>NC_047128.1:12433954-12745204 GCF_009829125.3 Periophthalmus magnuspinnatus | reverse complement strand
CACAACTGTCTGATCTGGTCTGATCTCTAGAGTGAAGCAAAGCCCTGTGTGGTGTGGAGTGAGTGAATAATGTACACAGTTGTGACGTGACTTTGAATGTCTGCAAAGCACTATGTAAGACTAATGCTTTATTATTATTATTAATAATAATTTTGGAGCTGATGTCATCAACATTCCCTGGGGATGTGATGCTAACTGTAGGCACTGCTCAGTCTGAGGCTTTGTTAGACTTTGATTTGAGCTTCATTTTAACACAATCTGACCATAAAGAGTTGACTTAGCTGGAACTACAATAGGTGAGCTGATTTGTGCTGTTAAAGAAGTCCCTCTCAAATAACATTACAGTCACAAGCTAGCTAACATTAGCCAACTGTCACTCTCATCTTTTATGTTGAAAATTAAACATGTAAACAGGACCATGATTATACGATCACAGGCTATTGATAATGTGCTGCGTAAAGCAATTTGGTAATTTTTTGTTTGTGTTTGCTAATGTGCACATTATGTCACCATGGTAACTGTTGAACATTTCACCATACACATACATGTAGATTCCCCCCCTTTATGAGGTCACTGCAAAGTATCAATAAGACTGACTGATATGATAATACTGTGTGAATGAGTTGTGCTGTTTGTTGCAGCTGAGAGGGGTCCCAGCAGCTGCCCCTATGGTAAAGTCTAAGAGCAGGTCTCTGGTGGAGGTGTCTGGGTGGAGGTCTGAGGTGGAGCAGAGGGTTTGATCAGGGGGTAGATCTGCTCTTTTCAAACTGTCTTTGACCACTTTGTTCTTTCATTTCAACCTTAAAGTGCATATGACAGGTTTTCATGTTTTTCATTCCGACTTGGTTTGGTGGGACAGTACCTGTGGTAAATATTTATCATAGTTTTACATCAGTTAAGAGACAGTTTGTTGAGAATCTATCCATGTCATCAATTGTATTCAAAATAGAGAAACAATTTACGCACAAGGAAGGCACTTTTCTGCCCGTTTAAACATTAATTTAACAAAATAAAGGTGTTGTCATCTATGGTTATTGTGTAATTTAGACAAGTTTTGGCCTTTATACACATTATGGTTGCAAGATAACAGTTATGGAATTACTTCTACATATGTCATATCAACCAGGAAGTAAAATTATAATCTTCACCAAAAAGACTGGGACGGATTTGTTTTAAAATCTTAAATACATGTATGGTAACTGCATTTTAGTGAAATTAATAGTTTAAAGGGCCCATATTACGCTATTATCTGATCTATAGATCTATAGTTATAGTGTTGTTTCCTCATCACAAACAAAGCTAGAGTTGTGTTTTGTTTCATTCACACACAAACCCTGCATTTTTAGGCTGATCATTTGAATGATTTCAGCTCTGGAATTGCCAATATCTAAAGTTAATAACTAAAGGTAAAAGGTAGCTGTTAACTTGAAAACAATGACATCATAAGGTGAAACAGAGCATTTGGAGTTTTAGAAATATAGACATGATAATATTCAATTATTACTGAAGCATGTGTGAATGAAACAAAACACAACTCTAGGTATGTTTTTAATTTAGTTTTATAAAGTGACCAGCTTATAAACAGACCTTTCATATGCACTTTGAGAGCAATATATTTGAAAAAAACAAAACGCTGAGGAGCATTTCCTGAATCATACCTTCTGATTACATTGGCCGTCCCAAATATTTTTAGCTCTGTAGAGGGAGACTTCGTGAATCAATTACTCGAACTTGCATGAATCAAATCAGACACAAGTCAGTTTGGCAGAATGTGTATTTCTTTCCTATTTCTTTAAGTAGTTTGGAGTAGTTTCTTACATGGGGATACAAGAATCAATACAAGGTCTGGGTTTTGATTTGGCAGGTGGAAACAAACATAATATCTACTAAAGATAAACAACCCCCTCCTCGCCATTGTGTTTAGATAGAATAAAGTTTTATTTTGACTTTTGACTTTTTGTAGCGATAAAGTATGATGCAGCGAAGGAGGAGAAGTACCAACAGGAGCTCAAGCAGAGGGAGCTGCAGAGGATCGAAGATGCTTTGCAAATGGCCACCCGCCGAGGTGAGGCTTTGACCTTTGAACTCCGACTTCTCGCACTAATACTGTTTAAAAGGTTACTGTGTTTACAGCTGGATCATGTCGCTTTCTGCTTAATGTTTGTCTAATGATGCTAATTAATACACTCCCTGAAGTGATTTTGCTTTTTCATGCCATCTGTGTGTAATTAACTGAGGCTTGGTCGCAATTAGAAGTATTCAAAATCGTTTCAATTTTTGAGGTTGTTTTGAAAATATTGAGTGCTCCATAATTTTAAGAAACATTTGCAATTTTAATACCTAATACTGTGTTATTAGATTACTTGATATGTATTATTGAGATATTGGAGATTTTAGAGGGTCTTATCCTGGTAAAATCTTGTAATCCTGTAATTTAAACCTCTACAAACATATTCTGAAATGTCCCTGTGTGTCAGATGCCCTCCCTGTGTCTCCATGCGGTCTTTTCTGTGGAAAAGCTATTAGCCCTGTAGGTTTAGACCTCTACAAACATGTTCTGAAATGCATGAGAGTTAATTCATTTATTATTAGTTTAATATGGCTTCTCTCATATGTTAAAGGTTCAATATGTCTCTCCGTAGATGGCACTGCTTTGCTCGTAATGTTGCACAGTATTGCATTAATCTCATGTGTCTCTGTGGAAGCAAGCAGATGATGCCACAGAGTCAGTTTTATTTATTTAGATATGCACAATGTATATTATGCAAGAGAGATCAGTTTAATGCCATGCTGTGGAACATCTCAGGCAAAGCACTGATATCTTTATGGAGGCAAGAGAACCCTGTCAGCAGAAAAGTTACGCTGTGCAACTTTAATGCTCCTAGGTATATTTAAAATGTGCACTGCATTTTTGATATAAGGAATAAATAAATAAATACATAAAATGACATCTCTGATAAAAGAGAGAGAGGGACATCAACACATATAGTAACATAAAAAATAAAGTTATGAAATGCTGTTACTATAAGTTAACAATAGTGTAACTTGATTTGTTAAATGTGCTGTGTTGACCTCCTGTGTGTTGTCCATGCTGCGTTTGCTGTCAGCGTCTCAAACCGGAGACATGCTTTTCAATCTGGAGACAGTGGTTTACAAGGACCCTCATCACGGTAACTCTAGAAAGGACTTAAACAGTAAACATACATGCACATAGTGTTTTCAATTTAAATACCTGATCATTTGAGTTGACGCCTGGTAGTAGTAGATATATTAGTATTATTAGTTTGTGTTTGCATGCTCTGTCTTCTCCCTGTCTGGAAAGCCCATTCTTGTGTATTCTGTGCTACACTGTTTATGAAAAGGCTGTTACAGTGTCCGCTGTTCTACATTGACTGGTTCATTTTTGGATTATCTGTTTCTTTTATAACGACTGCCAATGGTGTTTGGATTGAAATATGTTTATATTTAAAAAAAACAGCAGTGTGGTTAATTCAGCTTGTTAATTATAGTGATCACTTACGCAACATTGACACATCTTTTTGTTAGAAGAAAGTTTGTTTAAAAAATGTCACTTTCAGTCCTACTAGATTTAAGATTTGCTTCTATTATGAATTAAAAAAATCAGAATCTGCTTAAAGGGCACATATTACACTATTTTCTGGTCTATGTGATAATGCTGTTTTCTCATCACAAACATACCTGGAATTGTGTTTTATTTCATTCACACATGTTTAGCACACAAATCCTGCATATTTAGAGTTCTTTACTCAAACAGAAAACACTCTCTTCCACCTTGTGATGTCACGTGGTAATACAGGAAGTGCTCGACTGTGTTTTTAAACTCCATGAACCTTCACTAGAATCATTTGGATGATTTCAGCCCTGAAATTGCCAAACTCTACTGAACAAAAGGTAAAAGGTAGCTCTTAACTTGAAAACTACTGCTTCATGACATCACAACGTGGAACAGAGCATTTTCAGCTTTGGAGGTGTAGCTCTAGAAATAAACCAGGTTGACTCAAAGATGTGTGAATGAAACAAAACATAACTCCAAGTATGTTTTTGATGCAGTAACAGCATTCTAACCTGGCTTAAAGCGCTCAAGAGTAATATTAATTACTAAGTAATTTGTGTAATATAGGGCCTTTAATCATGTCCTCTTAACCAAATCCCAGAAATGTTCTTCCAAACAAAAAATTGCATGCCAAACATTGCAGGAAGTCCCTGATTTAGTAAAAGATGCTGTACCTCATTTTGTTTCTTCCTAAAAATGTGAAAAACAGAACTAGTTCATTTTAAATGCCCCAAACAACTTAATTATTCACCATGATGAGTTTATAAGCACATTTCAGAGACCAGGTCAGACTTTGCTCAAATACATGGAACAAATCGGGTACTGGGCCTTTCATAGTGTTTAGGATCCCCTCTTCCTTCTCCGTTCCTTTGCATGCTTCACTGTGTATACCTTCTCTTCTTTCATGTTCTCTTTTTTAACACACTCTCTCTTTAATGCTGCCAAAGTCTCTAAAGGACACAAAAAACTAAAAAAGCATAAAAAGGGTTTGAAGAAATTCACTAAACGGCACGACCACAACAAGGGTAAGTCTTGTAAATGTAAACTCATGAGTGACAAATTTGAAACGTGCTGTAGTTAGAAATAGTTTGAACTGAACTGGATAATTCTCAGGTGGAATTTGATGTTTAACTCAGATTGCAGATGTTTTGACCTGATTTATTATTTAATATCTGTGTAATTACTGGGCCTATCCACGTGAAACAAAAACTAGCACAAAGTTCAGCGTCTTCTCTGTCAGGATAAATACAAAAGTGAAGTTATTTTTTTCACAATAGCTTCTGAAAGTGGTGCCATTATTCAACCCCAAAGACGTGATGTTGTCAATTGAAAGATTATTATGGCAAGTTTGTGGAACAAATGCCAAACAAATAATGATAAAGTTCAGCATCTGTGGATTATTTTTGTGATCTTATTCAAAAACAGTGAATCGCCGATAGAGTTATATAGGCCCCTGCGCAACTAAAATAATTACATCATTACATTTTAGAAAGTGAATGCGACCTATTGTCAGAGTCAAACCTTGATGTTTTTACCATCATATAAAATAATAGTGTATGTTATTACAGAAAAAGCTGCGGACGAGAAGAAGGACACGTTTGTGGAAAAACTGGCCACTCAGGTGATCAAGAACCTGCAGGTGAAGATCAGCAGCATCCACCTGCGCTACGAGGACGACGTAAGCGACAATACTGTTTTGAATTCTCATTAGTCACATCACAGTCTGTCCCAGATATGGTGCGGTACGATAACCACAACTAAAATACCACGATGTGAAGGTATACAGTGGACTCATGTAAAAAAACAAGGGCCTTCTTTACTAAAATAGTTTGTTTATGGTATAATGCTCCTTTCTTATGATTCACTTTGCTTTGCACATGTCACAATAATTTGTGTCAAACAAGTATCCTACAGATACTTAGGCACCGGGATAGGCAAATGGATTCAGATAGACTTCAAACTATTCCTTCCTTTTTTACATTATTATATACCGGTACCTAAATCTGGTCATTTCTAGGTGGTGAGAAGTGCTACTTTTTTGCTCTGTCAGTGCAGTCAATAAGTGCGGTCTCCTGGCATTGATCCCGTGACATTTTAATACCACAGTATACTTTAATAATAATAATCCCATACCCCTCGTTCCAGGAAAGCTGTGGCTACAGAAGTGAAGGACAGATGATTAATAGCTTTCTGTAGCACTTTGAGAAGTCTGTGAAGCATAATTTAAATCCAAAACACTATTTGTCGACAGTTCACTTATTTTACATTTTGATTTCAGGTCTCTGACCCAGAGCGCCCTGTGTCTATGGGAGTCACACTGTCAGAGCTCAGCCTGCAGGTGAGATGAACTCTACACTTTCCATAATAGAGTGTCTATTAGTTTCAGAGTGATTAAAAACTGTTGCAATTCAAAACAGAGGATTACATTTTTTGAAAAGTCAAAAGTCCTCAAATGGCGCCTACAACAGTAATTTGAAATCCATGAAAAAATGGTCCTAAAAGCAAATTTTTCACAAAACAAACTACAGTTGTTTACCTACCACCCACATGTATAACTGTTGAAAATGTGTAACTTTTCAAGATATTTCCTAAAAAGATTGTTGGCAGGTTTACACACCTGTATGCATATATTTCTGCTCTGAAATAACCCATGTTAAGCGAGAGGACTCACCTTTTTCATTAATAACTGGTTGATTTATTCAGATTTTTTGAATAATTCTATAAAAGTAATAATTTCTTTTCATGTTTTCAGACGACAGATGAGAACTGGAAAGCATGCATCCTGAATGAGGCGGCCAAAATCAGCTACAAGGTAATTCTTCAAAGAGTTCAAAAACTTTTTGTTTTCTACTTTTCTTCACAAACTTCCACTTATATACTACACTGCTTGGCCAAAAAATAAGTCACCATCTGGATTTAGCTATGCAAATAGGTTGGGGTTGCAGCAGTTGGTCAGGTCTTAAGTTCAATTTTAGATATTAAAATAGCAAATGTTTCTTAAGAATGAAGTCAGCTGACTACCTGAATATACTGAAAGACCAGGTTATTCCATCAATGAATATTTTCTTCTTCCGGCATATTCCAAGATGACAATGCCAGGATTTATTGGGCTCAAATTGTGAAAGAGTGGTTCAGGGAGCATGACACATAATTTTCACACATGGATTGGCCACCACACAGTCTAGACTTTAACCCCATTGAGAATCTTTGGGATGTGCTGGAGAAGGCTTTGTGCAGCGGTCAGACTCTACCATCATCAGTGCAAGATCTTGGTGAAAAATTAATGCAGCAGTGGATGGAAATAAATCTTGTGACATTGCAGAAGCGAAATCGAAACAATGCCACAGCGAATGCGTGCCATAATCAATGTTAAAGGTGGTGTGTGATCTTTTTTTTTGGTGGCAACTTTTTTTTTTTTAATATTACTGATATAAAACTATGATAAATATTTCGCCAATGTACTATCCCACCAAACTAGTTAAAGATTTGAAAAATACATAGTACCACTCAAAAGATTGGACATACCCTCTCAAAGAAAAAAGCAAAGGGATGGCTACTTTGAGGGTTTGAATATAAAATATAAACACATATTTAGTAGCGTTTTGAGCTATTTAACTTTTTTTTTCTCTGCTACATAATTCCATACATCACACTTCATACATTTGATGTCTTCTGTGTGTATATAAAATGTAGAAAGTAGTAAAAATAAAGAAAAAAAAGCTTTTGACTGGTATACTCTTTAGTGTATATCTGTCAAAAGCACTTGCATACCTCTTATTTTTTGACAGCTGGGAAGTCTAGAGTGTCTCTGCGCCTACTGGAACGTTCACAGCGTCATGTTTTACAAAGGGTCTTGGGAGGACATCATTGTGAGTTAATTTCACTATTTTATTTGTTTATCCAAAAAATCCTCTCCAATTAATTTACATAACATTTCTTAGGAGCTGTTGAAATCTGGAATCAGCACTAAAACAAAGGAGCAGCCTTACTATCAGTACAGTGAGTCAGAATATTATAATTTTTTTATATTTTCATTAGGGCGGCAAGATTAATCATAATCAAATCAAATCAAAATTACACAACGAGCAGTCTGCGATATTTGAAGTACCATAATTTCTTCCACAAATAACAAAATCTCCTGTTCAATTCTGCATAAAAGCTACTAGACCTGTATTTTACATCAGTACAAACATGGTCTGAAATGTGATTCTTGTATTAGTTTTTGTCAGTTCTTCTGGAAGTGTTTAAAATGTGAAATTTGAACAGAATCCTATTATCTCAATGCTTGTCAAATCACAATTAGATCTTTTTCCCAAATTGTGCAGCTCCAATCTTCATTTCATTTTTCCTAACTGCTCTCTGTTTTGGTAGTTTTTAAGCCGATCTTTGCCTCGGCTAAAATGTGCATAAACCCGAACGCAGAGGTGGAGCTGAAGATGCCCAAAGCTCAGCTGCAGCTTGAGGTTCAGAACATCGCCATAGAGATAACCAAGCCTCAGGTAAAACTGTACTGTATAATCTAACAGTCTCCAGAGCCACCAATTTTAGATTTGGAAGTTTAGACCCAGTATAATCCTGTTTAAGACCTAACTTTTGACCTTTTTTTTTATTATGAATCCTTTCTCTTCCGTTCTTCTTTCAGTACTTGGCTATGGTGGATGTGTTGGAGTCCATTGATTCTATGGTGAAGAATGCTCCCTACAGGAAGTTCAGGCCTGAGGTCCCAGTCCACACAAATGCTGCTGTTTGGTCCGTACTTTTCCACCTTTATTTTAATAGTTCATCTTCTTGTAAATGTAGTTCTATATCATCTTAATTGATTGACAGAGAGCCGTGCTGAAACCTTTGAATTATACATTTATAAAAGCGCCATATAGACTCTGACTATCTGAGGGACAGCGTGTGCGTATTAAAGAACCACATTACACTATTTTCTGATCTATGTTGTAATGTTGTTTCCTCATCACAAACATACCTGGAGTTTGTTTAACATACCTGTGTTTTGTTTAACATACAAACCCTGCATATTTAGGCTGAGTTCGTCCCTCAAACAGAAAACAATCTGTTCCACTTTGTGATGTCTGTGGCATTACAAGAAGTGCTCCACTGTGTTTTTAAACTCCATACACCTTCACTGGAATCATCTGGATGATTTCAGCCCTGGAATTACCAATCTCAACAGAACTAAAGCTAAGAGGTAGCTGTTAACTTGAAAACTACCACTTCATGACATCACAAGGTGTGAACGAAAGAAAACACAAATCCAGGAATTTTTTTGATGAGGTAACAATATTCTAACATGGCTTAAAGCTCACAAGAGTCAATTTTGCGTAACATAGGACCTTTAATACTCACATGCACAAAGGTAGTTGTCAGTCCTTTCAGCAATGCCCTCATGTGGGGAGTAGGGATGTAAGAGGACGGGAGTTACATCTTTGACTTTGCTCTTTCAGGTGGAAATATGCCTTTAACAGCATCATGGAGGTCCACGTCAGACGCTGCAGTAAAATGTGGTCATGGTACAGTATCAAGCAGCACCGCGAGACTCTGAAAGCCTACAGGAATGCATACAAGACCAAGCTCCTGAACACCAGCAAGACCAGCCAAGAAATCGAGCAAAATATACAGGTCTGACCCTATCTGACCCTCTCCTCTGCATCCTCAGCTCCATCTGACCATCTCCTCTGCATCCTCTGACCCTCCTCTAAATCCTCTACACCATCTGACCCTCTCCTCTACATCCTCTGCTCCATCTGACCATCTCCTCTGCATCCTCTGACTCTCCTCTACATCCTCTGCTCCATCTGACCATCTCCTCTGCATCCTCTGACTTTCCTCTAAATCCTCTGCTCCATCTGACCCTTTTTTTCCAACAGGATTTGGAAAAAGTCTTGGATGTCTTCAACATAACTTTAATTCGTCAACAAGCTAAAATGGAGGTAATTTTTAAAACTGAGACAATACAAAATTCTTACTGGAGAGATGTTTAACTCATCTTTTTGTTGTGCAGGTGATCCGCTCAGGACAGAAGTTGGTGGCGAAGAAGTCTGCAGGGCAGAAACAGGGCTGGTTTGGAGGATGGTTTGGGAAAAAGGCTAAAAAAGACGAACAGGAGCAGGAGGAAAGCAAAGAGACTGAGGGTAAGTGTTGGTGGTGCAGTGGCAGAGTGGTTAGCACTCCTGCCTCACAACAAGGTCCCTGGTTTGATTCTAGAGTTTGCGTGCTCTTGTCTATGTGTGATTCATTACTAGGTTTCCAAATCAGCTCAAGACATGTAGAGCTTTAACTTTGCATTATATGCCATAAGAAAGGTGCACTGTGTAACTGATGGAGGGTCTGCCACCTGCTTGTCTCCATGGAGATGTTATTACTTTGCCTGGAATGTTCCACAGTACAGAATTGATCTATTTTGTTTTTATTGCTCTTGTAACATGGCCTGGTAGTGTTACCTGCTTGTCTACAGAGAAATAGATAAATTTAATGCCATACTATGGAACATTCCAGGCAAAGCAACAACATCTCCATGGAGACAAGTAGGTGGCAGGTCCTTTACCAGAAAAGTTATATAGTGCACCTAATAAAACTTGAAGCCATGTGACATAAACACAAAATGTTTCTTTCTTCCTCTATTATAGTCTGAATTTTGTATTGTTTTTTCTCTATATTATTTGTTCTATCATGTTGAAAATAAACGTCATCAATTAATTAAACCATTTTAGTGTCTGGTTTGGATGACATCATGACCGCTGAAGAGAAGCATAAACTCTACACAGCCATTGGATACAGTGGCAGCTCCCACAACCTGGCTCTGCCCAAAGAGGTACGCCCCCTGCTGTCCTTTACACATATGTTTAAAGGCACCGTGCCTGATTTTTACTTTCTTCAAAACAGAAGTAGTTAATTTTAAATGGATGGTCCAGTGACAGTGGTCCAAAGTTATTCCTCATTTACATTATGCATTCAGAGCATCCTAATTATTTACAGCAGTGAGTCTAAACAACAGCTTTCCGAGACCATAGCGGAGTTTTGTTTTCACAGTAATGCTAGCAACAACTAGCATGCAAAGTACATACTTCCTGGTTCATGGATTATAAAAATCCTATAATTAGATACATATAGCACACAATGGTCTCATTTTGACCTCAAGAGCTGCTTTTGCAATATAAAATTTGCTTAATTATATGAAAAAATGGACAGTCCTTTTAATGAATCTTAACGTATCTTTGTTTATCTGCAGTATGTGGCTGTCGTGGTGCGTTTCCAGCTGCTGCGTACCTCAGTGACCATCAGAGAAAAGCCTGAAATTCCCGAAATCCTCAAAGTCCAGATCATCGACCTGAGCACCAAGATCTCCCAGAGACCAGGCGCCCAGGCCATCAGGTAAAACTGACAAAAACCCATACTTACAAATAATAGCCTCATAGCAGAATTTCTCAAGTCCTTTTTCATGTTTTTTTGAAAAAATACAAAAAAAAAATACCAATGTCAATAAGATAACTACGGCAGTTTGTGTTTTTTTGGCTGTAAAACTCCAATGACAGAGCCAATGACACCTACACATGCAGCATGGTCTGTGGAGTCGAATGAGACTGAAAACTCAGTTTGGCCAAAAAATGACTTGGGCTTCATGCTCTGAGACCGGCAAGATCATATCTCCTTGTGTTTTGGTTATTTATTACCAGATTGTATTCATAGAGATTTCTTTTGCTTCTAGTTTTTGTTGCTAATAGTAACAAAAAAATTGTAATTTACCCTTTTTATGTGTCATTATTGTCATGCATACTGTAAATAAATAATCTTTAAAAACTTAATTGTCCTGTTTGTTGTCAGGTTGGAGGCAGCTCTTCAGCACTGGTATGTGACAGGTTTACAACAACAGGGGGCAATACCTTCCCTCATCACCTCTATGGGTGACTCCAGCTCCTCTCTGCTTAATGTGGCGTTTGAGATTAACCCAGAGGAGAGCACAGCCGACCAGCTGCTCAGAGTCCACTCCCAACCTGTGGAAATCATCTATGATGCGGTGAGATTTGGGCAACTTTAATTTGCCTCTATGCATAATTTATCAGCTTTGCATATTTAAGATAAGATTAAACTTTATTGTTCGTAAAGTGGAAATTTGGTTTAGATATCTGCAGCCAGTCCCATTTACTTGAAAGTTTAGTCAACATTGTGGGATTAAACCACTGTCATTACCACATTCAGAACCTTACCCGATTTTGCACAGTTTTTCTAAATGCACATGCCCACATACTTTGGCATTTCCATTGTAACCGTACTTTGGACAAATAAAAGTTTTGAGATTTGTTTGTATTTAATCTTGGAATATAATCTGTTTTACTAATACATACTTGCTCTACGTCTCTGAAAATGATGTATTTAAACTGTTAAAAAACATAATAAACAGCAGAGCTGAGTGAAGTCTAACATTCGTAAAACACTTTGATAATGAAGGTCAAATACCATTATGGTTTTTGCTTCTTTTTCTAAGAATGAAGGTTTCAGTGAAATGATCAAACATAGGAATATATTAAAGTTGAGCCATACTTGTGGCTACAGCAGACTGAACACAATAAACACATTTAAAAGAGTTAAATAAGTTAAATTAAAAATGATAGCCATGATGGCCATTAAACACCAGAAGGCCTAATGTGTACTCTTTAAATTATTCTATTTATTTCTTCTCCTACAGCTGACAGTAAACAGTTTGGTGGACTTCTTCAAGACTGGAAAAGGAGTGGATCTGGAGGTTCTGACTTCTGCCACTTTGTCCAAACTGGAGGAAATCAAAGAGAAAACTGCATCAGGTCTGTGTAACTTTTGGGAACGTAGAAATAATTTATTAAGACAACTTCATGGTCATCATTGTATTTCTCGCGTGCAGGTTTATCTCACATCATCGAAACCAGGAAAGTTTTTGACCTGAAGATCGACCTAAAGCCGTCCTATTTACTGCTGCCAAAATCAGGTTTCTACAGCAACACATCGGACCTCATCATCGTGGACTTTGGAAGCTTAAAAGTTAGTGTCAAGGAATTAATAATTTTAAGTAACCATTGGATTTATATAGCACCTTTCAAGATACACAAATAGCTTTACAGTGCATTATTCATTAATTCCACTCTTGTTGGTGGCAAGATACTATTGTAGCTGCAGTTGCCCTGGGACAGACTGGCGGAAGCAAGGCTGGCAGTCTGCACCATCTTCCCCTTATATGTTGGTGAAGTGTCTTTCCTAAGGTTTTTGCCACTGGTACCCCACTGTGGCACCTGCTTTTCGCAGTAGTCTCCCATCTAAGTCCTAACAAGGCCCAGCCCTGCTCAGCTTTGGAGACAAGACGAGATCAGGCAATACAATACAATTTGGACAATCTATTCAATTTTTGTGTTCTTGGGCAATACACTTCTCCCTTCTTCCCATTGTATGAATGTGATGTAGATAGCCTAACATAATTCCATGTCCATCTCAGGAAATCTTACAAAACTATTAAATATTAAAGTTGCACTACCTTGGAAAAATATACATTCTTGTGAGGGAGTTCACTTCTCACAGATCTGACCTGTAACATGACTTGGTGGCACTGGTATTGTAGGGATAGATGCATACTGTGGAACTTTACGTTTTTTGTGATTTAATGTATAAATGCCCTGAAACATCTTTGAGTGTCTGTAAAAGCATATGTCCAGTGCTTTATTATTATTGGATGATATAATCCAGTTAATATTATAGTCGGCATGATTCACACGTCTTTTTTCTTGTTCTCTTTTTGACTGTGTGCAGTTGAACAGTGTGGACCAGAGTGTGCTCAGCCCCTCCCCCTCCTCTTCTCTGGAGGAGATCATGGACAGAGCCTACGAGAGGTTCGGTGTCCAGCTGCGCAAAGTGCAAGTGCTCTACAGCAAATCCGGTCAGTCTGTACTATTCTTTATTAACGGGCACTTTTATTATTCTGTTAAGCTGATGTTTATTTTATTTTTTTTTTCAAGTTCAGTCAATTAATTATTTTAAGTGCCATCTTTTTTCAGTTATAACACACAAAATCTTCGTACAAAATGTATACATAATTTATACATATATTTTTTTCAACCCAGTGTTTTGTTTTTATATTAAAATTATGTGAATCATTTTATACAGACCCGGAGCCTGAATTATAAATCCTCTGTACACACAAAACAAGATTGCTCCCTGCGTCAAAGCTGGTATTTATAAAAACAAACTTGACGTGGAACATTGTGCATCTCAACACAAACTCTAGAGCAGGACACTCTGAGAGGAAAGTCCATGAGGGAGTGCTACAGAGGGTTTTATAAATCCCAATATTTTCTCACGTACATGAAATTTGCGCTTTGTCTGTACAAACTCAGGTAGAAACTCAGGTTTTGAGGCACTCTTTTCTAAATGAAGTCCAAGATTTGTCCCCCAAACAAATCTGGGACCTCAGGGTGTATTATGGTCTGGTTTGGAGCTCTTTTATTGAACTGTACTTATCACTTTTGTTTTATTAGCAGTAGGATTCTCCCGTCATGTTTAAGCATAATGCCTGGTCCTAGTCATTTTAGCAACTTTAGTGCAAACTGTGTAAATTTGTAGCTTTCTGGTCAAAAACACCTAAACCTGTGTGTGCTGCCTTCAGTGGCCTCTGCAATTTCCAGTAGTTGGTGGCATTACTCAAGACTGCCCTGATTATAGCCAGGTGTTTCTGATTGCAAACACCTGGCTGCAGGGGTGGAATTTGAACGGATACCTGTTGGAACAATTGCACTATTGCTTATACGTCCAGATCCCAGGGGTGCTGTTTGAAAACCAAATTTCAAATAGCAGCTCGGTTTGAAATTTGGTTGTGGCTGGACTTTAGTTTGTTGTCAAAAATATTAGGCAGATAAAAGCTTGGAACATTGTACTAAATATCATGTACATATATTTTCTTGTGTGTCAGGTGAGGCGTGGAGGGCGGCGCGTCAGCAGAGCTCCTCAGTGCAGCACATTCTGCAGCCCATGGACTTCAGTCTACAGCTGGCCAAAAGCATGGTGGACAACGACGCCCGCATGGCCAAGTACACACGACACATATGTTTTACAGTTTTTATCTATATTTTTTATAACTCAGGTATTGGTTACTTTTACATAATAAACACATTAAACAGAAAATATAACAAAAGTAGTGAGGTGAGGAAGTCCGGTCAGTCTGTACTAAATTAAATTAACCAAATAAACACAGAAACACTTAAACATTTAGACACTTGCAGACATGTGCAAACCATAGAATAAAGGAGTGGACTAAGTGAGTGTGACGTCATCCATAGTGTTTAGCTGCAGTCAAATGAAGCTCATCGAGGCTAGCAGTTGTAGGGGTGAATTTGGAGCCGAGTGCAATTATTTTGAATGTGAAACTGCAAATATCATAGCAACCAAAGAGCCAATCCAGTGCAAGGCTGTTGAAGGTAATACCCATTCTTTGTGCTTTTTTAACAATATACATTTAGAATAGTTTATTTTGAATCATCGTAATTTAGATTTATCGTGTCAGTGACATAAATTAGTCTCAGTATTATGGTAAATGGTCACATTTTCCTATAGCGCTTTTCCACCTTCAAAGCACTCAAAACACTTTACAAAAAGGAACCACTCACCCATTCACACACACATTCATACACCAGTGTACGCAGACACTGAGGGCAAGGTGGGTTAAGTGTCTTGCCCAAGGACACAACGACAGTATTCATCTGTGTGAGCTAGAATTGCACCGCCAACCTATGGATCAGTGGATCTGACCGCTCAACCAATGTAATATATCATACTTGAAAATGTGTTATAATGTCAGGCCTATTCTCTTCTTCCCCATTAATACTGCAGGACTATTCAGTTCCTTCTACATTTTCAAAATGAAACTTTTGGAGCCTGGATGGTGTATGAATTATGAACGATATTTTAATAATTTCAGGTTTAAGGTTTCAGGAGAACTGCCTCTGCTCCATGTGAAGATTTCAGACCAAAAGATCCAGAGTCTGTTTGACCTTGTGGACAGCATCCCCCTGCCAAACATGGGCTCTGCTGCCTCCACGCCCACTGACAAGGTAAAACATTATCACTGTTATATTTAAATACACACATAATAATGGCAAGCTTGCATTAACTATATTGAGTTTTTTCATTATTATTTGATTGTTATCCAGGTCCTGTCTTTGGCCGAGTCCAGACCCAGAGCACTGAATCTTCAGAGTGCCCTTCTCCCAGCCATAGAAACAGGTTGAGCTTCTACTCGTTTCACAGTGTTTATATTTGTACATCATTTAAAAGTACTGAATTTATGATAATGTTTTTGTGTTTTGTTTCACTTACACATGTTTGAGTAATATCTACTTTTTACCTTTTGTTCAGTAGAGACAATTCCAGAGCTGAAATTATCCATATGATTGTAGTGAAGGTACACTCACCTGAAGGATTATTAGGAAGACCATACTAATACAGTGTTTGACCCCCTTTTGCCTTCAGAACTGCCTTAATTCTACGTGGCATTGATTCAACAAGGTGCTGATTCATTCTTTAGAAATGTTGGCCCATATTGATAGGAGCATCTTGCAGTTGATGGAGATTTGTGGGATGCACATCCAGGGCACGAAGCTCCCGTTCCACCACATCCCAAAGATGCTCTATTGGGTTGAGATCTGGTTACTGTGGGGGCCATTGTAGTACAGTGAACTCATTGTCATGTTCAAGAAACCAATTTGAAATGATTCGAGCTTTATGACATGGTGCATTATCCTGCTGGAAGTAGCCATCAGAGGATGGGTACATGGTGGTCATGAAGGGATGGACATGGTCAGAAACAATGTTCAGGTAGCCCGTGGCATTTAAACGATGCCCAATTGGCACTAAGGGACCTAAAGTGTGCCAAGAAAACATCCCCCACACCATTACACCACCACCAGCCTGCACAGTGGTAACAAGGCATGATGGATCCATGTTCTCATTCTGTTTACGCCAAATTCTGACTCTACCTTTTGAATGTCTCAACAGAAATCGAGATTCATCAGACCAGGCAACATTTTTCCAGTCTTCAACTGTCCAATTTTGGTGAGCTTGTGCAAATAGTAGCCTCTTTTTCCTATTTGTAGTGGAGATGAGTGGTACCCGGTGGGGTCTTCTGCTGTTGTAGCCCATCCGCCTCAAGGTTGTGCGTGTTGTGGCTTCACAAATGCTTTGCTGCATTCCTCGGTTGTAACGAGTGGTTATTTCAGTCAACGTTGCTCTTCTATCAGCTTGAATCACTCGGCCCATTCTCCTCTGACCTCTAGCATCAACAAGGCATTTTCGCCCACAGGACTGCTGCATACTGGGTGTTTTTCCCTTTTCACACCATTCTTTGTAAAGCCTAGAAATGGTTGTGCATGAAAATGAAAGTAACTGAGCAGATTGTGAAATACTCAGACCAACAACCATGCCACGTTCAAAATTGTTTAAATCACCTTTCTTTCCCATTCTGACATTCAGTTTGGAGTTCAGGAGATTGTCTTGACCAGGACCACACCCCTAAATGCATTGAAGCAACTGCCATGTGATTGGTTGATTAGATAATTGCATTAAGGAGAAATTGAACAGGATATGGAGTTTAAAAACACAGTGGAGCACTTCCTTTATTACCAGATGACATCACAAGGGGAAACAGAGGGTTTCAGTTTGAGGGAAGTGTTCAGCCTAAATATGCAGGGTACACATGTGAAAAACATGTGTAAATGAAACAAAACACAACTCCAAGTATGTTTTTGGTGAAGAACTATAATAACATAGCATAATATAGGATATTTAAGTGAAAGTCAAAACAGTACAATGCAATGCAATTGGTTTATTGAACAAAATATTTAGGACTGAATGGTAAAGAGCCATTTTTGAGCCAAAAAGGCCAAATATATTGTTTTGTGTGCAACACATAAAGCATTTGATTTTATGGGATTAAAAATTGCTGCCCTGCACTGATTCTAATGTTGTGACCTTTTCAAAAAAATATATGTGGAGTGTTCCATTTTTCCTTAAACCTATTCTGGCTATTTCAGCATTTAGATTACCATTGTTATGACAGGTTGCAGCTATTGTTTTTAACCTGCTTCACTCCTATGTGTTTTTGTGACAGACTCAGAGGAGGACATCAATGAAAAGTCTCAGGACGAGGAGCATCAGCACGTCTCAGAGGAGCTCACAGAAGTACAGTTCAAATTCGAAGTCAAAGAGGTTTTTATTTTTCATTTATCAAGTATTATTTTTTATATTTATCTGTAAAACCCAACATAATATTATTTTTGATGTATCCAGGTATTATTGGAGCTCACTCAGCAGGCCGATCAGGAGAAGACCATCTTGTTACTGAGCGTCTGTCAACTTGGAGCAGAGGGACGAAAACGTAGCTACGACCTCAGCACCATAGCGTATTTAAACAAAGTCATGCTGGACTACTGCGATGTGCCAGGTAACTGTGGATACTGTGAATAACAATATAGTGGGAACAGATGTCTGAAGGGTTAAGAGGTTAAGGTGCATCATGTAAGTTTTCTGGAGGAGGATCTGCCGCCTGCTTGTCTCCATGGAGATGTTCTAAGTTGCTTAGATTGCCCTACAGGATGGCATTAGATTTATCAGTACCCATGGAGACAAGCAAGTCACATCACAAGACAAATTTACTGGTCAGATCTATAGAGAGGCAAGATTGCTCACAGTAAGGCTTCATGATTTTAAATGTATTTTTGAGCAATTAAAACACTTGTAATTGAGTAAGAGCCATACAGTGGAACATCCTACTCAAAATCAATACCCTCTCAATGGAGACAAGCAAGTGGAAGAAAAGTCACATAGTGCACCTTTAAATTAAGAATGCATGGGTAATGATTTCTGAGCCTGGTGATTTGACCTACTTGTGTATTTCTTCCATTCCTCCCTCTACTAAACTAGCTGGCACAAAACCTCTTCACCTCATGAGGTCATCAGAACAACATGGGTGCAACCTGCTCAAAGTGGAGTACACCAGGGTAAGCAGGTGCCATTTTGGGCCACATATCTTGCAAATGTGCTTATAAACTTTTATATTAGTTCAGTAAAATGTCTTTTTGCACTGTACAGTGTTTTGTAAATGCAAAAATGAATGAATAATGTTCACTATGCATTTTAATTGGTATTTTATGAGATGAGAACCTTCTGGCTAGTAAAGAGCCTTTAAAGATCTTGTTGTCTTTATGTTCTAGGCCGACCCCTGCGGCCCCAGCTTCCAGACACAGTTTGCAAACACAGAACAAACTCTAAAGGTGAGATATATTCTATGAGAATTGTACTACATAGAAAAGATAACAGTTACTATGGATGGACAATATAATCTGTATCGGTGTTATCAGAGGGTTCAGGATATCTGCATTGGTCTGATATTGGAAAATTAACTGATATTTGGCACCAACATTTTTCTGTTTGCCATTTGTCATTCAGACTCATGAGGAAACATGAGAACAATTAGGCTCAAATATGGTGGTATGTTATCACAATTATGAAAGAAATGATTTATGTCATAGATAAATACATTTTTAAAATTATTTTTACAAAAGCAAAAAGTTAATCTGTGAACTTCAATATTGGTATTGGCAAATATGGGTCACACCAGCCACAGAAATCAAAGACAAAATATCAGATTTTGATGTCATCTCAAAAATTCCATATCAGAACATCCCTAACTGATGTTATTCACTGACACTTTTCCTCCACAGATGATGCATGTTGTGATGTTTTGTTGATATCTTTCCCTCCTTATTCCAGGTGGAGTTCTCTGCTCTGGACTTCCTGCTCCACACCAAAGCTCTTCTGTCCACAGTGAACTTCATGCAAAGCGCCATCCCCTCGAAACTCCGAGCGTCATCAGAACGAGACGCCAAAAAGCAGGTGGAGAAGACTACACAGGGCAAGACTGGTGAGCATGAATGAGGTTTCAAATAGAGCTGGGTGGCATTATTGATTCAATCTTAAGTTCAGGAACATAAACAAGTCGATGTTTCAATCTATCTGTCCATCATTTCCTTCAAAAAGTCAGATGTATTTCTCCAAACTGAACTGCTCTGCAAGTGACATTGTTGACATAAATATAAGCATTGACCTGTCTTTGGTTTTATACAGTGTCCAAAAGTGCCAAAGATGCAGATATCTTCAGGTTTAAGGTATTTGCAATGTTGGGCTGTTTCCATGTGGAGGTGTGTGATGACCGCAAGAGCATCGCCGACATCAGAGTACAAGGTGAAACACTGCAGGGTTTTGTTTCTGAATATATTACATTTTGCTAAATAATTGCACACTTTGCAATTAGATTGAGTTATTGTAACAATGGTTCTATGGATGCCTGTGCGTGGCCTCTGGCGGGCCATAGGGATGAAATAGAACAATACTGGCATTCAGAATGCTTTAATTTGATTTGGGGTTATTCTGTTAGCTCTACATCCAGTATATTATGCACACGGCTAAAGAACTGGATTAGAACTAGATTAAAGTAAATGAAATTTTTTTGCCTGGAATGCTCCACAGTATCACGTTACACTTATCTCCTTGGAAACAAGGCACATGTAATTGAGGAGGCTGGAAAGTAAAATATTGCTGGGTTTCAGATGGCATCACAGCATTCTATGGGCCAATAATATTTAATACAGGTGGGGACAGTTAAATCATTATTGTTAAAATGTTTTTTTGTTATGACACTGTGAGTTCTGGGGTCTAATAGTCAGGTTCAATATTTGTGAATTTAACTTTTAGATATTTCACGGCAAAGGCACAATCTAATCAATGGGGAAATCTGTCTCTTGGGAGTATCATCATATTCTACAATCTGATAAAGACCGATAATGGTATCTTTTTGTGTGTTCCAGGTATACACGCTTCAGTCCTGGTGCAGGCAAAACAGACTGAAGTGTTTGCTCGTCTCAGAGACATTGTGGTCACAGACGTCAGCCCAGACACCATCCACAGAAAGGTGAGAACTTTACTCACATATCCCTCTGTAATTCAAAGTGAACCTCCTTCATTTATAGTCATCTTGTTTTTGTGCACACATGCTGAATCAAGTGCTAAATTTAAAGCTACCATCTGAAATTACATTGATCAACCTGCCCCCTGTTGTATTCCCAGATGTAGATGCTATTTATTCTACATTATTTACGTCTGACAGTGTGCCATCTACTGGTTGAAAAAAATCTAATAAATGTACGGATGGTAGCTTTAAGTCAATTTTATCCACTGGTTTGTCCTGCAGTCTCTTTTTAGAACTACATTATTTAGATCTCCGAAAACCAAATCTTTTTTTTTTTTTTTTTAATGGCACTGTGAAATCACTATAATATTGAACAATATATAATGTATTTACTTATTTATATATTTTTTCAAGTTTTCTTTTGTTTCTGTTTAGGCGGTGTCTATAATGGGAGAAGAGGTGTTTAGTTTTAAGCTATCCCTGTTTCCTGAAGCGACGAAGGGCGAAGGCTACAGCGACATCAACAAAGTGGATGGCAAAGTGACTTTACGTTTGGGCTGCATCCAGATCATCTACCTGCACAAGTTCCTCATGTCCATGCTGGTCAGACTCATACACATACACACACATAATCTATACACTCTGTAAAGATCTAACATTTAAATACTGCTGTTTCTATTCAATATTATTTGCATATTTATTTCAAATCTGTGTTGTTTGTCATAACCAAATCTGTTATGTATGTTTTACATTTCTGTCTACTTAAATTACCAATAACACTAAGTTTATTTAGTGAGGTGCAGTGCCTTGCACTTATAGAATATAAAATGTTGTAAGTTTAGTTACCGTGTTATCATAAAGGACATATATAATGCATAATTTAGGCTTGAACTGCCTTTCGGGAGATAATCACTCCACAAAAACAGTTAAAAACAGAACTAGTTCATTTTAAATGGTTTGCAGTGGTTACCTTATACATTCTGACCATTCTAATTATTCACTGTGATAAGGTTTTGAGCCCGATTCTCAACTTTTCAGAGGCCAAAGCTGGGTTTTGTTGTCATAGTAATGATATAACTAGCAACAACAACTTGGGCGACAGTGGCTCAGTGGTTAGAGCAGTGGTCCCCACACCCAAAGGTCAGAGGATTGATTCCTGCTTGCTTAGTATGAAAGTGGTGTGTGTGTGTGAATGATTTGTGGTGGTGTAAAGCGAATTACAGGTGTAGGGGATTATTATTATAGCATGCTAACAGTGCACCACCTTTACTTCGTGGTTCATGGATAATGAAAAGACCCAACTAGATGCAGACAGTACACAGCGGTCTCTTTTTGAGGCTAAGAGATGCTTTTACAGTATATCTATACTGGGGCAAAACAAATGTTACTTTATTACATGAAAAAAATCAAGTCATTTTCCTACAGTAGTTTGTCATTGAAATTAATATTTGAACCTCAGCTCTGAACAAACCTATCAGCATCATTTGATATGCAGAGGGGAACTTGGCAATAGCAAATTGTTCTGATAATAATATTTGTGTATCATTTTTACAGTACACTGCTGTAACACAAACGTTGTATTGCTTTGAGTTTATGTGTTGTTTTCCTGCATGCTCTTATCCTCTGTCCGCTCGCTCTCTTCTGTTCTTTCAGGCTTCTTTTAGCGTTGAGTGTGGGTCTGCTGACGAGGTACAGCATGCAGCTCCCATCTGCACAGAACTCTGCCCCTTTACAGCACTGTTCAGCATTTTACAGCATTTTACTGCATTGTACAAGGCTTTACTGCACATAATGCCTGTTTCAATGTACCAAAATAGTCCATTAATGGACTCTTTGTACAACACTGCATCACTAGTCCGGTCAAATCAAATGCACGAGAATCTCTTTCCTCCTAATTATATCTCTATGTGTTTTTCTTTGAGTCGCACTAAAGTAATCAGTGCCTCGCTCAGACTGCACTCAGAGCCACTGACACTGCTGCTTGTGAGTCACTCACATGAAGAGGCACTTTTGTGCTGTAGTGGTCACAGTTTTAGGATTTATTTATTATTTTTTTATTTATTTTATTTTATTATTTATTTAATGAATTACCTTTATTTATTTACTTTTATTTATTTACCTTTATTTGACCTCACCTGAAATAGAGATTTGGAATCTCTTTTTCAGGGGAGTCCTGGCCTCAGAGGGGGTTTGAGGCAAGCTGCTGCTCCATTATGCCACCATAACTATCCATTTATCAAGGAAAAAGGCCTGCGGCACCTCCGCAGTGCTCCGAGGGTGGTCTGAGCTTCTCTCATTACTTTTAATGCTTTGGTAATGCTAATTATTGTGGCCTCTGCACCGCATTTACACTAAGCTACAGGTGAGAAAAGGAGAGTTAAGAATATAACTACAGTTCTATGAGTCCCTACTGACGGTAGGTAGGGATGAAGATAAAATTAGGGCAGAAGGAGATTCCCGAATATTCAGCTGGAAAAAGTGCCCCAAGATGGATCTGATCACAGAAAAAAAAAGAGTTGCTAGTTCTACAGAGCCAGTCTTGCTTAAACAACCTGAATGTGAAGGTGCATTTTGGCAACGGCTTCTCAAGCACTGACCCATGACATCCACCTTTTGCCTGTGCAGAAACAAAACAAACTTAATGATATAATGCAGATAATGTTTATAATTTATAATATAATATATAAAACCACTCCTGTCCATCAGTGCTGTGCTCTTCATCAGTTTACCTCCATCATCACAGTGCCCCCTGCCTGTGTACACCTGTTACTACAACTGAGATGTGAACATCTGTGTTTCATGAGCCTAATTTTCCCGTTTCTATTTCATACTTACTTAGTGATATTTATTAACATGTTACTTAACTTGTTTATCCATATTAGTATCTTGAAATGTGTGGAAACATGAGCATTTTGTATCTCGTATCTTGACAATTTGTTTAAAAACTAGCAAACAACTCTTTATGCAAATATGAAATACAGTAAAAATGTTTTTGTTTTAGTTTTTTTATTTTATTTTATTTTTTATCTAAAATGTAGAATGACCTGCGTTTAATTAAAAGTTGCACTATGTAACTTTGTTGGTAATGGGCACTGCCGCCTGCTTGTGTTCATGGACTGGTTATTGATTAGCTTAGAATGTTACACAGCACAGCATTAAACTTTTTCTATATTGCAGTTATTTCAATGCCGGTTCATTAATTGCTCATAAATACCTTGACTATCAAGCCGACTCACCTCTCATAGATTTCATATAGAAGTGGACTAAGGGACCACTCATAGCTTTCAGCTCCAGCCGGAAGAAGCCAATCGAGCCTGGCAGTTATAGCAGCGAATTTGAAGCCAAGTTCCATATTTGTAATGCTTATCTCAGTGGAGATGAATGTTTAATGCTATACTGTGAAACATTCCAGGCAAAGCAATAACATCTCCATGGAGTCAAGCAAGTGGCATACACTCTACCATTGTGCACCTTTAAAACTTTCTTCTACTTGAACAACTTAAGCAGGCTTTATGAAACACAGATGAAGCTGATAACACTAAAGGTGTCCACCATTGGGTTTGTAACTGGTGGATTGTTTAGTTTTGGTTCTCATCGATAAATCTTTGCTGTTTATAGATGTTTATAGACAACTTCCAGACGGCGAAAGAGGCTCTGAGCCAGGCCACAGTGCAAGCTGCAGAGAAGGCCGCCTCCAGTGTGAGGGACTTTGCTCAGAAGAGTTTCCGTCTCTCCATGGACATCAGGCTGAAGGCGCCGCTCATCATCATCCCCCAGGACTCCAATTCCCATGATGCACTGGTGATGGACTTGGGTCTCATTACTGTAGGCAATAGCTTCTCCCTACAGCAGGTGGAGGGGGTGGAGCTGCCTGCAGTGGTGGAGAAGATGGAGGTCAAGCTCAGCCAACTCAAACTCTCCAGGTATTAAAATGGGAGTAAACACTAAACTCTGACCACATTTACAATCCTACAGGACAAAAGTGGTGAGAAAGTGGGAGGATGGGGTTTTGCCCAATGAGGAAGAGCTTGTACTTCAAACCCTGCCCCTGTAGGCATGTGTCTCTCATGGTATCAGAGGTGTGATGTAGAGAAAATTTCAACAGTGGTCATCTGGACTGTTTTTGCGATCCGATCAAGACATCCAGAAGCCATTTTCAATTTGACCAATTTGAAAATTGATCAAATTGGTCACACAGTGGAGAGAGAATTTAATACATTTTAGAAGATTTTTTTCTGGGCAAACTACAGACTTTTATTTGATTGTATTGTCCTAAAAGCATTTATATTCTGTATAACCCCTTTATCTGCTCAGTAATACAGATGGTGATAATAAATAGTGCATGTGTACGTATTTTGACTTTGCTAGAGTAAGAATGCCAACCTTTCCGAAAGTTCTCTGTGGCCATAACTAATAGTATAACGCGTATTTACAGATTAACTCAAAAACAGACGGTTCCTGATCTGCAGATGCTTCAGCCGATCAGTTTTGAGCTGCTGGTCACCAGAAACCTCTGCGCCTCCTGGTTCAGCAAGATCCCAGGTATCCAGGTTGAAGGAGTCCTGCACTCACTCAATGTAAGACTCAATGAGGATATGTAATTGTGTAATGTATATAATATATAATGTATATATGCATGGATGTATATATGTATGTACAGTGAGGCAAATACGTATTTGAACACCCTGTGATTTTGCAAGTTCTCCCACTTAGAAATCATGGAGGGGTCTAAAATTTTCATCTTAGGTGCATGTCCACTATGAGAGACATAATCTAAAAAAAATCTGGAAATCACATTGTATAATTTTTTAAATAATTGATTTGTGTTACTGCTGCAAATAAGTCAATGTTAATATTTGGTACAGTAGCCTTTGTTTGCAGTTACAGAGGTCAAACGTTTCCTGTAGTTGTTCACCAGGTTTGCACACACTGCAGGAGGGATTTTGGCCCACTCCTCCACACAGATCTTCTCTAGACCAGTCAGATTTCTGGGCTATCGCTGAGAAACATTGAGTTTGAGCTCCCTCCAAAGATTTTCTATTGGGTTTAGGTCTGGAGACTGGCTAAGCCACTCCAGAACCTTGATATGATATGCTTCTTATGGAGCCACTCCTTGGTTATCCTGGCTGTGTGCTTTGGGTCATTGTCATGTTGGAAGACCCAGCCATGGCCCATCTTCAATGCTCTAACTGAGGGAAAGAGGTTGTGCCCGAAAATCTTGCAATATGCTACCACCCTCATGCTTCACATGGGGGTGGTAGCATGGAGGTGGTAGTGATGGTGTTCTTTCGAGGGTACTCATCATTTTTCTTCCTCCAAACACGGCAAGTGAAATTAAGACCAAAAAGTTCTATTTTGGTCTCATCTGACCACATGACTTTCTCCCATGACTCCTCTGGATCATCCAAATGGTCATTGACAAACTTAAGACGGGCCTGGACGTGCTGCTTTAAGGAGGGGAACCTTCCGTGCCGTGCATGATTTTAAACCATGACGTTTTAGTGTATTACTAACAGTAACCTTGGAAACAGTGGTCCCAGCTCTTTTCAGGTCATTGACCAGCTCCTCCCACGTAGTTCTCTAATGATGCTCATGTTTTTGCTTCTCAGATGAGTTTGGGGGAGGAGGACCTAAGCCTGCTCATGAAGATCCTGGTGCACAACATTGGTGAAGGCAGCAAAGTGCAGAGGCATCTCACTCAGGGTACGGCTGACCCACTGCCACTGCTCATTTTCTATTTCTGACTTTTTTGTAGATTCATCAAAAGTATACATATAGTCTCATTTAATTGAGTTGTATCTGTTTCTCAGACAAAGAATCAGATGTCCCGGAGCAGCAGCAGGAGGTGTCTGTCCCCTGGTCTCCTGAACTCACTGCAGTGCAACAGGCTGAACTGGAGAAAGCCATCAACATCCTGCTCAAGTTTGAGATTAAAGAGGTAACCCATTCATTATTAAAAATAAAGCTGCGCTATGTAACTTTTCTGATGATGGAAAACATGCAGAGCAGGGTCACCTTTACACAGTTTTGACCTAAATAAATGTAAGAGACAAATTTAATGCCATACTATCAAACATCTCCATGGTGACCTTCCATCAGAAAAGTTACCTAGGGCACCTTTAATAATTTTTTGAATATACAGTTGAAACCAGAAGTTTACATACACTATATAAAAAGACACATATGCTTTTCACTGTCTGACATGAAATTAGACTAAAATTTTCCTGTTTTAGGTCAGTTAGGATTACCCAAATTATTTCTATTTGCTGAACACCAGAAAACCGAGAGAAGGATTTTTTAGAAATTTTTTCATGACTTTTTTCAAAGTGAGATATTTACATACATTTCATTAGGATTTGGTACCATGGCCTTTAAACTGTCTGACTTGGGTCAAATGTTTTGGATATCCTTCCACAAGCTTTTCACAATAGTTTTAGGAATTTTGGCCCATTCCTTCCGACAGACACTGGTGTAACAGCCAAATTTGTTGGCTGCCTTGGTCGCACATGCCTTTTCAGGTCTGCCCATACATTTTCAATAGGATTGAGATCAGGGCTTTGTGATGGCCACCCCAAAATACTGACTTTGGTATCCTTAAGCCACTTTGTAACCTGTTTGCCAGCATGCTTCAGGTCATTGTACATTTGGAAGACCCATTACACCCAAACTTCCTTGCTTTCTTTCTTTATTAGTTTATTTGACAGGGACAATGTGCAAAAACATTAAAGATGCTTTACACCAGATTATAGCTGAAGCTAGTTTCCATCTGTAGTCCTTGAGCAGGTGAGAAATACAATATGAAATGTAAGCAATATAATCCATACACACTCACACAACACAATACACACTAACTTCCTGGCTGATGTCTAAAGGTGTTGCTTCAGTATTTCCAGATAATGTTCTTTCCTCATGATGTCATCTATTTTATGAAGTGCACCAGTTCCTCCTGCAGCAAAACAACCCCACAGCATGATACTATCACCCCCATATTTCACAGTTGAGATGGTGTTCTCAGGCTTGCAAGCCTCCCCCTTTTCCCTCCACACACTTACATTTTTGTTTTGTCAAACCACAGGATACATCTCAAAAAATTAAGGTCTTTGTGTGTATTTGCAAACTGTAATCTGGCTTTTTCATGTTTCTTTTGGAGTAATGGCTTCTTCCTGGCAGAGTGGCCATTCAGCCCATGTCGGTACAGTACTCATTTCACTGTGGATAATGACACATTCTTACCAGCTTCAGCAGCATCTGCGCAAGGTCTTTTGTTTTTGTTCTTGGGTTGATATGCACATTTCAGACCAAAGCACATTCATCTCTGGGACACAGAATCTGTTTTCTTCCTGAGCGGTATGATGGCTGGACATTCTCATGGTGTTTATACTATAACTGTTTTTGGCTTTGCCATGAGGTTACACAAAGAAGCAGTGTGGTTCAGGTGTGCCTTCAAATACACCCACAGGTGTGTCTCTGATGAACTCAAATGTTGTTAATAAACCTACCAGAGGTTTCCAAAGACATGACATCATAATCTGGGTTTTCCCAGATTGTTTAAATGCATACCAGTCTTACTGGATTTAAACTTCGGACTTTGAAGAAAGTACCGGTAATGAAAAATTGTCTGTGTCTTTTTATATAGTGTATGTAAACTTCTGGTTTCAACTGTATATGTGGTATTGAATACTGACATTATATTTCCCTAAATTAGTTAATTGTTTTGAATTGAAATGCATCTTTTTAATTCCATAATATATATCTTAAACACATCCAGTTTTGCAATTTGAGTAAAAAACTAAATATGAACTAGTACATGTAATACTGGAAGGGCATCTGACACACAGATTGGTCCTGTTGTAGTCCAGATTTAGTTCTGGTTTAGTCCAGGTTTAGTCACAGTATAGTTTCACTTATTATGTGGTGATTGTGTCAACGCAAGGTAAGACCTCATAGTGGCAGAGATTTTGCTAAATGTGGGACTTTAAACTGCAAATAATCTTACAGCCCTAAGGTTTATACTATAGTGGCCAAATTCCCAAACTGACTTGAAATAATAATGTGAAGAGTATTTCACTGTTTTACTTCTTATCTCATATTCATGTATTTTTTCATTCATGTTGACCAGATGAAGTTGACTCTTAAAAAGCCCAAAAATCTCGTGGAAACCCCGTTCTTGGTGCTTCATGCGGCTCAGCTCGGCATCGACACCAAAGTCAGAAAATACGACACATGTGCCACAGTTTATATCAGAGAAATCACCGTGAACTGCCTCGAATTCAAAGGTACAAGACAGTAGGTTTGTGCATCTGTCATTACAGCTATTTTCCAAGTCATTTTCTGAGTTTTATTAAAGGTGCCCTATGTAACTTTGGTGATGTTATCTTTTGCCTGAAATGTTTCACAATATGGCATTAATTTGATCTATCTTGCATATTAACAATTGTAAGTGTTCTTTTCCTGCAAAAAACACATACATCATCCATTCTTACTATGAGCAGGCTTGCCCCTCCACAGATTTGACTTGCCAAGCCAAATTTGGGACTGAACTGGGACTAAACCTAGAACTAAACCAGAATTCAATCAAGACTAGAAAAAGATTAGACCAAATCTACATTAGGGCCGAAACCAGGACCAAACCAAGTCTGAACAGTGGTCCCAGCTCTTAAAGTATACCCTCATCTTCATAGTCAATCAATCAATATGATTATCACACTGTGTCTATACTCATATATATAGATTATCATATGCTATACATAGCAACTGCTGTAACTCTATGGAGAAAAGCAGGTGGTGGACCCTCCCACAAAAAGTTACATATTGCACCTTTAATGTATCTTTCTGTTAGATGCAAATGGAGAGGACCTGTGTCTCATCAGATCATCAGTGGAGACTGGGGCAGAACTACTCAAAGTTCAATATTTTAAGGTAGTGTAATTGGTCTAATACAAAATAATAATCTATTTAACTATAACAAAAACATTGCTTTATAAACCTTTTTTTCAGGCTGATCGCAATGGGCCAAACTTTTCCACAGTCTTCAAGAACACAGAGCAAATGATCAATGTGAGTAAAACAGTATTGTATCTTTAATTTTAACACTTATACATATAAACGGGCTTATACCAAGCTGATAATATCTACAGTAGAACTCCATTCAGTGCTGTACATATCATTCACAGAAAGTGAAAGGGCAGAACGTCATGACAAATATTTAAATGAAATTGGTCGACGCATCACAACAGCAGAACAACCCAAACAAGTTGAGAGAAAAGCACATATATCTTCCCTGTCCACAAATGCACAAAGCTCTGACCTTCTACACATTTTTCAAAATTAAATTTGTATTTTTGCCAAAATAGGCGTAAAGTATGTCACCGTCTCCATATTTGTTTTAGCTCATGTTGGGCACTTCACCTTTTGCCCTGCCTAATCACAATGCTGCTCTGTGATTGTAGTCTCCAAATCAATGGTGGCCTAGGCTCAATCACAACTAGCATGCTAACAGCGCACCATCATCCTGGTTACAGCCTGAAAAAGCTGCTTTTATAATATATACGTGTATATGTACTGGAGTAAAACTAAATGTACTTGAAAGAAATGGGATACAGTGTCATACAAGCTTAATATTTAATTATAAAAACATTATTCTTTCTCCTTTTGTAGGTGATGTTCACGTCCCTGGACCTGGTTCTTCACACTGAGGCTCTGCTCTCCTCCATTAACTTCCTGTCTGCAGTGATGGCACCAAGGACTTCACCTTCTGCCACGAGAGAGACAAGGATCAAAGCTGAAGATAAGACTATATCCACCAAGTCCAGTCAGTACAACACCAGTCAATATGTTTTGTTTTGTTTTTTTTTAATACAAATCTTAAAATAGTGTAGAGAATTTGTGCTATATGAAATAAGGTCCAAGGCCTAATCAGTAGTGTTTCAGTGGTAAAAGAAGAGTGCTACATAGACACTCTATATAGTGACTAGACCCAAGAACTCACTGTATTACAACAGAAATCTGCATTTTAACAATATTCATTTTAGCTGCCCCATCTGTATTAAATATTATTGGCTTAGAGAATGTTGTGATCCCATTGGAACATTCTTTAACATTCATTAAAAGTGGCATGTTGGAAAACAGTGTTTTCTACATTTTTTTCTTAAAATATGAACATATAGCCTTATATTGAATGTGATGGTTCTACAGTGCTTACCACGAGGTTTGCTGTGGTTTTATAGCACATGTATTAAATGTGTGTATTTCTCTTTAGCCGCCCTGGTGTCTCCTGTCGATAATGTGATTGACCTGAAGTTGATGGCGACACTCGGAGCTTTTAACGTTTTGGTTTGTGACCAGAAAAGCAGCATGGCTGACATCAAGATCCAAGGTTTGGACTAAGTCATGCTTTACTCATATTCGTCCACAGCTTTGCTCAAATATATTTCTATTATGGATCAGGAAAAATTTCATGCCACAAAATTGTGCTCATATGTGGAAAATAATCTTGTGAAATGTATTTCCCATGTGTTTACAAGTTGTAGTTCTAAAAAAGCAGTTCTACATTGATAGTAAAAATCTTGTCAAAAGAACCCAATCTTGTCTCGACTTGTGGGAATTGTGTTGTATTTTATTTCAAAGATCATTTTTGATTAATTATGAGATTACATTATTTTATAACCAGAATGTTAAGGGGTAAATCCTTTGTCAAACACCTGTGTGATCATACATTTGTGATCGATGGTGCTCTGTGAGTATGTATGGAACCAGAATGCCCCAAGGCAGATGTGACCTTGGGCATAGAAATGACATTTACTCCTCACGGTGTGACTCAGGAGTGAATGAGCAATGTCATTTAATGAAACTTTGTCTAGGATCATTCTGTGTAATACTGTTCTTCTAAATATTTACTATTTTCTTCACAGGTATAAACGGCTCCATGCTGGTGCAGGGGCCTCAGACGCACATCTCAGCTCGACTCAAAGACTTCATTGTGTTAAACGTAGACCCAAAGTGCATTCATAAGAAGGTCAGATTCAATAAACTGAATGGTCTACAGTTAGGACACCTTATAGTAGGTTCACCATATGTTACGGGTTTTGTATTGTTTTTGTCTTATTCCTTTTCCACAGGCGATCTCTATAGTGGGGGACGAGGTGTTCAGTTTCTCCATGTCCCTGACTCCAAACGCCACAGAAGGAGCAAATTACGCAGACACCTCCAAAAGCGACGGAAAAGTGAAACTCAATGTGGGCTGTGTCCAAGTGGTCTATCTGCACAAGTTCATCATGTCTCTGCTGGTGAGTGTATAATATATGATTCAAATGTACAACTGCAGTGCATGTAACCTCATCAGGTCAGGTCATGTTTGCAAATGAGAATTGGCCCTCAAACATTTTATAACATCTGGTTATTTTAATAAAATACAAATTTGCATGCATTGTAAAGGTTATTTAGTCCAGTTGTGGGCACAAAAGGATAGGATGTGCCAAAATATCAAAATCAATATATCATGGCACTAAATTTGGTGATGTAGTATCAATATCGTGAGCTATAATTTTGTTGCTTGTTTAGAGAAAGGAAACTAGTTTGTGCAGTGTACTCGACATATTCACTGTTCTGATCATTAAAATGGGTGTATTTCATATTAACTTTGCGTAGTGTTTTAACAAAGAAATACTGAGTATCATGTACAGTGTATCCATTATTGGATGGAACTCCATATTATGATATTGTAGGCCATGTATCGTATCAAATCGTGAGGAGCGCTGTGATTCCCAGCCCTATTTAAACCTGTCAGTCCTGAAGTGAAGTGACCACTGTTGCTTCCCTGTGCAGCGTTTGAACTGAATTCATGTGATGCATCCAAACGTTAAACTCTAAACTGTTTTCATTGTTTTTTCAGAACTTCACCAATAACTTCCAGATGGCTAAAGAGGCTCTGAGCCAGGCCACAGTGCAAGCTGCAGAGAAGGCCGCCTCCAGTGTGAGGGACTTTGCTGAGAAGAGTTTCCGTCTCTCCATGGACATCAGGCTGAAGGCTCCGCTCATCATCATCCCCCAGGATTCCAATTCCCATGATGCACTGGTGATGGACCTGGGCCTCATCACAGTTGGCAACAGCTTTTCCCTGCAGCAGGTGGAGGGCTGCCCACTACCTGCTGTTATAGACAACATGGATGTGCAGCTTTCACAACTCAAGCTCTCCAGGTTAGGCCTGAGCACAAGAGAAAATTTGTTACAGATGTGATTCTATGAATCTCAGATGACCACCAGAGGGCATTGCTGAAAGCACTGAATGATTCCCTTCGCATGCGCAGAGAATCATTCTAAAATATCACCTGAAATGCCTGTGGTGTTTTAGGGCCAGTGTGGGTCTGCAGTCTGAGGGGCTCAATGTGGAGCTGTTGGAGGCGGTGAATCTTCAGCTGAAGATCAGGAGGAACCTGGCTCCAGCCTGGAACACCAAGATGGCTGCCGTGGAGATCGAGGGAGACATGAAACCCATGAAGGTACATATTGAGTTATCTTAACTACTTCAGATGTAATAAGAGAAAGCTAAAATCCCACTTTAGACAAAAAGTAGCATTGCTTGCCATTTCAAACTTAATTGAATGCAATGATCATATCGTGATATTTAAATTGTATTATATCCCTAACGAGAATCATACAGGGGTTATATTTAAATAATAAATGTCACATTTCATTTTACTTTCATTCAGCCTGCATGTCCACCTCCAAAGGTACAGTTGGTTCAGGAGACTGTATTGTTATGTAGACTTCAGTCATTAGTTCTGTTAGGTCACATACTAGCTTGTGTACTCTAGCTCCCTCCAGGAATAGTGTTAAATAGAAATGATATGTCCTTTATACAAGCCTTTTTAAATGAGCTGTCTGTTTTAGGTGGAGTTGAGCCAGTCTGACCTCAAAGTGCTGCTGAGGATTCTGACAGAAAACTTGGGAGAGGCCAGCCACATGGAGAGCTCTGTCCCCAAACAAGAGAGCGCCATCCAGCTCAGAGCCCCATCTACAGGTCTGATACTGCAATTACACACAGGCAGTCAGCATTTAAGATACGCTGGAACCAACACTGAACCAGAACTAAAACAGCAGCACTCAAAAGGGCCTGTATCTAATGGATGTATCTGAGCAAAATTTGTCTCACCTTAGTACAGATATATTGTTTAAGCAGGTCTTGAAGTCAAAATAAATTGTCAGTGTTCTGTCTGCATCTAATTATAAAGCTTTTTATTATCCGAGAATCAGGAAGTGCACACTTACCATAGTTGCTAGTTGTTGTTAGCATTAATGTGACAACAAACTCCACTCTGTTCTCTGAAAGTTGTGAAAAATGCTTATAAACTCATCACGGTGAATAATACTCAGAATGAATAAAGTAAGTGAGGAATAATGGGGTTGTGGTTTGCATATTTTCCACCTTGTGATGTCATGTGGTTATACAGGAAGTGCTCCTCTGTGTTTTTAAACTCCATACACCTTCACTAGAATCATTTGAATAATTTCAGCTCTTGAGTACTTTATCTCTACAGAACAAAAGGTAGCTGCTAATTTGAAAACTACCTTATGACAAGGTGGAACAGAGCATTTTGAGCTTTTGAGATGCAGACAGCTTAATAATGTAGGATTTACACAACTCCAGGGTTGTTTTTTGTGGAGGTAACAACATTATAAATGGCTAAAAGCTCACAAGAGTCAATAGCACATCATATAGGACCTTTAAAAGTCAATACTGCAGTTGTGTATAGCCAACTCTAACTTAAATGTTTTTCAGCTTTCAGCACTCTAAAGTAACTGCTTTTTCTTTCATGTGTAATTTAATTTGTGTTCAGAAAATGGTGAAAAACCCTGTGTCTCCAGTCCTGAGGAGGAAGAGGGATCTGTAGAGACACTCAAATTCAACTTCAACATTGAGTCACTTGGTCTGGTTCTGTACAATAATGACTCAAAAAAGGTTTGTACACTGTAGATTACATCATACAAAAGTGTCTTTCCTAGCATTCATCAGATCTCTGGACAAGATTGTTTAAATGACAATACCACACAATATCTGATTAGAATAATCAAAGGGCCATTTTATGTATTAATATTTGAATGGGGACATGCCCATTAATAAACATGTATTAACATAAACATGTATGTAAATGTGCCAGTATTAGCTATATAGCTACTTCCCAACTGTTGTCCGCAGGCAAGGTGTAAAATGCACCATAAAAGACAACATTTACATTGTATACAGAAGGGGTAGTAAAAAGTTATACAAGTTAAGAAGCCACATAAAAGCATATTACTTGGTGAAACACGTAGCAGCATTCTTCAAAGTACAAAACATAGCCTTGTACAACAACAAGATAAGTCAACAACAGTGACACAGAAAGAAAAAATGGATCAGAAAGAAACCTGATTATTTCCTGGTTTAAATGTCATTTTCATTATCTTATAACTCCACAAATGAAATAATCAGATTTTGAACACACATGTAACCACAGCCACTGTTTACATAATCCAGTCACTCCAGATACTGATCAAATTTTTGGTATGCATATTGTAAACGTAACCACAGGCATGTTTTGTTTTTTATTAAGAATAAATACAATGAGATATCCATAGGAGGAAATCATTGTGATTCATTCATTTGCCATATTACCCATCCCTATGTTATAATGAGCCAAATCTATCTACTTGAACCTTGTGTGAGTCGCTCTGACTTGTATATGTTGAACTCCCCTTAGCCCTCAGCCCTGGAGCACCAGAAGAGTCTGTGTCTGGGTCAGTTTGCCCTTCTTCAGCTTAGAGCCTCTGGGACAGTCCTGAAGAATGGGAATATGGAGCTGAAGACTGTGCTCACCTCCTGCTCTCTGGACGACCTGAGAGACAACATGGACCGGGTCACGTCACGGTGAAAACAGCATATTTTCTTTTCTTTATTTTTATTCATCAATTTATGAAGTAAAATTCTCTCCCGGTGCTGTTAACTTAAAGTGAGGATATGTAGCCTGCACACTTACTGACTTTAAAATGGAACTACAGTCACAACTAAACCTGAGTTGCCATAACATATTGAGGAAAAGTGTGTCTCATTCTCAGTATATGGACAGGCCTCATGTGAAAGCTCAGAAAGTCCAGAATTCACTCACTGAGCTGCAGAGGCTGCACTAGCACTGATTTATGATTGGCTGTAGGTGCTGTGGTTTAGGTAGTGACCATTCAGATCAGAAAAATTCCTTTAAGGCAGCTCAAGTGAGAAACTCATGTGGGGCTCATTCTGCAATTTTTTTGAGAACCAAAATGCCAAATTATAACATAAACTTTTCCATCATGTACAATGTACTTAAGAATAAACCAACAGTACAGCTGTAGTTGATCTGAATATGTTTACTTTGTATCTGGGGACAGAGGTCCCAGGTCATATTTATGAAATTTTAAATAAAAAATCTATCTACCTTAGATCTAATTACATGGGTTAATTGTTTTGGTTTTCAAGTACTTTTTAGTTAGTAGTACAATATTTTATAAAAGGTAAACACTTTAAATCAGTATGTTTATAATATTATGAAAAAATACAGATGTCAGTAGTTGGATATATACTAATCTCGTATTGGCACTCTCTTTCTTCAGGATGTTGGGCAGGCGTGACGAGGGCAGTATGGAGCCCATGATCGACCTGACTCTTCGGAGGAGCGGTCAGGAGCAAGAGCTGGTGGCGGAGCTCCATAAGATGAGCCTCTGTGCCAGTGTGGAGTTCCTCATGGCTGTGGCCGAGTTCTTTGTCAAGGCATTTCCTGAAACACAGAGCCGACCCCAGAGCTCAGCACAGGGAGCGAGGCTACCACTGAGACAGACCACGGGTGCGGCCAGTGGAGACAAGACCGGTGAGGCTATCATGATCATAATCTCATGATATGCATCTCACAGCACGATATTTATTGTGACATTATTTGGAGGCTGCTGAAATTGTTAATATGCTACTTTTTCCTTTTAAAATGGCATGACAAGACTTAAGAAGAAATAAGATTTAAAAGTGCTTAATAAGTGGTCGCTTCTTTATGTAGTCCATCACAATAATATTTCAGTTATTGTTACATCCCTGGTAGTTTAGAATTTGTTAGCTTTGTTATGCTTATACAAAACAATTTATATAAATTTTTCAAGACATTTCTGACTGATTTCAGTACATCTGCCAATGGCGTTTATGCTTATTTTCTCACCAGTATCATATTTATGCAAGCCTGAACCATGTAACTTATCATATCTGTACACATTTAGGTTAATATTTTCATTATTCTGTGTAGGGATGCACCAATGCAGGTAGATCGGATATCATCTTTCAAGATATCAGTTCAGCCGATATTACGATTTGGTCTATAAATTGGTGTAATAAGACAATTTACTGGCAAATGTTGACTTAAAATGTCTCATAATATTAAACTTGCATTTTTACAAAGTTGTTCTACTTACTTTAAATGATAAATATGATCAGTTACCAACCACATTTGGATATTTTATATATATATATATATATATATATATATTATATTTATATATATTATATTTATATATATATATATTATATGTATATATATTATAATTATATATATATTATATTATATTTATATATATATATATATATATATATATATATATATATATATATATATATATATATATATTATATATATATATATATATTATATATATATATATATATATATATTATATATATATATGCGCCTTTGCCAATACCCGATATCAACCAATACCAGGGCAGAGACTTAAAGCCAAAAGAAAAAGCTCGATCGTTGCATCCCTATTTCTGTGTGAATGCACTATATGTAGGCCTGTCACAATAATTACTATATCAACTTATTGGTAATTATAATTATAAAGGAACGCCTTATAATATGGTTAATAGCTCTTAAACACCTTTTTCAAATCATATATTTTTTAAGGTCTACTCATTCTTCATAATAAGGGTTTGTAAAAATACTTAGGCATTAAGACCAAAAAGACCAGATTTTAATGTTTTTTTTCTACTTGCTTGTCTAATAGTACTGGACTAGATATTGAGTACTTCTTCACTACTGACTCTCCCCAGCCTCTCAGCTGCGTCTGCGTGCAGTGGTGGTGGACCCAGAAGTGGTGTTTGTGGCCAGTTTGATGAAGGCTGATGCTCCGGCTCTGGTGGTCTCCTTTCAGTGCGACTGTTCTGTTCAGACCACAGCAGAGGGAGGGCAGAGCATGAGCGCATGGCTGAAAGAGCTCCGTGTCCTGGCCTGTCCATTTATCAGGGGAAAAGACGACACTTCCGTCACTACGGTAACAGTATGACTTTTTCTAAGGAAAGTTTAGGGATGTCATGATGTCAAAAATTGTTACACTAACTAAACAAAATCCTCACTTATCTTATATATCACCAGCTTTAGTCAACCTTTCTAATTGGTAATCAAATGTTAGCTTGCTCCATTTTAAAGTCCACAAATCATTGTTAGACTCGTTGGATGCATTTCTGCCATCTAATCACATTCATTACAACTACATGCTTATTTTAGCATGTCAAGGCATGTTAGCTAGTAACATTAGTCAGAAAGCAGAACAATTGATGGCCAATAACATCTGCCGATGTTTTTGGGCCAATTTCTACCAAATTTTCTACCCAAATTCACAAACTTATTCACCACCTTATTTCACTGCAGATCCATCAATGGTGTGGTCTCATTTTGAGCAGTGCCCTCTTTGCATTTAACTGTTCAAATGAAGTGAATGGTCTCTCCTTTAGTCAGCAGGTCAGCCAATATATCGGCCAACCAATTTATATGGGTCTATATACACCCATTTCAGGGAGTGGTAAAGCTAAACAATGATGTGTAGTTCTAAAGTTAGCCATTATTCTAAGTTCTAAAACATGAAATGCTAAGGAAAATGTACTTCGCGAGGCCAATGGCAATACAAATAATGCTTTTAACCAGGGGGTTAGTGGCAGTCTCCTCAGCCTCTCCTGCTTACTCTCTTGTCTAATTAATCCAAAATGCCTTTGGTTGCTTTATGTTTTTATTGGCTAATTTGGTTTGTTCAACAGGTGTTGCGGCCCTGCTCTGTGGTGCTGGAAACTGAGACTCACCCAAATAAACCGCTGAGTGGCTCAGTGACAGTGGAGGAGGTCATCGTCAAGGTAATACATTTTATAAAAGTATTTTACTTTAGAATTTCTGTATCTTTGTTAGGGATGGGATGAGATACAATTTCCATGAGACGGCACACACCATGAGATTGGATCCACGAGAACGACACAAGATGGGATTTTCATTTTTAATACATAGTGTGATCAATTCTGTGCTCACTGTTTTGTTTATTTTATGTCATACTTGAGCTGTCTTTGTAGCACTGCTTTTTGGAACTACAGGAACTACTAAAATTATATATCTTACCAGTGTTTAAACCTTTTTGTCCAGACAAAATGTAAATTCAGGGGGAAAAATCTCACAAGATCATTTTCCTTATATGTGCACAATTGCATCTTGCAAGATCTTTTGAAATGAGATCTTGTCTTGACTCTAATCTTTGTATATATTTAGTATGTATGTTAATAAAAAAAAAAACATTGTCATGTTCCCCTCAGATCTCCCCGGTGATCCTGAACACAGTGATGACCATAACCTCTGCCATGACCTCAGTTAAACCCCAGGCTCAGTTGAACCAGGAGAGTAAGCCTGACGTGACAGATCTTTGGTCGGTGATGGATATCTACAGCAGTAACCTGTGGTTTCTGGGCGTGGACCAGGCCACTGAGGTCACCGAGAGCTTCAAGGAGAGCGACGGGAGCAATGAGGGAGAGAGGTTCAGAGCAGAGGTCAAGGTAAGGTCAAAGGTCATCAGGAAGGACAACACAATACAGCAAAGTCAGATAGTCCAATAACTGGAATAATTCAATCAACTTTTACTGTTGTCAGTTATAAAATATATGAAATACAGTGACCCAAAATGACATTTTCCATGTTTTGTCTGACCTTCAGGTAACAAAAGCTGCCATTAACTTTTCATGTAAATAGCATTTTGTAGGGGCGTTTGTAGGGGTTAATTTGGCTCAGATTTGGTGACTCTTCACAACATTTGCATATAAAGGTTCATTTTAACCTCTGCGCCATAGTTTCCTGTCCCTTATGCTTACTCTTGTATTTAATCCTATAGTTTCTGTGTTTCAGGTGGTGCAGGTGACTCTAGAGTCGGGTTTGGGACACAGGACTGTCCCTCTGCTGTTGGCTGAGTCCTCCTTCAGTGGACACGCCCAAAACTGGTCCTCTCTGCTCCATCTGACCGGTGATATGACTCTGGAAGTAAGATGGTCATATTTGACTATTTTATCATGAAATATTACTCCTCAGGTTAGATTAATCACAATTGAATAAAAATTTCTATTTGATTAGATAATATTGTCAGATCGCAAAGACTGCAATTTTGAAGTATCGTAATTTCCTACACAAAAAAATTAATAAAAGAAAAACGTCTAACCCTGTAGTTTAGGTCTGTACAAACATGTTCTGAAATGTGATTCTTGTATTAGTTTGTCAATTCTTCTGGACATGTTTAAAATCTGAACTTTGAACAGAATCTTATTATTAAAACATAAAAAAAATTGATCACTAAACCTATCTGTGCTGTCTGCAGGTGAATTACTTCAATGAGGTTCATGCTGTGTGGGAGCCTCTGATAGAGAGAGTGGACAGCGGCGCTCGGAGATGGAGCCTGGCTCTGGAGGTAACACTGTTATTTATTAAATATTGTTTTATTTACTTAAAAGCATTCTATGTAGCATTTAAAATTTCACGAACATGACCTATCTCTTCCCTTGAATACAAGGTAAACATGTTCCAATCAAATCAAATATCCATGGGTTTCAGAATGATTAAAAATTGCATCACAATTAACAGTTCAAGACATAATATTTTATCTTTTGAATGTTCTACCCTTTTCAAAATGGTACCATATAAGAAGAAGCTGAAAGCCTTTATAGATAACAATTCTAATGCTGATTTATTATCAACTATGAAATCATTGGACATAATGGCCAAGTTGTGGTTATGTTATAATTTGGCGTTTTGGTTCAAGACGATTATCCAATCAGAAAGCAGAATGAGTCTCACAAGTCTCTCATCCAGTTGGTTTAAACTTAAAAGAACTCTCTCTGATCTGAATGGTCACTCCCTAAACCCCAGCACCTGCAGCCAATAATAAATCAGTGCTAGTGCAGCCCCTGCAGCTCAGTGAGTGAATTCTGGAGGATCTGAGTTTTCACATGAAGCCTGTCCCTATACTGAGAATGAGAAAAACCTGTATCTGTCCTTTGTCTACAGGTTAAGACACTGGCAACCCAGGTTCAGTGTGCATGTTTCCATGGAGATGCCTGGAATATGCAGTTTTATCATTTCTCATTGATTATCCACAGGAAGACAATAATAAACTTTAGTCTTGACCTGTTGTACTGTTGTTTCAGATGAAGAATAACCCGGTGCAGGACAGGAGCCCGGTTCATGGGGATGACTTTGTGATTCTGCCAGAGCCTCGGACAGCAGTGACCATCTGCTCCAAGGACACTATGAACATCACACTGTCCCAGAGCTGCCTCCAGGTCCTCAACAACTTGGCTAAGGTAGAGTGGGGAGCATTCCTGCCTCACAGTCAGAAGGTCCTCGGTTAAGTTCCTGAGCTATGTGGAGCCTTTTTCTGTTAAGTTTGTACTTTGCGGGTACTTTGATGTCCCCCATCAACCTTAAACATACAAAATATGATCATGACTGCGAACCCAGCTAGTGAATGGTCTCTGGGCACTTTACTGTGACATTAAAGGCCCTGTACTCTGATTTGAGCCATGAAGAGGCAATGTTAAGGTATACTTTATTCTTTACATGTGACTCATCCTTGCTGCAGGGTCAGACCCATCTCTAGATCTTGAGCTAGTGTTGGTCAGGACTAACTTAGCTGGAGCATTTTACACACCCAAATACGGGGAGAATGTGCAAACTCCACACACAAGCCACCCAAGAATTGAACCCATGACCTTTTGGCTGTTAGATGAAACTGCTAGGGTAATGTGTAAAAATCAAACAAATCAAATTGATATGGATTTCAGTGTTGAATTTGAATTGTGGAATACTGTATTTTTCCAGGAATTTTCAGAGGGCACAGCATCCACATTTGACTATACTCTCAAAGAAAAGCCCCCTTTCACCATCAAGAACCATCTGGGCATCCCTCTGATTGTGCAGCACAGCGCCAATCTGAGGCCAGTGGGGGCAGTGCAGCAGGGGAAACTCCATGAACTATCGGTGGATCAGAGCATGGACCTGGACTATTCCACGTTTGAGCCACTGTCCAGAGGAAAACTGTCAGCTCTGCAGAGACAAGAGAGCTGCCTATTCAACCTCAGCATCGGTCTGTATACAGTCCAGTCAATTAGGTTTAGTAATATTGTTTTCACAGGGAAAGGCAAACATTAATTAGTTTGAATGCATGCTCTCATTTCTTTCTAACTACATTTCAAACTAACAAAGCCGATTAGCCTATTACAATATTGTTCATTCATTTTTTATTCATACATTTCATTTTTTAGATTTTACATACATTTCATTTCATTATTCATTTCTTTTATAATTCTACTTAAATATGGGTACACCTTGTGACATCAGCAGGTGATTTTTCATGTTTCCAATGCTCAAATTTCCTAGACATAGATCAATACTTTATTCATCCCAAGGGAAATTCAAGTTAAGCAGCTACACACTGGGCTTCTCTGTCTTCTTTGTGGCTTAGTCAAAGGACTAAACTTGGACACAGCTCAGCCTTGAAGCTAGCAGCTATTGTTCTTAGCCTCATTTTAATTGCATTACTGTCTAGGGATTAATATGTATACATCAGGAACAATAACAAGCCAATAAACAGGAGACCAAGAGGAAGACCAATGTGGAGATTTATGGATGTAGGGAAAGCATGAAATTACAGTAGTTAAAGAGCAGAGGTTTGATGGAGCAGAGGATGCAGAAAAGAGGTTCAGATGGAGCAGAGGATGAACATGAAGGGTCAGCTGGAACAGAGGATAGTCATATGGAGCAGAGGATGCAGAGGAGAGGGTCAGACGGAGCAGAGGAAAGGGTCCGATAAAGTAGAGGAGACTTAATAATGTTATTTGTTTCCCCTGCAGTGCCATCTGGTTTCAGTGAAATCTCAAACCTCTCCATGGACAGGCCTGGGAGGCGTCTCTATAACATTCGTGGTCCGGCGCTCCAGGAAGCGGTGTCCGTGCTTCTGCAGATCGATGCCGCAGAGGGAAACAAGGTCATCACTGTGAGAGCGCCCCTGCAGGTGAGGAGGCAGCAGTAGCATTTATACTATGGGGTTTAAAGCTGAGCCTCTACCAGTATGTTTTCTCATCATTGGTGCTGTTAGTATGTTTCATATTATTGCGAACTTTATACAAAAATGTTCATCATTTTTACACCAATTTAAAAATGAACTCGTAACTAGTACTCTTATAGTTATACCGGTATACTTATAGTCTGAGTTATATACTTTTTACTTTTACTTAGTGCAATTTGGCAGCAGACATGTACTTGTAATTGAGTACATTGGCCATGTAACTGTACTTTTACTTGAGTACAAATTTTCAGTAGTCGTTCCACCACTGGATAAATTTCAGTTTGGGAAAAAGAAAAACATCTACCTGACTACAATATGTATACTGCAGCTTTAACAAATGTGTAAAATTTTTAAAACAACAGCATTTCCTAGTAATATCATACAGCAGAATTTTAAATTTTTTGTTTCAGTTTTCGGTTATAGATTCTCATTGTTTATTTATTTATAAGGGAAGAAGTGTAAAAACATAATAAATGTAATTTAAAGTCAAGATAAACTCCAATAAAGTCAAGTAAAGTAAACATTTTATACTGTGACATCCCTCATTATAGGTGCCATTTTGAAGGGCTCATTTTTTTCACTCTAAGGATATCATGACATGTTACTACATTTATGAAGTTAATTGACCTCTTTCTGTTTTGTGTTGTTTGTTCTGTCCAGATCAGAAACCATTTCTCGGTCCCATTCACCGTCCTGAAGTATTGTCCCTCATCCAGAGACATGCAGCCGCTGGGACAGGCTGAACCAGAGAAGGAGTTCCACATCCCCCTAGAGGCATACAGGTCACCATTTTTGGTCATTTTCTGAACTGGGGAAATTTGTGAAAGTTTTAATTAAAGAAGGCATAGGATTCTTTCTTTCGGATATTTGATATTAAATAAATTAAATTACACATTTGTCTTCTTTAGGAAGAGCAGTATTTATCTAAAACAGCTTAATAATAAAAATACAACCTTTAAATGTCTTTAGACTTTGCTTTAAAATGGAATTGATTCACAAAAATACATTTGTAGCTAATGAAACTAAGCCGGTACTAAGGCAGAATAAAACCAGTTCGTAATCAGGCAGCATATGAAAACCAAGCTAAATTCATGACTTTTCTTCTTGTGACTGGAACAAATGAGTTCTAGGACTAAACCAGGATCATATGGACATTAAACCAAGACAAAAAAAAAAACTAAAAATCCCTAAAGAAATGACCCAATCCCTCTGCATGTTCAGATCTCAATTGTTTCTTCGCCCGGCTGGACCCATGGAGCAGCATTATGGCCCTTCCCTCAGCTGTATGTCCTGGAAAGAACAGGTCCACCGCAGTTCAGAGGTAAGGCTAGAGGGTGCAGTGTAGGAAATTATTATTTATTTAGCTTTGATTACTTTGTAGTAAAAGAACAATTCAAATCTGTCACCTGGACAAAAAGACATTTTGCTGCTCATCCAAGCCACTTTTTGGGGTTATGTCTTCGCTCCTACAACTTTCTAAAATCTAAACCATAATCTGGCTTCAAGAAAATTATGATAGGACAGTATTGCCCACCCCTTGCCGCTTCAGTGTAAGTCACTCATTCAGAGCATGACAAAGGCTGACCAATAGGGAGAGTGGATGAAAATGTGTTGGAGCATAGACCTACTTTTAACAAGATTAATCACAATTTGAATGGATTTTGAAGGGATTATTATTCTGCATAAAAGCTGTTAACCCTGTAGTTTTGATCTGTACAAACATGTTCTGAAATGTGATTCTTGTATTAGTCTGTCAGTTCAGATTTCAGTCTGAACTTTGAACAGAATATTTTAAACAGAAATCATAAATCCAACCACAGCGCTGAGTGTGAGAAAAATCAAAATTAGATATTTTTCCCAAATCATTCAGTCTCCAGATTATTTTTATGATATAATATTGACGTGTTCTCCGCACAGGTGTCCTCTCAGCTGCAGTGCCCGTCTTTAGACAGTGGGTTGCTTCCTTTGATGGTGAACACTTTGGCGATTCCAGACGAGCTTCGACACATCGCAAATCACGGAGAGATGGAGTGGGACCCGGCCTACGTCATCCACTTGCACCCTGTAGCCACACTCAGGAACCTGCTGCCCTACACTGTGCGCTACCTATTGGAGGTACTGAGAACTGCAGCCAACTATTAGGGTCATCTTTGTGGATTTCTATTTTGGATATCTCTTTCAAAAACAGTGAATCTCTGGTAGAGCTATATTGACACTTTACAGCTGATCTCATCAGCATTCCTTGGGGGGGTGAAGCTAGCTGAGGTTGAGTTTGTGACCGTAAAATTATTTAAGAGGGACTTGTTTAAGAGCACAAATTCAGCTCACCTGTTGTAGTTCCCGCTTAGACCATTCTTTATGGTCAGATTATTAAAATAAAGCTCAGAAGTATAACTTGAGTAACAGCGCTTCAGATAGAGCAGTACCTTCAGTTATCACCACACTCCCAGGAAATGTAGACGACATCAGCTGCAAAATATTTCTTGCCACCATCAAAGATTCTGAAATCGTCAAACTCTAAAATGTAAACACAACCTATTTCTTCCCTTCTCTTCTCCCTAGAGTTGTGCAGACTCCTTCGAGCTCCCAGAGGGCAGTACGTCTGACCTGTTGAATGCTCGTATTGCGGGGGAGATGATGTCGCTGGTAATGAAGAGGTACCAGGGCCGGGACTGGCATGGACACCTGAGGATCCAACCAGACCTGTCTGAGTTTTTGTCTGTGACCCTTGTTTGCGACTCCGACCCCAACATGAGCATCGACGTCAGCGTTCATGTGTCCCGCTCCTCCAGCCGTCTGCTCCTCTCTCTCTTCAGCCCATACTGGATCATAAATAAAACCTCTAGAGTGCTGCAGTACAGAGCAGAGGACGTCAGCGTCAAACACCCAGCAGATTACAGAGACATCATACTGTTCTCATTTAAGAAGAAGAATCTGTTTAGTAAAAGCAAGGTAAGATGTAACAACCAACTATGGGCTTTAATTATCTGTGAACTACAATACAAATAATTTTAACTATTTCAACTAATCCTTATCTGGAAATAGGCTCAAATACATCTACATTGTATTTAAAGCTACACCATGTACATTTTCTGCCTGAGGTATTACATTTCTTCAAATGTTCCACAGAATAGCATTAACCATTTTTGGGTTTTTTTAGCAATAAAAACACTTGTAATGAAAGGCATGCAAGATGGATACGTTTATTGCACAAACTGAGGAATATAGCAGGTAAAGCAATAACATCCTCATGGGGACACACAGATGATGACCCCTCGCCAAAAAAGAATAGTCTGTATCTGTAAATATCAAGGTACTATAGAAATTATCTTTTAACTTGGCAAAATAATCTTACTACCAACTCAGTTCTAAACCATGAATGTCATGCTTTTTAACTTATTTTTTACACAATTGTACTGCTCTTTTGCATCATTTACATAAAGAGGTGGGAGATTAATCAGAAAAATGCTAATATCACAGTCCAAATGGTAATCAGCTGCAGCCCTACCTTCATTTTATTTATCTGTATAAAACTTTAAGCTCTTAGTGTGTGATTTATTCTGTTGTAGCTGCAGCTCCGTATTTCCACGAGCTCCTGGTCTGAGCCGTTCTCTCTGGACACAGTAGGAAGCTACGGCTGCGTGCGCTGTCCTGCCAACAACATGGACTTTCTGGTAAGTCTTCATTTTATTGTTACCCATTGTGTACTGGTCAAAAATGTTTGTCTGGCCAGCAATGTTCCCTCCCGAGTCTGAGCAAACACACAAACTCCCTGAGCGGTCCCATGGACCACTGTGAGCGACATCAGACGTGCGCACTGTGGTCATGCTGCATTGCATCCATCCAAGTTAAATGGTTTATTAAAATAATCAAATTATCACATTTACATTTCTGTTATAAGACTTTTAATTAATTGCTTTAGCCACTTATACAATGAAAATGACAAAAATCTTGCTCATGACCTGTGTAGTATGTTAATGCTGTTGGAAGTATAAATATTTTATTTTAACTATGGAAAAACATGAGCTTCCAACCAAATCAAGCCAACTGTAAACTCCAATGTTGAAAACACACTTAACATTTTTATTATAAAGCTCTGACTTGTATTTTGAGTATAAGCCATTGTGTGAAGCTTTTGCTTGATTTTTACAACTCATAAACTAGTGGCAGTATTCAATGACTAATACACACTGAGAGGAATCTGTGTCTGCACACCCAGCTGCTCTATTACTGTACATTTATATATCATATCAAAACACAATATATAATGTGTATTTGTATATAAAATATATTCAAAACAAGTGGTATGGGTCAAAATAAATATATATTTACAAATCACACACTGCAAACAGTGAACAAACACACTGGAGACTAAAAGTACACTGTACATGTGACAGTGTGACAGTCATTCTGTGACAGAGGTTGGAGGATCGAGTCCCACTCGGACCAACTTCTGTCATTGTGTCCTTAGTTCTATCGTTGTGTCCTTAGGCAAGACACTTCACCCAAGTGGTGTGTGCGTGATGATTGGTGGTGGTTGGGGCATTGGCATTATCTAATGCTAATGATTACACATAATACTGTAATAGCTCTGTGTAGGGATGTATTATTGTTTTATCCCTGTTGCATCAGGAGGGGGCGCTGTGGGGGTTTTGATCAATTTGTTGTGCTTTGAGAAGAGGGGACTGAAGGGGAGGTCCGAGTTCTGTTCTGTGTTTTTTGAGAGAGTTAGCGTGAGCTGTGGCTGAACAGTAGCTCGGTTGAGAGCCACCACTTTATTAAATAAACCTGTTTGCAAGAAACAAGGCGTGTGCTTCTTACCTGTGACTACGGGGCATTACATTGGTGCCAGAAGCTGGAGATTCGTCCCTACTGACTAAAACTGGAAAAGATGTTTCCCAGAGAGAATGCCCATCCACAGGTGAAGAAAGAGGATCAGTGCTCCCTAGACATGCCTACTTGCGCTGACATGTCCTCTGGGACCATTATTTCGCGGAACCCGGACTTTTCTGATTCCCGCCACTGGGACACCGCTCAGTGCGCGCCGGAGCCGCGTGACCGCGCCGCGGGCCAGAATGTAAACAAAGATGGCGGTGCCCATCCTCCGGTATTGGCCGGTCCAATGACTCTGAAGTTCTCCGGCAGAGGGAGCCTGGAGGCGTACCTCGCGCAGTTTGAACTGTTAGCTGCTGCGGCGGGGTGGTCCAACCGGATGAAAGCAGTGCAACTTGCACTGTCCCTGACTGAAGATGCAGCTGCATGTCTGCTGCTCCTGACCCTGGAGGAGAGAGAGGACTATGCAATGCTGGTGGGTGCCCTGCAGAGGCGCTTTGGAGTGTTTAATCTGAAAGACTCTTTACGCTGTGAATTCAAAAACCGTGTGAGGCAGCCGGGTGAATCGCTCCGATCTCTAGCTCATGAGATCGAGAGCCTGGGCAGATGTGCCTACACCACTTTGCCAAGTGTGATCCAGAGCGAGCTCGTCCGAGACCAGTTTGTGCATGCTCTGACCCCAGTTGAACTGCGCCTGCATGTGCAGCTCACCCACCCTGTCACACTGAGCCAGGCACTGGAATTAGCCTTGGAGAGAGTGACTGCCATCTGGGCCACAGAACAAACCATGCGTCCACCTGTGATGGCTGCTCCCACTGCTAAGGAGGTGTGAGTTTAAACCTGCTTGGGCGGAGGAGCTGATACATGCCGTGAAGACTCTGTCTGTGGGACCCCGGAGCGCCAATAAACTGCATACCCCTGCACCCCCACCCACCTGTTGGGGGTGTGGCCAGCCTGGTCACACTCTCCGTCGCTGCCCGGACACTAAAAGTCTGCAGGGAAACGGGAGAGGGTCTGTGTAGCCCAGCAGACACAGGTCCCGTCTACCATCCACGGGGAATTTCCTTCAGGAGAAGGAAACAGTGATACTTCCCCGCATGTGGATGCCGTGGAGACTGTGGGCTGGACAGAGGTGGGCTTTCGATGCCATGTTCCAGTGTTGGTTGGAAATGTTTCCTGCCCAGCCCTTGCTGATACGGGATCTACAGCTACATTTGTGAGACCTGACGTTGTTCCAGATGGGACCATCTTAGAACCGACTTGGGCAGTGACTGGGCAAACGGCTGCTATGAGAGGACGGGGGACTTTTGTCTTCGCTATAGGGGGTGTATTTGTGACCTTCCAGGCCTGGGTGGCTGACGTTAAAGACCCGTGTGTCCTGGGCCTTGACCTCCTCAGGTTTATTGGATGTGTATTGGACCTAGGGGCGGGCATATTGGTTCTCCCAGGCGGGCAGGTTGTTCAGCTTATTTCACCCTACAGCCAAGCTACCCCAGTTGTACCCACCTGTTGCATTTCTGTGCTCTCTGAGACTATCCAGCCCGACCTATCTTCACCACCCTTGTCCAACCCATCGCACCCGCAGGTCTCAGTCTCCTCCCACCAGCAGCTGAATGTACTAGATGACGGAGCAGAGGCCATCAGGGGTATCTGTGAGATAAACTGCCGGGGGTTAGATGAGCTGCAGCAGGCTGAATTGTGGCAGGTCCTGGTTGAGCACCACATTGACACAGGGGATGCACGACCCATCAAAGTTCGCCCCCGCCGCCTGAGCATGATGCGACAGGAGGCTGCTGATAATGAGGTCCAAGCCATGCTGGGGGCCGGTATAATTGAACCTTCTGATAGCCCATGGTCATCAGCTGTGGTCATGGTCCCAAGGAAAAAGAGCTCAAGATGGAGGTTCTGTGTGGAATATAGGCCATTAAACAAGGTAACAAGGAAGGACTGCTATCCCCTTCCACGTGTGGATGAGACCTTGGATTTAGTATCGGGATCATCGTGATTCTCCTCATTGGATTTACGTAGTGGCTATTGGCAGGTCCCTCTCATCCCTGAATCGAGACCAAAGACTGCATTCAGCACTGGCAGGGGGCATTGGCAGTTCAAGGTCCTTAGTTTTGGGCTATGCAATGCCCCAGGGACATTCAAGAGACTTATGGATCGCATTCTTGCTAATGTTCCTCATCAGGAGTGCTTAGTGTATCTGGATGACGTCCTTGTCCATGGGAAGACCTTCCAGGCGGCCCTGAGTTCCTTGCGGCTGGTGCTGGGGAGGATTGCTGCTGCGGGATTGAAGCTGCACCCAGATAAGTGCCACTTCATGCAGCTAGAGGTCGAGTTCCTCAGCCACAAGGTGAACGGTGAGGGCATCAGCACACTCCAGGAGAAGATCCAGGCTATCCAAGACTGGCCAGTGCCGGGCAACCAAAAACAGCTCAAGAGCTTCCTGGGACTGGCCTCTTACTACAGGAGGTTTGTTAGGGGTTTTTCCTGCATTGGAGCACCCTTGTTTCGCCTCCTCCAGAACAATCACCGCTTTACATGGACATCAGACTGTCAGGACGCATTCTTCAAACTCAAACAGGCCCTCATTAATGCTCCTGTCCTCATTCCCCCAGACCCCACATTGCCCTTCACACTGGATACCGACACCAGTAACGTCGGGGTGGGAGCAGTGCGGTCGCAAATCATCCCTGAAGGTGAGTGTGTGGTAGCATACTTCAGCCGTGTGTTCAATAAAAGTGAGCGGCGCTACTGTGTGACAAGGCATGAACTGTTGGCTGTTGTGTTAGCTGCCCGGCACTTTAAATATTACCTGTGTGGGGTGCCATTCACCATTAGGACAGACCATGCTGCTCTACACTGGCTAATGTCTTTCAGGGAACCGGAGGGCCAGGTGGCACGTTGGCTGGAGGAGCTGCAGTCCTTTCATTTCGAGATCGTCCACCGCCCTGGGACCCAACACGCTAATGCTGACGCCCTGTCCCGCTGACCATGTGCAGTGGCCGGTTGCAGCTACTGTGACCGGAGAGATGCCTGGGAGGAGGAGCTCAGAGGAGAGGTGACTGCAGCTGAACCCACTTGCTGCTCAGTGGAGGTTGTGGGTGTGGCTGATTGGGCCTCCGAGCAGGAGAAGGACAAGGACTTGAACCCTGTGCGCCAGTGGGTGATTAGTGGTGAGAGACCGACCTGGGAAGATGTTATGGGACTGTCAGTGGCCACTAAGGGCCTGTGGAGTAAATTCAGGGCACTCCGCGTCATGGATGGAGTGCTGCAGCGGGCGTGGAAGGAACCTGCCACTGGGGAAGAGAGATGGCAAGTGGTTGTCCCCAAGGCCCTCAGAGAAGCAGTGCTGGGGGTGTGCTATGGAGGTGCTGGCTCTGGTCATTTTGGAACCACTAAGACACTGCGTCGTCTTCGCCAGGATTATTACTGGGGCCAGCACCGCCGTGATGTTGAGGACTTTTGCCGGCGTTGTGATGAATGTGCTGCCTACAAAGGATCCCTGGACCAGTCCCATGCCCCCCTTCAACAGCAAGCAGTAGGGGCACCCTTGGAAAGGGTAGCAGTGGACATTATGGGCCCTTTTCCGGTGTCAGACCGGTGAAACAAGTATGTGATGTGTGCAATGGACTATTTCACTAAGTGGCCCAAGGCCTATGCTTTGATGGACCAGGAGGCGGAGACAGTAGCAGATGCACTTTTAGAGGGGATGTTCAGCCGGTTTGGTATGCCTGACATCATTCACAGTGATCAGGGCAGGAACTTTGAGTCCCGGGTTTTTGCCACCCTGTGTGACCGGTTGAACATGTAAAAAACACACACCACACCATTGCACCCCCAGAGTGATGGGTTAGTGGAACGTTTTAATCGCACTATGCAACAGCAGCTAGCCATCCTCACTGCTGCTCACCAATGCGATTGGGACAAGCACATTCCCCTTGTTTTGATGGCCTATCGCTCTGCAGTCCAGAGTTCCACAAACTGTACCCCTGCTTTGTTAATGCTGGGCAGGGAGATTCGGACTCCAGCGGTGCTGCCCTATGGACAGCCCCCAGGTAACGCAGACGACGCTCCGGGACGAGTACGCCAGGAAGCTGCAAGACCGACTGGAGTCTGCTCATGCTTTTGCCCGAGACCAGCTGGAGAAAGGTATGAGACAAAAAAGGAACTATGATGTGAGACGTAAAGGCAAAGACTCTCATGCTGAGGACTTGGTTTGGGTCTACACACCCAAAAGAAAAAAGGACACTGCCCTAAACTTGATAGCCATTGGGATGGGCCATGTCGGGTGTTGGAGCGGGTGGGGGAGGTGGTGTATAGAGTCCAGGTGCCCCCTAGAGGCAGAAAAATAGTCCTCCACCGGGATAGGTTGGCTCCTTATAGAGGAGGGGCCATCCCTTCATTTGAGCAGCGAGCTTCCCCAGAAAGCAGCCCAGGACATTTGGTTAACCACCCTCCCTTTTCTCCTCCTGTCACTTTCCCCCAAACATTGGTCACATCTGAGACTGACTGTTGGTCCGTTCCCCTCAGGCCACAGAGGCCAAGGCTAAAACTCTGGTAGCGGCCCATGAGGACGCCTGTCAATGACGTTGATAAGCTCCGCAAATAAGTATGTGAATCACATAATTGTCTGGAGCAGCTGGTCCCCGGTCACACTCACTGACTCACATTGAAAAATAGCGCAGAATGAATTGTTGTGTGTTTATTTTATTTTCAACTCCGGTCTGATTTTTTTTGTGCGCAGCACAGATTTTCTGTGCGCAGAGACCGTGGCCGTGTCCCAATTTGCCAAATGCACCCTTTGAAGGGTCCCTTCGAAGTACTCTTCAAAGTGTAGTTTTAAGGTTCCGGTCGAGAATCTGCCCTCCTCAGTGTAGCCGCCATCTTGCTGAAGTGGGACAGGTCTACACCATGGACCACACTTCCACCGCTGTCTTCGAGCGTACGATACGTACATTACGTACGTTATTTTTAATGATTTATTATTTAATAGAAGAAAAGTCAAGATGTCGTCATCACAGCCGTTTCTTTCTGTTAAGATTGAATATCAAGTGGCAAATATAACGTTCGAGGTGATTTTTTTACTCAATTGTAGCTACTTCATAACTTAAACAAAATACACCTTGTGAAAATGTAATAACAGAGACAGAGGTAACAATATCATTTTGACATTCATAGTCTATAAACCAGAGAACACTGATTAGTTGTACACATAGTGGGATATTGCAGTTTAATGGTTCGGTATTTTGACCAGTGGCTACGCCACTTTAATACAGTAGAGGGCACTGTTTCCCTTCTAGGCCGTGCTAGTTCTTTTCATCTGATCATTATAAGGTATTTTCTAGCAGTGCAGCGCTACATCAAGCTAGTGTCTTGATTTACTAACACGAAAGTAAATGACACGTTCCACCAGATGGGCGCAGACCTATGGAATGTACCGGAACTCATGAAGATTTTGTGCACATCTCAGGACTCTCTTCTGTCCTTTCCTCAGAGTCCGTTGCTTCATTGTTCACGTTACCTGTGTGGAACTCATTAAACCTTCTGACTTTACGTTTCAGTCTCTTGGTCTTACAATAGAAACGAACATTCTTACATTATTCTTATTGCAATAATAATTTCTCATGATAATAATGTCTTATTGTCTAGCAATAACTGCACATTCCTTTATTCCATGTAACTCCCCTCCTTTTTAATCATCAAACACACGGCCTGTACTTATCTTTATTCAGATTTAACAGTTTCATGTCACACTGTTGTAGATGAGGTAAACCAGTACGAACATTTGAATGTGTATTGCGCAGCGGACTCCATTTTCTTCTCTTTTTTGCGTAGTTGCGGTGCATGATGGGATATTGAAGTGCGTGAAGTGTGCATGGATGCACACTTCGGTTACGTCCGATCTCCATGGAAACGGTGGAAAGGGAAGGGCAGGTTTGTTGGGTGCATTCAGCAGGGTGCATTGAAATGGGACAGCCCTTGTCTCGCCGGAAATTATGTAACTGCCCTTCGATGCACACTTCGAATGGTGATTCTAAGGCCAGTTTGGCGAATTGGGACACAGCCCGTGTCAGCAGTGCGCAATTGCGCACGCGCGCAGCTTAGAGGGAACAGTGCTGGCCAGTATAAATTTGGATTAACAAACCCACCAGAAGGGTACATAGTGCATAGTTAACTTATTGCTTGTTTATGTGTATTGGTTGTACATGACCAGTCAAAAGTTTGGACACACTTTTTCACTGACTTTTTATCTTTCTTTCATTTCTGGACCCTGACAAGGCAAGTGAAAACCATTTCAGGAGACTTCATCATGAAGCTCACTGAGAGAAGGCCAAGGGTTTACAGCCCTGTCCACAAAGCAAAGGGTGGATACTTTGGGGCTTTGAATATAAAATATTTTTAAAAAAAGTAAAGTTATTTAACTTTTTGTAGTAGTGAACATAAAGAACAACAATACTGAATGAGAGGGTGTGTCCAAACATTTGACTGGTTGTGAATTCGTGTCTGTTTGTAGGATAATACTAGATGTCACATGTGTTCTCAGGTTGGTGTTGCAATCCAGATGAGCAGTTTTAACCTGACCAGAATTGTGAGCATGAGTCCCTTTTTCACTGTGGTCAATAAGACGTCCTACGAGCTGGAGGTGGGAGAGATCATCAGCCCCCAGTCTGTGCGCTGGCACTACATGGCCTCTGCTGAGGTAAGCATCAGTCACTTTATACACATAATTGTGTTTTTATCATTGACCTAATATTAAAATTTTGCACATCCCCAAAACAACAAGGTTCAGTTCCATAACCATTGCATTTTTCTTATCATCATTTTCCAGTGTGTGCCTCTGTGGCCGGAGAAGCCTTCAGGGCAGCTCTGTCTGAGAGTGGTGGGCTCAGATTCAGCCTCCAGACCGTTTTTCTTCAACAAACAGGACAGTGGCACTCTACTCAAACTGGACATGGTGAGTACATTCTAAATAAGAGCCTCATAAAAAAAAGAGCTACGTATGTATATTATTATTATTACATACATGACCAGTCAAACTTTGGACACTCCCTCTCATTTAATGTTGCATTATTTGAGGTTAATAATGCATTTTTTTCCTTTTTTTTTTTTACTACTTTCTACATTTCATATACATACAGAAGCTATCAAATATATGAAGCAAGATATATGGAATTATGTAGTAAAGAAAAAAGTTAAATAACTATTAAATATTTTTCGATAAAGCAAAGGGTGGCTCCTTTGAATTTAAAATAAATAAAAAATATATATAATTTCACCTTTTTTCTTTGCTGTATAAGTGCATATATCTTGCTTCATATATTTGATATCTTCTGTAGAAATATTATATGTAGAAAGTAGAAAAAATTAAGGAAAAAAGTTTATTAATGAGACCTTTGACTGGTAGTGTATCTGGTTAATCTCTGTCATGTTTTATTACTTTTTTCAAGTCTGTGGGAAGAATAATGGTACATTTACATACATGGCCTTATATCTTCTGTGTTCTTGTCCCTGTGCCAGTGTGGAGGGACCATAGTAGAGGTCACCATCGCAGACCACTCCACAGTGATCAGCTTCAGCGATTATTATGAAGGATCTGCTCCAGCTCTGATCATCAACCACACACCCAGGGCTCACATCAGCTACAGACAGAGGTGGGCCAAAAGAGGCAACAAAAACTATGTTCAGTTTTACTCAAGATTTTTTAACAAAGTGGTTCAAATATAGAGATGTGTTTCTACGGGACATTAAAGTTTACCTTAAGTACTAGCCATTTATCAATAAAGTCTGATTTAGTGCTGCAACAATTAATACTATATAATCAGAATAATCATGACTAGTCGACTCTTAAAATAATTATAGCCTTATTTTAATAATTGTAATTGTTTTCTGGACTATGCAGACTCTAAAACACATGCACGTGTTTCAGTTCTTATTGCAACTTTATTATCTCTTTCTTTTCTTCTTTTATTTCTTCTTCTATTTCTTTATTTCTTTTCTTTTATTCTTTCTTTCTTCTATGGAATCAGAGTGTTAAAAAAAATCAATAATATCCTTTTTTTGTTTAAATAAAAATCTTAAATAGAAGCTTTCTGTTACCACATTTCAGCCATTTTTAAAGATGTGGTTAAGCAAAGTAAGTGAAAAACTTAAGTCTAAACCCTTTAATTCTGTTGAATAACCAAAGCATTATGTATTTATTTTTAGTTTTTCTTCTTGATTATGTCAAATGGCCGAAGAAATGAACAAATTAACTAAAACGAAAAGCAAAAAACTTTATTTGTTCAAAAATATATACAAAAAGTGTCACTGAACAATAGAAATAATATTAGTGATCAGTCGGCTAATAAAGTAACCGTTAGTTGCAGTCCTAGTATATTTATTTCTTATGTAATGTGACATTGTAATGCATTTCCCTCTTCTACTCTCTTCCTCTTGTTCCAGTGGTTCGGGAGAGGAGCACCAGCTGAACCCTGGAGAGGCTCAGAGGTTTGTGTGGGACAACCCGGCTATCACTCGCACTCTGAGCTGGAGACACGGGGAGACCAGGGGAGAACTGGACCTGCTCAAGGTCAGGACTTAAGTATAAGCTCACATGTTTGAAATAACAGCAGAAATTTTAGTCAGCATTCATAATTTTAAACCTTTTTGTTTGTTAACATGTCTGTGGGATTCTACAAGCTATTGCTCATTTAAGATTGTGATGGCTAATCTCTCACATTATACTCCAGGGGTCAAAACACGCTTGGACACATTTTTGATTGTTTTTTTTTCCATGATTATTTTCATGATTATTATTTCCATGATTATTTACACTGTAAATTCTCATTGAAGCATCTTTTGGCACTTTTTCACTCTGACAACTCACAGCTGTGAAGTGAAAGCCATTTCAGGAGACTTCATCATGAAACTCAATGACAGAAAGCCAATAGTTTTAAACGCACACCCACAGACACACTCATCAAGTATGTGAAATTCGATTAGTTGCACATGTCTCGGTTATAGGCTCCGTAGCACAGTAGAAAGTTTATTATAATTAAAATAGTATAAAAAATACTGACTAACCTTTGTTTTTTAATTCATGTGATCGAGTTTTACTTCATTTCTTTCTTTCCACTTTGTTCCTGTAGGATGAGGTGGGCCAGTTCTCATTCGACAGCTTGACTCAGATTCACTGGGTGAGTTTTCTGGACGGGCGTCAGAGAGTTCTGCTCTTCACCGAGGACCTGGCTGTAGTTACCAAAGCTCGCCAGGCAGAGGAGCTAGAGCAGTTTGAACAGGAAGTGAAGATTTCTCTCCAAAACCTGGGTCTCTCATTGGTCAACAACTCCAGTCGACAGGAGATTGCCTACATCGGAATTCCCAGGTAACAGTCTGAGTAAACTGCAAATTTAAACGTCAGTCAAAATTAAACAAATCAATCTTGCTTTTAATTGTGTTATTGCTAAGAATACGTTGAAAAACATGTATTCTTATTGTGAGCAGGCTTGCATCTCCATCGAGATAGACAGGTTTAATGTACTATGAAACATTTTAGCAAAGAAATATCTCCATGGAAACAAGCTGGTGGTAGAACATGTTAATATGTTTTATTCAGCCTCTGGTTGAAGGTCTTTAACAGTAACTAAATAATTGTAGTCTTTCTGAAGTAACCATCCTACAGCATTTGGCTACTCTACCCACATCTGTCTGTCATGTTATGGAGCTCCAGAGTTCCACCCACTTCCAAATCAGCTCTGGCTCCAGAAGTAAATTTTTCATTCAATTTTCCTAAATTCATTTATTGATAGTTTAGAGGCATCACAGAGGTTAACCAGCTAACTAATATCCTTAACACAGTTAAGTCCAAAAAACACATTTACAATGCAAGCTTCAATTAAATATTTTAAGAACTTGCATTTTATAAAGTTTCAGAAACAAATGTATAAAATTAAAAATTTAATTATAGGTTATGTGGTCATTAGTTACAACATAGCTGATTAGTCCTGAGTTTTCAAATTTTTAATATTCCTTTTTTTTTAACAATATATGGGAAAAATGAAGGGTAAATCTACTTTTGAAACCAGGGGGTGGGCGGTCACTGTTGAGCTCCATAGTGATGCTTTTATCCATGAGGTGGGATCTGCCAAGAAACAAAAATGTACAAAATGTAACTATGGTTCTATGATTGCCAGACTCTGAGTCAAACTCATACTTCATCTAAGCTTATTGTGTTGCATTTGGACTATTATGTTTTATGTCATCTGTCTCTGTTTTTAGTTCTGGAGTGGTTTGGGAGATGAAGCCGAAGAACCGGTGGAAGCCGTTCAGTCAGAAGAACATAAACCTTCTGGAGAAGACGTACCAGAGTCAGCTCAGTGGGAAGAGTGACACGGGCTGGGTCAAACTGGAGGGAAATATGGAGGTACGGCACCACAACGCTGTTTAAATAATACACACTGTAAGCACTGCACAGAGGGATTCAGAGCACCTCAACTGTTGGATGGATGGTTTCATGTCATAACACTTAACAGGAGCCCATAACTCTCAGATGAATAATGGGTCATTCTATTTTAATTTATTTTACTTTTCAAAAACAAAGTGTGTGGAAATCATTTAGAATTTAAATGAACACAACATTTCAAAAAGTACAACATGAGCAAACACTATGCAAATGTTTGACTGGTTTATGGTTAAAATCTCTGTAGTTACTGGGCCTGTCCACATGAAACAAAAACTGGCACAAATTATTTTATTAGTGAAAAAATTTTGACTTGCCTATAGAGTTTGCCTGTTGTTCAATGTATTCTCTAATTCCAGGTGAACTTGAGTGGCACAAACATGATGATGCGTCAGCCCGTCAATTGTCCGATTCGGAGGAACTTCCTGTCTGGGATCCAGGTGGAGTTTAAGAAGTCTGAGCATCAGCGCAGCCTCCGCGCTCAGCTGCACTGGCTACAGGTTGGTTTAATCTATGTGTTTCCTATTACACACTGAGAGGGGGCTGTATGTGACTGATGCTTGTCACATACAGCAGGAGGTAAATTGTCCGAACATTCCATAGAGCACCTTTAAAATGTTTATACAATGCCGATTGTTTTCTACACTAATTTTAGGTGGACAACCAGCTGCCTGGAGCCATCTTCCCCATTGTCTTCCATCCTGTGCCACCACCAAAGTCTATCGCTCTAGATTCAGGTAAAATACACACAATAATAAGAGTTTAAATGATGCTACACAGGATGTGTGCACAGTTTTTTACAGACAGTATGGGTTGTGCAGGAAAACACTTCTGTATCAGATTTGTCATTTAAGGTGTTTTCACATGTTACTGCCTTCTGTGGGACTGGGGCAGTAACATGTGAACAATGGTCTTTTTTTTCACCTGTGGCTGATAAATACACTGTGAGGACTATACACACTGGTGGTGGAGGAGAAAAAGCTCTTACGGCAACACAAACCAAGGCTCATCTGTGCAGACAGAAGCAGGATACAAACAGGCCGCTCTGCAGTGCATTCATAAATATGTTATCTAGTTCCAAGCACTTAAACTTTCATTATGGGCTGCGTGGGCCAGAATGCAGCTGTTCAAACTGTCCCAAGCGCACTCAAATTAAAAGCTCTTTTGCACTGCCCAAGCTAGTAGCAGTGTAGAAATCTATTTAACACACTATCGCATTACATCAGCCCCATGTAAATATATTTAAATAATATAATCTACTCAAACTGTAATATTGACGTTTCTTCTCCTCAGAACCAAAGCCTTTTATCGATGTGTCAATAATCACCAGATTTAACCAGCACAGCAACGTCATGCAGTTCAAGTGAGTGAGGCAGTTAACACAATGAGCTGGTGTCTCATGTTCTATGTTTATTTCATGCCTTTATGTTCTTACCATTTCTGTTTCTCAGGTATTTCATGGCCTTAGTTCAGGAGATGGCAGTGAAAATGGACCAGGGTTTCCTCTCTGCCATCTTGGCTCTGTTCACTCCTGCTGCAGACCCTCAGGCTGACAAACAGAAAGTGAGATCTGTCTTTATATTTATTTATTTTGTTTGCCTGACGCGTCAGTACCTCTTAATTTCTTTCTATTTAGGAGAATCTTGAACAAAATGATACGATGCATCAGACGTATCTCCCAAGTTATGTGGTTGACATTTGTTCTAGAATATTCTCGTATTCTTTCAAAACAAATAACTTCCCTCATATTTAGAAAGTTCAGTGTTTCAATTGGTGATTTTGCAGAAATCGGTGTTATTTTTTTCATTCATCTTGTAAGCCACCATGTTTGTTTAGACACAAACAGACCATGTGTTTCTCTGATTGACGAATCCGCCTATCAATCATGTTCATCTGAAAATGAGGACAGGAACAGACCAGAACATCTATGTATTTTAAAAGTTTGTGGTCTTGACTGGTCAGGCAAATATTTGTAACATTTTAAGATTGTCTTTTTTGTAGTTTCTCCATCTTGTAAACACACACCTTTGTCTGTTATGTTCCAGTCTAAGTTGATAGAGAAGGACCTTCAGATGCTGCAGCCTGAGCTCATGGAGGCTTCTCTCACTGACATCACTGGACTCAGCTTCTTTGAACACTTCCACATTTCACCCATCAAGGTACCTGTGTCCTACCAGCTCAATCTTCAATATAAAATAAATAAATATATTAATATGTTATTGACTTTTTAAAAGCTCTTTTAAACATATTATAACATTGCTTCCTCATCAAACACATACCTGGAGTTGCATTTAGTTTCATTCACACTTGTTTGATGAATCCTATTTATGAGTTTCTTTGCCTCTGAGCCTCAGGAAAAAAAAAAACTCCATTTGAATTTCCGAGGATTGTTACTTCACATGTAGAGATCCAGAAGTCTCAATGCTGTTTTTAAGTCCAGACCCATTTAAACATTTCTGCCATGAAATCACTTTCATTACAACCGCACGCTTATATTAACATGACGGGGTATGTATCTTATTAGATAGTTTTGTTTTTCATGGTAACTTGCTCTGCTGCCACTAAATTGAGCGTTACCACTAGATCCCAGTGTAGAGGGCGCTGAAGCTGGGAATAACGTGTGGTCCTTTACAAAGCCATTATCCATCCATCCATTTTCTTCCGCTTATCCGGGGCCGGGTCGCGGGGGCAGCAGTCTAAGCAGGGACTCCCAGACTTCCCTCACCCCGAACACGTCCTCCAGCTCCTCTGGTGGGACCCCAAGCCGTTCCCAGGCCAGCCGAGAGACATAGTCCCTCCAGCGTGTCCTGGAAAGCCAAAGCCATTATAAGCTCTAAAAATTGAGCTGCCAAAGCAGAGGTTCTCAACAGAAGGCTTGAAGACCATTAACAGTACAAAATATGCATAATATGTGTCCTTTAAAACAAAAATTGTGATATTTGTCAGAAAGTATATATCAAATAAATTGCAGTTGGAAATTATTATTTTTATTCATATTATTTATTATTCTCCTCTGCTCCACAGCTGCACCTGAGCCTGTCCCTTGGGTCCAGTGGAGATGACCCCTCTCAGGAGGTGGCTGCAGTTCAATCGTTAAACCTGTTGCTCAAAAGTATAGGAGCCACTCTCACCGACGTGGACGACATCATATTCAAGTAAGGCAAATCCAGCTATAAACCAGAGAAGTCAAATATCAAAAAGCTGATATAAAACTGACCTTTAGTATATGAAAGTCCAAACACTGACAGAGCACTTGGCAACAGTCTCAGTCTGGTTCTTATATTTAAGGATTTTTCTTTAACACTCATTTGACCAATCATTATATTTTTAGAAAATTGATATCATCAAAAAATATTTTGTTAAAATTTCCCTGTCTTATCTTTATATTGTTCTGGGTCATGAAGTTATGCTGCTGACCATAATCGTAAACTGTTTTTCAGATTGGCATATTTTGAGGTGAAGTATCAGTTTTACAGCAGAGACAAACTCATGTGGGAGGTCATCAGCCACTACACTGAACAGGTGGGTTTCTTTCAAAGCTAACATTAGTAACATTAACACCCAACTCAGCTACACCTGAGACGTATCACCTTGGGGTGTGAAAAATGGGTACGACTGTGTACAATTTAGGTTGCTACATCTGAGCAGGCTGAAGTCCTTCTGGTATTTGTAAAGTCTTATGGCTCATTGATGTGTGGCGACTTTCGCCAAAAGTTGTGATTTTTTAACTCTAGCCTCAACTCTGTAGACTTTGCATGTAAACCCGATGCCCCTGACACTGCAGTCTGAACGCAGCATTATAGTATCACATTAGCATAAGCATTAAAACTGTCTCCCTGTGCTGCAGTTCCTGAAGCAGATGTACGTTCTGGTTTTGGGTCTGGACGTTTTGGGAAATCCTTTTGGACTGATCCGGGGTCTGTCTGAGGGGGTGGAGGCCTTCTTCTATGAGCCATTTCAGGTAAAACTAAGTACATGACTGGTCATCAACCAGTTGACAGGAATTTGAGCTCAGTCCTGTTCCAATCCCGAGGCCTGGGACAGACTCCTCTGCCCCCTTCCCATTTTTTCCTGACGACCTGACAAACTGCCTCTAATTGCATTTCAGAAGTGAATATTTAAATAAAAATAAGTTGATATCACGTTACAGGGAGCAGTTCAAGGTCCAGAGGAGTTTGCTGAAGGTTTTGTGATTGGAGTGCGCAGTCTGCTGGGACACACTGTTGGTAAGTAGCAGTTTTCTTTGCAGGCTAAAGGGTTAACAGAAATCTCTAAACAAAAATGTCAGATACATGTATTTACAAGCATAGTGCATAATAAGATGGGAATAATGTTAATGCTGAAATGATCTTGAACATTAATCAGCTTGCCATGTCTCATGTCTGCCCACAGGTGGCGCTGCAGGGATGGTGTCTAAGATCACAGGCTCGGTGGGGAAGGGTCTGGCTGCGATCACAATGGACAAAGAATATCAACAGAAACGCAGAGAAGAGATGAACCGACCACCCAAAGACTTCGGAGAGAGTTTAGCCAAAGGAGGAAAAGGACTGCTCAAGGTTAGACATAAACTGGGGATGTTGTTTTTTACTGGAATATAACTGATGAGCTATACAATTTGTGTTTATCCTCAGGGTGTCGTGGGAGGAGTTACTGGCATCGTCACGAAACCCATGGAAGGTAGGTAACATTGTTATGCATGGGAAACACCTAAACACGCTTGATTGTTTCAGAGAAAGGGTGTAAACAAGGCTACAAAATGTAAAGTTATTCAAGTTGCACATTATGACATCAAGTAGTGGGACAACATATTATAAGCCTGGAAGAAAGAGGCAGCCTTCATTTGTGCAATTCAGCGAAATGTTCCACAATATGGCATTAAACTTGGAGAACAGAAAGTGACACTATCAGGTCTGTTACAGATCCATGGGGAGGCAAACCCACTCAAAAAAATCCAGCTTTATCAAGATATTATCAAGCAATAAAAACACCTGTAATTGAAGAAATGCAAAATGGAGAAGTGCAATGCCATAGTGTGGAACATTAATACATCTCCAGATAAGCAGGTGACGACGGACCCTCCACCAAAAAAGATACATACTAATACTTTAATTGCACCCGCATACATTCTACACACGACAGAAAGTACTTTTGGACTCATTAAAGTGAATTTGTTTTACATCAGTGGAGATAATATGTATGTGTTGATCCTCAGGGGCGAAGAAGGAGGGCGCTGCTGGGTTCTTTAAGGGAATTGGTAAAGGTCTGGTGGGAGTGGTGGCCCGACCCACTGGAGGCATCGTGGACATGGCCAGCAGCACGTTCCAGGGCATCCAAAGGTAATGCTACTCCTCCCTGTGTGTGAATATATATCTGTGTGTTATACTGTGTGTTAATATGTTGCGTTCATGTGTGGTCATTATAAATCGTGTATATATTTTTTATTTATTTTTTGCTTTGAAAGAGGGAAGGATTCTATAGTGACATTCCCCTTGTTATAGTGACATGTCATTTTTATTGTTTATCTCCATGGGTTTCAAAATGACACAAAATTAAGGCTGTCATAGTGATTAAAAATTAAGAAATAAACTAAAATTGATTTACTGGCATCAGAAAGTAACAATATTCTATGTGTGTTATGTGTTATGTTATTATTTGAAATCCTGCATATACTTTGTTTTGAAGGAAGGAAGAATTCTGTAGTAAAAGTTAATTTGTTATAGTCAGTTTTTAGCAGTTTTTTTTTAAATTCAGTCAGTAGGTTTCAGAATGATGAGAAATTAGGACCATTGCCATAGCGATTAACAAAACTTTATCTATTTTTGTTCTAGAAAGTTACATATTGTGGCTTTAAACCTCCTGTGTGTCAAATTAACTTCAGAAAGTAATAATAGTATTCATTAGTGAGACTTGACTGTAGACTAGTAGCAGCCACTAACAAGAAAAATCTCATGTTTATTATATGGAACACTTCAGTTTGGAGATTTGGTTAAAAATGTGGATTTGGAAAATTTTAACACAAAATTGTTGAAAGTAACGCAACCTATTAAATGTGTTCATATGTCCAGAACTGTAGCTGTGTTGTGTTGTCTAATTTTCTGCTTCTGTTTCTGTCTCGTGATGTTGCCTGGGATTTTTTTCTTGTCTTTGTGGTGTGTGAGTATTCGACATTTAACACGCCCAAGCTGTGTTCCTTCATTTTTTCAATCGCAGGAGTTTAAAAAGACAAATATAGAATCATTATTATTATTTTAAAGTGCATTTGACACATTTGACTACTCATTTCACTGTTGTGAAATGAGTAGTCAAAAAATCTTGCCTTGTACAAAAAATCTTGCCTTGTTTGTTCTATTTTTTTAGTTTTGGTGAAGCTTATAATTTTACTTCCTGGTTGGAAGCTACCTAGCCACCATAATGTTAACAAAGGCCAGAATTTGTATAAACTACACAATTGCTCTGATTTGACTAATAAAAATAAATGACACCACTTTTATTTTGTTAAATTATCCTTGCTTGCATTTTTGATGGATGTGTCTGTGTTGTTGTCATAGGTTATAACTCAGCACTACTTCCTGTGTTTTTGTACTTTTCTTTTCATCTTTGTCACAGAAAGTGGCACTTAACTGATGTAAAATTATGATAAACATTTAGCACAGGTACAGTCCCACCAAACCAAGTCAGAATTAGAAAAGCCTGAAAACTTGTCTTATGCACATGAACCAAAATGTTAGGAAGGAGCTCAGTTTGGCGTGGCTGCTCATTTGTGCTTGTGCATGTGAATGTTGTTGCACAGACTGAAGGTAAGTACTGCATTTTGTCATAAATGAAATATACTTTGTATAAAACATTGACCATCTCTCATACCTGATACTGTAAGCCTGTTCTAATTCCAGTCTTGTCCTGTACTTGGTCTAAAGCAGCATTTGGAGAAATGTATATATATAAATATGGAGTTGTTTTCATTTAGATTCTAAATGAAAATTTAGTCTCTAAATTTTAGAGACTGCAACTTCTAAGCTTTACTTGAGTATAATGGTTTTCGTCATGCTTCAGGAATCGACCAACTGTCTCATGTATAGAATTCAGTGAGACTGAGTCGCATGGCTTGCTTGGATGATTTTCCAGAGCTAGAAATCAAATCCAGCCGTAAAACTGCTTTGACATACTAAATAAATACATTGTAGCCTGTGTTGTAGGAATAAGTGAAGTCCCAGAGTGTAAAAAAAGGCAAAAACACATTGGAAGTTTATGTACCGTCAATGCATGGTCAGTAGATATCAACACTCTGATGGTAGCTGACCATGCTTCCATTGTAGGAGGATTATGTCTTCAGAGGAGGTTCAATAAACCCTGGGTTTAAGAGTTAACTCAAGGTTAATCTCAGAGTTTTCTGTTTCACGAAACAGGTTAGAAAACACAGATGACATAAACATTGAGTTTAGCAGAGGATGCAAGACTTTATCAATGGAGCCCAGAGAAGAGGAGTCTCCATGACAACAGTAAAATAGAGGAGGCTTCCATCTTAGATGCACACAGCACATTATTTAATAAGTTTATACAGTTTTATTGTGAAGATACAAATAAGATTATTCAAAAGGTCTGCATAATTGTTGTAGTCTCGGTAGTGAGCATTCACATCAGAGAATCCTTTAAGGTTTAAACCAATTGGACCAATTTTAGCATTGAAACTGGCTACTCAAAGAGTCATATGAGGCTCATTCTGCTTTCTGATCGGACAATTCTCTTTAGAAATTATAACATAAACAACAACAGGCGCAGAGTTAAACTAAACCTTCTTTGTGAAACAGGCTGGAGTTACCCTCTGAGTTGGGTTTATTTAAACCCGCTTTGTGAAACATAAAACCCAGAGTATGGCTGATTTCAGGGTTATTCAACTCTTGAGTTGTCCACAAAGAAGTGTCAACAAAGAAATGTCAACAAGAGCCTAGTTGGAGCTGTCCTTGGTACAGTAGTGCAATTTCTCATCAGTCTAAGCGTTTTTTAAAAACAGCAGCAGCAGTAAGTGTTTATACTGTGGGCCTGAGAGCGTGGACTTGTGCATCAGTGACTTGGTTTCACATTAATTTTTTACTAGCGTCTTTTTTAATGTACAGGTGAAGGAGCTCAGTGTACTTAGTTGAGGTGGATTGCACTGCACTGGTTTTGAGGCAGTCTGAAATGCTGCATGGGTTTCAATCACATCTGTCAAATGTCATGTCGTCCATCCCCCTTTCTCCCCTTTCTCCCCTTTCTCCCCCTTCTCCTCCTCCCTCCTCTTCATCGAGTCATGTGACACCATCACTACTGCCCTCTTTAACTGCTGTTGTGTTCCATGCTCCCTCTAGAGCTGAAAGGTGAGAATAGCATTGTGTCCAGAGAAACCTGCAGCTTGAATGAACAATAATGTGAAATGTTGATTCTCTGCATGAGGCCACAGAAATGCAGAAACTTGGAAAGTCTTGGAAAGTGTCCAGAAAATAAAACAAACAGCCTTGTAGAGTGCAAAAAAGGAACATCTATCTATGTGAATTTAATTATTTAATTTCACAATATATGTCTTCATTTAAGGAGATTAGTGGATGGATGTTCCACAGTATTGCATTAAACACACTGTAAGAATGCAGTGTGCGAGTGAGCATACTGCATTCTTACAGTGTGCCTACTCGCTTCTCCACAGATCTGATTGTGAAATGGAAGCATTACCTCGGTGTCTCCATGGAGATATATAAGTTAAATGTTTAACTGTGGAACATTCCAGGCAAAGCAGCTAGTGGCAGAAAAGTTCCATAGTGCACCTTTAAATAATAACAATAGCTTAGATTTCTATGGCACGTCTCATTTTCTTATTGATGTTCTTATTTTACTGAGCTGCGAGCTCCCTGACTGTAGTTAAAGTTAAAGTTATAATGTTTCCTCTTCAAAAACATGGAGTTGTGTTTTGTTTCATTCACACGTGTTTGAGTAACCTTTTAATATTAGTCTGTCTACATCTCCAATGCTCAAAATGCTCTGTTCCACCTTGTGATGTCAATATCTTCTTTTACCTTTAGTTCAGTTGAGATTGGCAGTTCCAGGGTTAAAATTATCCAAATGATTCTAGTGAAGGTGTGTGGAGTTTTAAAGCACAGTGGAGCACTTCCTGTATTTCTACATGACATCACAAAGTAGAACAGAGCGTTTTCTGTTTGAGAGAAGAACTCAGGCTAAATATGCAGAGTTTGTGTGTTAAACATGTGTGAATGAAACAAAACACAACTCAATATATGTTTGTGATGAGGAAACAACATTATAAAATAGATCAGAAAATAGCATAATGTGGGCCCTTTAAAAGAAAATCTAATTTTAATTCAGGCAAAAAAAGAAATGTGACATACCATCCAATCCTAACGCCAATGTGAAAATAGCCAACTATCACCAAACTATTTACTCACTCCACATTCCTGTCAAGTGTGTTGCCCAGAGACACAACGATACTGAGCTAGCACTGAACCTAAAGCCTTAAAGGTGCACTCTGTAACTTTTTACTTGGCACATGACAAACACACATAACGAGGACACAGGACAAGCACCTCGCCAAACGAGACAAACATTCTTCATGAAGATAGATAGGTTTTATGTCATACTGGAAGATTATAGCCAAAGGAACAACATTTCCATGGTAACAAGAGTCAGGTTTATGAAGATGCAAGTCCGGTCAGAGTAAGAACGCACGTTTTTTCTATGTTTTCCAGGGCAATAAACACAACTAGAAATGGAAAAAAAAAACAATGTTTCTATTTTTTGACTAAAAGGTTACATGCGGTGGTTTTGATTATGACTAGCTAGAAATGTCCTGAACCAATAAAAGGCCATAGTTGTATAAATGTGTATAAATATAAAAAGAGTCAAAACTGCTTAAATCAACATCCACATTCAGAAATCAGATTATTGAACCTGTGCTAGATGTTCCTTGTTTTGCACTAATGCATTGTGGGAAATGTGGGCTTATATTTTCTATCTAAACTGTCATATGTTTTTTGTTTACATTCAGAGCTGCAGAGTCGACGGAGGAGGTGACCAAACTGCGCCCGGTGCGTCTGATCAGAGAAGATGGGATCATTCGACCTTATGACCTCTCTGAGTCCAAAGGTTATGACCTCTTCCAGGTTTGTACCTTTCATCACACATTCAGTTCAGGTATTAGATTTTACTCTTATTTTACTTCTTAACTTTAAAATACATACAAAACAATCATAGTGTCTTTACACACAGTGGCTTCTATTTTATAACAAAACACACAGTATGCTTTATTTGGACTCTAGTGAATCAGACTGAATAAGGCTAAAAACAATAGCTTCTAGTCAAAGAAAGCACCAGGGATCATGATGTATCCAGATGAAACAAAGGCTTTTAACTTTACTTTTTGAATTATGAAGAGGGTCTGTTTTTTTCCCACTTCACTATTACCAGTGTTAGTTCCCAATCATCTGCTGCCTTCTTCAAAACTAAATATTAGTTAATATGTAAATGAGGAAATAACATACTAAAAGCAAGTAGTAAAAAAGTTGTTGCGGTAAGTAGTAGAGACAGTACAGTCGTATATATATAGAGAGGTGTTTTATCTATTTTATTGATTTATTTATTTTACAAAATTATTAAAATAACAATATATTTCAGGACAGAGTATGTGCACAGCTCTCATTAACCCTTTCCTAACCCCCTCCCTCCTTTCTCTCTTTCCTTGCTGCAGCCTGATCAGGAGTGAACTTTCTCTGATTTCATTTATCAGATGGATTTTGTCTTAATTAAAGACTGTTTGTTTCTGTCTGTGTTTAACCTAATGTAACAGAGACACTGCACACTCAGGCACGCCCCCTAGAGGTCACACAAGACACTGCAGCTGCGCTTTCACTTCTCACTTCTATCTTTTTTGTACCATTATTTGGGCATTTTAAAATTTTAATTTATTTACATTTGTAATATATTTTAAAGCAGCCAAACCAGAAATATTTGAGGTGACCAGTACTGTTTAGTTCAAATAAATAATAATAAATAAATAATCCATCAGCTGTAACAAGTAGATTTGTTTCAGACAGTAAAAGAATTATATTAATTTTGTGAAATAATATTAAAATATAAAATGTGAAAATCTTCAGAATTTGATAAAGAACTTGGTAGTGAAAACAGGTCTTACTGGTGTGTAACTTGTCCTTAATAGAAATGTTAAATTGTAAATGTTTTATAATTGTACTTGACAGAATTTCCATTATTCTGTCTAAACAAAACTACACAAATTGTAGTTACAGATTTGAGATAAAAAATATTTGTAAACAGTTTGCAGTGGTTCAAAGTTATTCCTCACTTACCTTATGCATTTAGAGCATCCTAATTATTCACAGTGATGAGTTTATGAACACTTTTCACAACTCTCAAAAAACAGAGCAGAGTTTTGCTGTCACGGTAATGCTAATACACCCTTCCTGATTCTTGGACAATAAACTGTGTACAGGGCCTTTAATTCATGAAAGCACAAGATTTTTTACATTTTAAATATTATTCATTTTGTATTCTCTTCATTTAACTCTCACATCAGCAACCACAGTCTTGTGCCTCAGTGCTTTTGCCTGTTTTTGCTCTGTCTACTTTGGCACAGCTGCAGATTCAGGTGGCTCTTAACTGACGTATGTCCAAATCTTTTCATACCTCAAACATATAATTACATTTAAACTTTATTTTTCCACAAAATAACATCTCTGCATTTTATTTTTATAGTGATTTTTTAATTTCATATCAGTTTATTTGACCAAAGTTGATTTTTACAAGTAATTATAACATTTAAATATATTACTATATTACTCTATTTTCTGATCTATGTTATAATCCTCATCACAAACAGACCTGGAGTTGTGTTTTGTTTCATTCACATGTTTAACACACAAACCCTGCATATTTAGGCTGAGTTTTTCTCAAACAAAAAAACACTCTGTTCCATCTTGTGATGTCATGTGGTAATACAGGAAGTGCTCCATTGTGTTTTAAAACTCCATACACCTTCACTAGAATCATTTGGATAATTTCAGCCCTGGAATTGCCCATCTCTATTGAACCAAAGGTAAAAGGTAACTGTTAATTTGAAAACTACCACTTCATGACATCACAAGGTAGAACAAAGCATTTTGAGCTTTGGAGATGTAGATAGACTAATAATAAAGAGTTACTCAAACATGTGTGAATGAAACAAAACACAACTCCAGGTGTGTTTTTGATGCAGTAACAATGTTATAACACGGCTTAAAGACTCCATTTTGTGTAGTATATTACCTTTAACTCGTAGAGAGTAGCAATATATTTGTAAACAATTATGTTACCTGCTGAGGTATATTTCTGCATAATTTGTATAAAATAGAATAAATAATAAGCTAATAACCTGCTCATACTTGTCATCTGGGTCTAATGGTACATAAATGGTTTGTATAGTAAGGCAGAAGTTCCAGTTATAATGGCTTGCTACAATAAAATATATATTTTCAATGAAATATGCATGCACATAGTATTTGAATGTCTTTGATGAATAAAAGATTTAGACATGAAGTATAAGACTGTAAGTATCACAGTGTGTACCATTACTGCCCTGATGTGTCAGCTTTACCTCTGGCCTCATTAATGTACCAGCGCCTTTAACTGTATCCCCTCATTGTTACATCTTTTAACATAAACTAATCGACAAGTAAATACAGGGTTTTAAAATGAGAATTCATCTGATAGAGCTAAACAGAACTGCCAAATGGTCCCTTTCAAACGACATATGGATGCAAGTGAATACACAGCAACACAGAATGTCGCCAGGCCAAGTTATAGGTCAGACCTGTGGAGAGATGGGGCCACTTAAACAAGCAACTGAACTTGAATAAATGCAGTATAGACAACTGTGTTACTACAAAAAAAGTAATTAATGAAAACTGTAAAACATGCATTATTACCAGTCCAGAGAAGTCACCTCCCCACAGATTTGATCTGTAACTTGGCCTGGTGTCATCAGCTGCTTGTTTCCATAGAGATAGAAATGTTTAATGCTGCTATATTGTGGAACATTCAACAAGTTTCAATTCTTCAAATAAAAACAGTGCAGTGGATACAGTTGTAGGCAGTGTGTCTGTATGAATGTGTTTCTCAAATGTAACATCTACTACAATCTACTCTTTCATAATAAAACCACTAATCTTATAATTGTTGCACTTTTCTTCCTTTCTGCTCTCACAAAAGCACTTCACATCTGGGTGGTTTAAAGGGGAGCACTAACTGAAAATCATTCTGTGGAGAAAAGAGACAATTTGATGATATATAAAAGTTTACAGTTTACATGTTGAAAAGTGAAGAGGAGCCTGAAAATCACCCACACATATCTTAAATTTAAAATGGACTGAGATGGAAAAATGGTAAAAGACACAAAAATGTACATGATTTATTATTACACCCTATTCATATAGACATATTTTTGCATATGTCAAAATGAGTCTGTTATTTCCTAAGGATTTAATAGTATGTGGTAAAAATGTATATTATCCAGGTATTTAATGCTACAACTTTTCTCATTAGCACCTGAAGGACGTACTAATGATTTTATGCACAAACTGATGCATATTTTTAAGCACAACCTAAACTCATCCTGGATTAAATATTGTTGTTTAGTTTAGTTTTGTGTTGTTTAGTTTTAGTTTAGTGTTGAAAAGGCTGTGTGTTTCAGCGCTCTGAGATTAAACAGTTGGAGGGAGAAGTGTTCAGAGACCTGAGTCCTTACCCCGGACACAGGAAGACCAACATCATCGTCACCAACAGGTAAATATGTGTATACTCTGTCTACGCTCACTATTCAGTTATGTATACGTACATATACATACAGTACTATATGCAGTATGTATAAGATAAGATAAGATAAGATATGCCTTTATTAGTCCCACAGTGGGGAAATTCCAGTATTGCACCACACAGTTAAAGAACAGAAGGAAAATGGTACATGCAATAAAACAAGATAATAGATAAATAGCTTAAAATAATTTTAAAAATAGACTTAAAACATAAACTAAAAATAGACTCTAATGTAACATCTCCGTACGTATTATGTATATGTTTGGGCAGGTGAGTAGGATTACCTCCTCTCCACAGATCAGACCATATCTTATATTTTCTATCAGTTTTCATTTGGACTGTTAAAAAAAAAAAAATCTTGAATAGGGTTAAAATGATCTTGATCTACATCAGAACTAGAAAGGCCACACTGTAATAAGAAAACTAGCATTATGTCCAGTTGAAAATTATATTCTGTTGTGTCCAAACATGTTGCAATGTCCCTGTCCTTTTTATTGCATCTGCACACTGTCCTTCAAATAAATAAATAAATAAAAATAAATAAATAAATTTATTCTTCCTGTTCAGTTTTACACAATTGAATTTGTACATTTGCTGATGTGTGTGGATGCGGGTGTGTGTGTGTGCGTGTGCGTGTGTGCGTGCGTGCGCGTGCGTGCGCACATAGTAAGACTTAAAGTTATATTCTTTTTTATATCTATTTTAGGCGTGTGGTGTGTGTGAAGGAGCTGGACTTTGTCAATCACTTTAACAAAGAGTGGGAATGTCTCTATGAGAACTTCTATAGACTTCCAGAAGTGAGAGGAAGTGACCTCAAGATCTACTGTAAGGTACTGCCCCCTACAGGACTCACATACTAAATACAGTCTACAACTAATCATGATGGGAAATTTTCTATATCCTTCGGTAAGAGGAAACATACAGAGGGGTAACTGGTCTACCTGATCCACCTGGAGAAATCCAGACTTGGCCAGCCAAAACCATATGCGTTAACAAAACAGAACGTAGAAGGGACTGGCTGGTCACGCAAGAGAAAACCCACATAGACCATTGACTGTATATATCAGCCACAGGGAGAACATGCAAACTCCACCTGGGTGTCAACTATACTGTTGTTTTTGTTCAGGAGCCAATGAAGATAAAGCTCCCAAAGAAGGACGGCCAGGACCCAGCAAGAACTGTCCAGCTCAAAGACCCACTAGTGGCACAGGTACAGACCAGAGGGACTTTCATCTGTTTCTGTAAATGTTGTGTTTATGTCACTCCTGATCCTGTAACAAAAGAAAGCTCCATAGAGGAAGTGCACATTATCAACATCAAATGAACTGTCAAATGGCAGCTATAAAAATGCAAAGATGGATTTATTAGGGAACAGATTATCCTCTACAAACAACAGAATATCCTGTCTATTTAAAGGTGCCCTATGTAATATTTCTGGTGGCGGGTCTGAACCTGCTTGTCTCCATGGAGATACTGTGCATCCTTTTAACTGAAACCCCATATGAATGTCTTAAGCCTTTCCCCCTCCCTCTCTCTCCACAGAAGTTACATGCTTCTATCTGTGATGGTCAGATGGCTCAGCAGCAGCACCGAATGTCCCGCCAACTGTCCACGCGCTTCCTAAAGCCCGCCCACAAGCAGTGACCTCACTTCCTCTTCCTGTTTCACACTGGTTACATTTTTAAGGTCCATCTTAATGTGCTGTCTGTGCAAGCAAGTTTTCGACTGCTTTAAAAATACAAATGCTGCCTGTTCAACAAATGCACTATTAATGAATTACAACAAAAAAATAATAATTACTCAACAAACAAATGCAATAATTACTTAAATTAAGTCAGAAATATCAAAAAGACCGCTGTAAATGTTTTGTATGACCAAAAATTTTGATGTAAAATAGAGAATGAATCCATTATGTCCTACAGGAAACAATACCGTCCACAGTCAAAACAATTTAAAGATGCACTATGTAACTTTTCAGGTAGAGGGTCTGCCACCTGCTTGTTTCCATGGTGATGTGGTTACACATTTATACCAGGTCTACTGCAGTCTGAAATGCAAAATGTCATGTTGAATCTGATTAAATATGTGTATGTATAATGATATTAAAATAGTTGGGTATAATTGAAAATGCCAAAGCAAAGTGTTTTCCCAATGAGGCTGGAGAACTGAACACTGTAATGCACTTTTGTAGTAGCAGCACAAGTGTCACATTTACTACGAGCTGATTCAAATGTTTAGTACTTTAAAACCAAGCAAATAGCCAATTGTAACAAATTAACTGTAAATTGTGACTGGGCATTTGTGTAAGCCAGAACAACACAGTGTTTCCCATTCACATTGCATCAAAATGTCATGGCTATAACCCAAAAAATATTGTAATTTTTTTTCCAACTAAAGTCCAAATAATAATAATATTATTGCACTATTCTTCTGCCAGTTTCTGAAACTGTTTAACTACATTTACCATTGTTTCCATTTTTTTCATTTTAATTTTAAATCTTTTATGTTTAAATGTTTTACTTTTATTGTATTTTTTATATTAGCCACTAGCAGCAGTTTATGGAGTTCAGGGTTTTCTATTCATGGGCTTCAAACAATTCCTGGTTTGAAGGACTAGATATATGGGGTTTTAAAATGTATATAGATAGCTTATAATGGCACATAGTTAACATGTCCAATAGGAAAACTGACTCAATTTCTCTTGTCTCAGGATAGTTATCCATTTGTCCATTAAACGTGTATTTTTGTTTTTATTTTCATTATAAATTGCACTAAAATATAAAGATAAAGCCTTGCAACTACTATGCAATGATGCTACTTGCATTAAACAATAGTAATAGTGTATTAAAGGTTCCATATTACACAAAATTGACCCTTGTGAGCTTTAAGCCATGTTAGAATGCTGTTACCTCCAAAAACATACCTGGTATTTAAGTAATCTTTCATTATTAGTCTGCCCACATCTTCAGAGCTCAAAATTCTCTGTTCCACCTTGTGTTGTTTTAAATTTTCAGCTAGTTTGTGTGTTAAACATGTGTGAATGAAACAAAACACAACTTCAGGTATGTTTGTGATGAGGAAATAGCATTATAACACAGATCACAATATTGTGTCATGTGGGCCCTTTGATAATGTTTATGCTTTGAGCGCTTTGTAACTGCTGTCTGACTAGTGTAAGGAGGATTTTTTGGGGGGTTTAAAATGTGTATGTGAAGAATACACCAGCTGGAAAGAAATGTACTGATTTGGTTATAAAAGATATATATCCATAAAGAAATGTGTTTTGTTTGTTTTTTTCTTTATAAACCATGTGGCCCAAAGGTGTTCAAAATGTTCCTCTAATGTAGTGTTTCTCAAACTGTGGTACATGAGCTCTTTCTGATGGTATGCAAGGTCTGCTTGGTTTAGAGTTAGTTTTATCAATTATTTTGGTCCTCCCTTAAGCAATTTCTTAAGAACTATGGTAGCAATGATGTAGCCAATTGTTAGACCTTGTTTAGCCCTAGTCTAACATTGGGAAAGTACAGTTATACACCTGGTTAAGATCTGGTGGTACTCAGAAAACCAAATATGGGTGGTACTTGGTGTGATAACTTTGGGAACTACAGATCTAGTATACAGTATTTATGTTAATATCACGCTACAAAATGAATAACACTGTCATGGTCTCACCTTTCTGTTGGAGACAACATTTTAAGTACTTTTGACTAATCAAAAGATGGCAATTAGCAATTCCAAATCAGAATATTCTATGGTAATGGTGGTAATTTTTCCATCAACCCGAAACCTATGGATATAAAAATCTGAAGCTCTGTGGCATCCTCTACTGGCCATACTGCACTGTGAGTGAATAGATGAGACCAGCACATCTCTCATTTCTTCAAGATAAGATAACATATCAAACTCTTTACTTTATTATTTTTAATAATTAATACTTTTGCAAAACAATATTATTGGTTTAACTGGAACATTCCTTTATCTGTAGTTTTACCTGAGTGACACTGGCAGTTCCATTGTAGTTGGTCAGCAAAAAGAAGAGTTGAGCTTTTATTTTCAAAAGGGAGTCAGAATACCATGACATAACATTCACCCACAGACATGTATTTCAGTATTGACAGATGACGTCAAAATTACCTTTAAATCTGAGAGTCGAGTTAGATCTTTTAACTCTTGAGGATGAAAATAAGCTCATGTGTCAATAGTTTCACTTAGTCCTGGTTTAGATCTGGTTTAGATCTGTTTTTGTCCTGGTTTGTTGAGTTCTCCTCATTTCTCTCTTGACTCCCTAAAGTCATGTGATGTGTCCTGTTGCCCGCAGAGACAGTGTGGTGTGTCCTGTTGCCTATGGTGACAGGGTTCCAGGGCTGTTTCCGTGGTGCCCTCTGCATGTCGTGTCTCTCCAGAGGCTTCAGATGAGATGCCAAAACCAGAGACCTGAAAAAGACATGATTTATATAGCATTTATTAAATTATGAATGAATAATGAATTATTGGACTGCATGTGTAAATATTCCCAATTAAGGTGTCTTTAGTCCGGATGGGGGTTGGTACACCATCTGCTCATCTCCATGGAGATCATTTGGGGAAAATAATCAAAATCAACTCTACATATTGATCCAAAATATCGGCAGAGCTGATCAGACATCAGCTTATATGGATTCTAAACAATCGGCATCGGCCATAGAAAAATCCACATCAGTCGATCTCTAGTCACAAGCTAGCTAGCCTTAGCCAACAGTTTTTCAGTCACGCTCACCTTTTTTGAAAATCAAACTCCTAAAGAGGACCATGAGGTCATATTGATCACAGGCTCCTGAAAATGTGCTGTTTACATCAATTTGGTATTTTTTCTTGAGTTTTTAGACAATCTTAAAACTTTTTTTGGCTGTGTTTGTTAAGGTGAGTAATGGTAATGGTGCTGAACATTCCATTGTAGAGATGCATGCAGAACCCCTTCAGCATGATGTCACTGCAAAGTATCAATAAACCTACATGTTCCCACAGTGCCCCCTGCTGACCTGAACTCATCATAGGACCCCACTTTCTGGTTTACAGCTCTCAGTTTAGCTGCGTTCTCTCTGTAGTACTTCTCCTCAAATTGAAGGGACCCACGCAGCTCTTTCTCCAGAGCTCCAAAGTCTATGAGGCCTTTCGAGGCAGACATGTCCTGGGAAAAACACAGAAGTATCAAAAGATCATATATATTAATAAAAGATTTACAGAGAAAAATCCAGATCTTCTAATATTCTTAAAATCTTGAATGTTGAATTTGTATGTCTATCCATGAACACAAACAGATATCTGAGACAGGTGTGAAAGATGGGGCTGGGTAATCACAGTTAAGGCTTTGAAATATATTCTACAAATAAAAAGTGGTATAGAAATTAAAGAGTTAACCGTAGTGTGTTTCCCCGAAGTTTATACAAGACAGTCCCCATTTGAATAACTGTATTGCATAAGCATTTCTGAGTAAGTGTTTCACTTATCGACTCAAAAAAAAGCTACTTCTATAAAAAGTAAAAGCTGAAGTTAAATCTGTCAACTGGACAAAAAGTTGTAGGAGTGACAGCTTTAACTTCGTTTTTTTCTATGGATCAGACCGGGACGACTGAGGGATTACACTGACAGCTTCTATAAATGTAAGATAAAACAACAAGAAAAGCATTTTAACATATAAAACAAGCAAATCATCAAAAAAGGACAAATTAAAGACTGACTAAAGTTACCTCTATTTTATATATTTACACAAGCCATTTGTAATACCAATTTATTTTTCAGCTTGTTTTGAACTATGAAGATAAAAAATGACACTATAAGGGACCACCGTTGTCCCCTCAACAAAGTAATCCATATAATTCATAATAAAAAGTAGCAGGTATTTGTAGCAAGAAAAATAGGCATGTAGTTACATTACTTTTTCCCATCATTCAAAATGATTAGGTTAATTCCAATGTTGTTCATCATAGGTACAAACCATAATCCGTTTTGTAGCAGCAGCTGCACTGATAAATATTTATTAAAACAGAATTTGAACAAAGAAATTAAACAAAATGTGAGATTAGTAGAAGTACTTTGCAAACACACAATCCCATTTACAACGTCAGAGGTCACTATTGTTCATAAAAAGTAGCTAGCGTTAACCAAACTAGCGACGCTAACAGTAAACAGCTAGCATTAAAGCGAGCTAATTATAATACTCACTAAACTTGGACAAAAGACACAATTAAGCACAACTACCTGACCAGAACAAAACTCACAATAATAGATAAACGTTCCGAATTAACTTTTCCCTTGTTGTTTCCCCGTTGTCTCGGAGTTTTGAGTGATTTTATAGAGTTTTTGTTGTGTTTTTTCACTCTCTACAGTGCGCTTCTTCTCAGCACCTGTTTCTATGGCAACGCGTAAACCTGCACCGCACATGCGCACATTTCTTTGAGGTCATTAACATTTTTAACGATTTATACGTAATGCAAACACTCGATTTAACTAATTAGGCCACATTTTAAACCAAGAAATATAGCCTTATTTTATTCACGCTATGTTTTCTCAAAAGTTGTAGCGGCTGCTTAATTTAAGAGGGAACAGAACAAGGACCTTCTAAATTAGGGCCTGAACCTTATGCACTGCAGCCACATTTTTGAGCGAATCCCCCAAATAACAAAAGATTATTTACTGTAACTGGACACTTCATAACTTACCTATTCTTGTTGTTTGTCTGGAAAGCCCACCTACTAATACAAATGCTAGTGGGCCTATTGATTTCTTGGGGGTGTGATGCTAACTGTGGGTACTGCTCCGTCTGCAGCTTTGTTAGATGTTAATCTGAGCTTCATTCTAACATACACAGTAACTTTTATTGAAGTTAAATCAACAAATAACAAGTAAATCATCAGTTAACTTCGGCTTTTACTATGGATCAGACCTGGACGAGTGAGGGACGACACAGGCATTCTAACACACACTAAGTTGGAGCTACAAGAGGTGAGCTTATTTGTGCTGTTAGTCTCACACAGAATTGCAGTCATGAGTTAGTTAGTATTGGCATTAACAGTTTTTCAGTTAGGCACTCTCACCTTTCTGTTGAAAATCTAACCCCTAAACAGGACCATGAGCCCTTGTATTGATCACAGGCTTCTGGAAATATGCAGTTTAAATCAATTTTGTATTTTTTTCTTGAGATGAATCCTAAAACTTTTTTGACAGTGTTTTCTAATGTGCGCATGTTAACTGCTGAACTTTCCACCTTAGAGATATATTGTACATCTTACATAGTGCATCGTAACAACACTGTCTAGTCATTTTCATCATTGTCTATTTTTTTTTCTGTATGTTAGCCTGTGTTTTAGGTCTGTGTACAATTGCTATGGTAAAGTCTGAATAAAGACCTTGTTTGACTCCAGCTCAGTTTTGATAAATCCTCTGTAAAGGAAATGGACACATATCAGAGACTTTTTCCTCTGTAATCACCTCACGACCCTCCGCTCTGACAGACACTTCCAGCTTTTCTTCTGTCTCATGAAAAATCATTAAAACGATTAAACCAACTAATAATAAAGTCCAAATCTGTGCCCTCCCCCTTTGCCCCTCCTCAGCCTGATGGAGGAAGCAGAGTGGAGTGGACAGGAGGGGACGGTATCAGTGGGCTCTTCTCTGGTGAAGAATGGACTTCAACACTTTAAGTCCCCAAATCTGCAGAGCATCCTGTGGAAATGCATCATGGGAAACAGCGCAGATACGGTAGGACACAAAAGAGATCAGGAGTCAAGGCTGTGCAGTGAAAAGTACAGTTTCAGATTTGGCAAAGGGGTTTTGGGTTTGGTTAAGGTAAATTATATGCTTACAATAACACTATTTGAAATGGTGTGACAGATATATATTGTATCTGGCCTTATTATAATTAATGACTAAAGGTGTATATACAGGCTTATTAAAAACTAAACTGAAGTAAACAGAAGAGACTAGTGGAGCATAACAGTGAATGATACCAAGTCAGCCATATACCATAGTGCCTTTGAACAAGTAAGGTCCATGATGCACAGTGTAATTTTCATATTTAGAAAAATCTAAATAATGACAAACAAAATGCTCTTTACTAACGTGGCTTTGGTCCAAACAATTTCAAAATGTAGCCTATGTAACTTTCTTACAAGATCTGCTGACTCCTTGTCTCCACAGAGATGCTATTGCTTTGCCTGGATTGTTCCACAGTATGGCATTAAATGTATCTGTCTGGAATGTATCTGATCTGTCTAGTTTTTCCTATGTTTTTCAAAAAAAAAAAATATGGGCTCAGCTTTCCACAGATCTGACCTGGAATTTGGTCAGATGATGTCACCTGCTGAAATTGAAAAGTTTAATACCACACTATGGAACATTATAGACTAACAAATAACAATTCCATTTAGACACGTTGGTGGCAGACCCTACACTCGAAAAGTTACACTGTACACCTTTAAAATAGCATTCTAAAACCACAAAGGCTATCCTATAAAGGCAATAGGTTTGTTTTATCCAGTGCATAAATGATAAACATTATTTCCCTACATTATTTTGTCAGTTTAGATCAAATATTAAGAGTTCAAAGGCATCACGGAGGCTAACCAGCTACGTGCTAACGAATATCCATAATGTGGTTGTTTCAGGTCCAAAAAGCACATTTAAAACACAAGATTCTGCAAAATGTTGTAAGAACTTAGTGGTTTATAAAGTTTCAGAAACAGATTTCAAATTATAAGTCTCGTGCCCATTATTTAAAACCACAGACTGTGTAAAGAAGTGGACTAGGGAAGTGTGATGTCACCCATAGCGTTTGGCTCCGGGCAAATGAAGCTCATCGAGGCTAGCTGTTATAGTGAGTGAAGTTGTTGAAGGTGACGCCCCTTCCCGCTTGCACAGACGATCTGGCAGGGGGTGAGCGCTTAGCAACACTGTCAATCAAACCTGTTCCTAAAGCTAGTGGGAGTGGGGAAAGAAGGCAGGTGATTTGTCTCTTACTAATGTTTATATCTTGATTTACGGACACAATAGCGAAATAAAAATATGAGGATCACATAGAGCAGGTTAATACAAACATTTTAAGACCAAAATGATGAGGCTCACAGCTGCAGTAACAGAGAGACGGGTGACAATTTTCTAATGTAAAGTGAATTGGAGTCAATGGAAGCAGAAGCATGTCCATGATCACTTCCTGTGTGGAAAGCAGTGGCTAGCTATGTCCATTTATACAAACAGTCTATGGTAACTTTGAGCTCAAAATTTTTTTTATTTTTTTTTTATTTTGTATCGGAAAAATAAATGTGAAATTCACTCCCAGAACCAGGGGGCGGGCAGTCTCTGTGGCCTCCATAATCTGCCTGCTTTCATCTGACTGGACCAGTCTGCTTTGAGCTTGATTTGTGGGATATGTTGGTGAATCTGCTTGTGTCGTGTCCCTATTGGGGCCAGCAGTTCCTAACGTGTGAATAGAGTTATTTTGATTTGATTGATTTCATGTAATCTCCCTTGGTCTTCTGACTATAATACTATGTCCTCCATTAAACATACCATACTGAGTTTAGCCTCTAGCACATGCTCTGGTTGCACAGTGCCCACCTGTCTCCCCTGTGTTCTATGTGGCTCATGGTGATTATAGAAAGTCCTTTAGCCCTCAGCGTCTTCAGTATTACAGCATATGAACACTTCTTCCTGTTTCATGTTTGTAATTACACAGGTAAAATTACCCCCTGCCCCCCCTCTGCCTGCTCAGACTAGCCCCCCTGGAAACATGGCCCCTGTCATTTACGCTGAAATAACTTCATACATACACAAGCTGCTTTGTGTTCAGTCACATAAACGTTTCTATAAATGTTTTGAATACTACTGGACCTAACTGTGACGTCGTTATCTGGTTTGTATTTTTGTTCTTCCGTGTTATTTTATTTTTAATTTTGCAGGAAAGTCCTTACATGGTTTTATGATAGAAGAAACCTGAAGACACAGGGAGAACATGCAGTAACTACACAGTAGGATCTCACCTGGTATGGGAATCTAACCCAGAACCTTCTTGTTGTTCTTGTTGTGAGGTGAAAGTGCCATAGATTTTTTTTTTTTTTTTTTTTTTTTAGTGTAGGATTTAAAGATCCGCTGTGTAACTTTTCTGGTTTCTAGAGTTATTGAGCACCTGCTTGTCTCCATGGAGATGTTATTGTTTTGACAGAAAAGTTACAGGGTATAGCATTAAACTAATCTATTTTACATTTATTCAATGGAGCTAAAAAAAAAAAAAAAAAAAAAAAAAAAATATTGAAGGAAAAAAAAATATCTTACCGTGAGCAGGATCGCCTCTCCACAGATCTGATGTGTAATGAGATCTAGTTGCATTTAATGTCATACAAATTTTGGCTACTCTCCTTACCTCTTCTTATGCGTCAGTCAAGAGTACCTATAGCTAGAAGAATTAGCCTATTGAGCCTCCACCAGGGGGCGCAGTCTAGCACCAGCAGCACTCTGTGGAAACTGTTTTAGCAGATAAAACCCAGAGCCAGGTCGAAGTCTGGAAAACTGGACTATTTTTAGATCAGACCAGAGCCTAGACCAAAACCAAGACTGAGACCAAGGTAAAACCCACTGTACTCACCTGAAACAACCTCCACATTTGAAGCGGGGATTATAAGATTAACACCAGAGATGAGACATTGCTGACGGCAGTGACTGTTGTGCACCACTGACCTAAGGCAGGACTAAACCCAACACAAATAATCTTACAGGGAAATGATCTAAAGGAGCTGTAGGCTTCCTGACTTTTACTTAAAACAAGGAAATCAGAGCCGCTTCATTTCTGAGGATCCTAATTATTCACCATGATGAGTTTATAAGCACTCTACACAACTTCAGGTTTGCAATTCTGTTCTATTATTCATTGATCAATCCATATATTAACCGTTGTAATATTGTTTGGGCGAGCACTCACCAAACTCAACTTGAACCTATCCCACGTCTCCGAAAGTGTTTTGTGAATAATATGTGGTGTAGGTCGTGGACACGCTCAGCCTCTGTCCTCCCAGGCCAGAGTATTGACGGATTACCAAGTGAACTAACTCCAATCAGTCAATTTCTTTACAGTTCTATTAAAAAGCTGCTCCCTCAAATCTCAACAATATGTTTGTTTTTAATAATGAGTTTTATGTTTAACCAACTGGTAATGGACATCTCATCATTAGAGCTCCTCCATTTGGCCCAGCCGAGTCTCAATGTAGGTTCCTGTACAGAGGAGCTAACTCATGGAACAGCCTGCCCTCCTTCTTTATAGAGTTTCATGATCTCAATTAAAAAACTCTTTCAAATGCCAGCACTTTACCATGTGGCATTTTCTGTTAAACCTATTGTGTACTTTATATTGATGTATCTTATAATCTCTCTTAAGCTACAGATATGAATTTTGTACTATTTTATTAGAGTCTTGCTTTTATTAGTGCTTGTTTTTGGTGACCATCCTTCATACTCTACTGTATAAAGTATCTTATATTGTTTTGTTTTGTTTTAAATTAAAATAAGTAAAACTACAACTAAACTTAACAATTTTAAACTATTGTGTTTAATCTTGACTTGAAAAAATCTGTGGCTCCACCCTAACCCCCCACACTCACTGACAGAGCACTTCAGTGACGCAGCTTCAATTTGGGTCATGTGACTCTGGCGTGTGGGTGAAAACCACTCTGCTAAACTTTGCTACAGTATTTCTAAAAGCTGCCATTTTTATTTACAGTACAGTATAGTATTTGATTTTGTTCTATAATACTGTGCTTATTATTTATTTATTTTTTTATCTACAAAGGTTTGAACTTGAGTGTTTAAACAAGAGAGAAATGTGAGAAAATGTTAATGCCAGTCTGAGAAAACTGTATGAAGTGTGTGGTGAGGGGTATTTAAGAGTGTTTTATTCGTAATCAGAATCAACAGTGCAATAAACCAGTGCTTCTATCTGCTTCATTCAGTTGTGTCCAGTTAAAGACTTGGTGCTATCCTCTGTTATTGTCAGCTCTCTCAGTGCATTGTGGTCTATATTGGCCAAATGAAGAAGAGGATGAAGAATTGTTGAGGACCAAGAGGTTTTGTGTGGGCCAGAACACCTCATCCACCCATCCTCAGGGCAGAAAACGTGGCCACGATGAGAATAAGGACATAGAAAACTGTAAACTGAAAACTGGACCATCAGATTACAAGATGATAGTATGCTGATACATTCAGACATGTTTGTGTTGAGGGAACAATGTTATAGAAATCTAAAAAAAATTACTTAGCATAATCTTTAAGTGTTGTTTGCATTTAGCATTTTTCTTGCTTGTAAACTTGGTTAATATTACTTGTTTGTTTGTACATTTGTTAATTTGTCTGTGTGATTATTTCATTTATATAAATTCCATATATATGCAAAGATTGAGGTCAACTTGTATTATTTGCTGAATCTATAAGTTCACTTTCCTGTTTGTAAATAAGACATAATCTCATTTATTTTATTGGACCTTTATTTAATCAGGCAAAATGTATTTGTGTGTAATTTACAGTGTGGAGAGTAGTAGTAGTAGTAGTAGCAGCAGCAGCAGCAGTAGTAGTAGTAGTAGTAGTAGTAGTAGTAGTAGTAGTAGTAGTAGTAGTAGTAGTAGTAGTAGTAGTAGTAGCAGTAGAGTCATTGGTCATGTGATTCTTTGTGGTAAATCATCATCATCTGGTTTGCCTTAGATGGGGGTCTGCCCTGATCAGCTCAGCAGCAGCATCACAAACACCTGGGACATGTGTCAGTCAAACAGTTTAGAGCCAGTGGAGGATCTGAAGACTAAATACACTCTTTCTAAACTCTTTCTATCTTGTGTTGTCTGGTCCAAAACCTGCCCAGCTGAGAATCAGGAGGATTCAAATACTCACATCAGGTCTGACTCTTTATATTATTATGAGTATTGTTATCTTTATAAACCCATGTGTACTCTAAAATGAACATTTAATTTCTTCTTCACACACTTGTCTCTACAAAACCTCTTTCATTCATCAACACATAAAATGAGCAACTTTCATTTCTTTTCTTTTTATTATAGTCATTTTGATTGTAAGCTGTGGTTACAGTGACCAAAGCAGCTTGAGTTGTTTTACAACATATGCAGATGAGTATCAGAGTATTTTATACTTAATACATGTTTGAGCTTGTCCCATTGTCATCACAGGCAGAGAGATAAGAGATTATAGTGCACAGAACAGAGAGCCACGTGGAGCACTGCAACAGTAATAAAACAGATTGTACATGACGGCTCTTAATATAAGCATGTATGTTCATATCGGCTTTCCCTTTTAGTAAAACTACTCACTCAAGCTCAATAGAATTCTACATAAGTACATGTGGCAGCTTATACTACACTTTCCATTAAAAAAAGTACTTAACACAATTATATGAAATGCATTTTCAAAATGTGTGTTCCAAAGCAAAGGACATGGACCTGTCCCCCTAAAAAAGTTTTAAGATGTGTGAAAACTTAAGAAAAATACCAACTATATTTAAAGAGCACATTTCAGAAGCCTGTCATGAATCTGAGGGTTCATGGTCCCGTTTAGGTGTTTGATTTTCAGCAAAAAGGTGAGAGTAACTAACTGAAAAATTGTTGTCTAATGCTAGCTAGCTTGTGACTGTCATGTTATTTGAGAGAGACTTGTTTAACAGCACAAATCAGCTCATCTGCTGTAGTTCCAGCTAAATCAGTTCTTTATGGTCAGATTAAAATAAAAATCAGATTAAATTAACTTGAGAAACAGGCTTTCAGTCAGAATAGTGCCCCCGGTTAGCATCACAGCCCCAGGGACATCAGCCACAAAGTTTCAACAGCTGAGCTTTTAGTTTAAGTTTAAAATAACAGAGAATCCCATTTTCCTGTATTTTGCCCTCTTTGCACAGGCCACATCAGACGGGGTTTGTTTAAAGTGCGAGGCGTTCACTGACACTGGGACCCGACAGTGTTTATAATGACTGAAAGCAGAGCAGCACCACCTGTTAAAGGAGAGCACCGCACTTCCTGTTTACCTCATGTTCAGACCACTTCAGGGCCTCTGGAAAACTCATAAAACTCACAACTTCATGCTCTAATAACTATTTGGGTTGGGTTCAATATGGCATGGTGCGTTTACATTCATAATGGAAACACTTTTGGTGCGGATTTTTGATGTTTCATTTACCATCACCTTTCAGAGACATTGTTGATTTAGATACTGGCCCTCTAACTGGAGGGTGGCCGGATCAAACTCACAACTTCATGCTCTAATAAGGATAAGGGTTGGGTTCAATGTGGCGTGGTGTGTTTAAACTCAGAATGGAAACACTTCTGTTATGCTATTTCTTAGTTATATATAAACAACACAACTGAAATAAAAGGGTAAAAAAAACTATTAAATCATATCTGAGAGACAGTGACATAGCTCACTCACCTACTAACCAGAGGATGGTCAGTTCAAACATTGCCCAAGAATATTGTTGTTGTGTCAATGAGCAAGACACTTCATCCAAATTGCACACTCAGTAATCTAATTGGGTATTTTAAACAGCAGTTGTGCAATACAGGTCTTCTGCTGGGCACTGAGGAGATAATCAGAGTAAATAAGGCTAAAAATAGTAGCTGCTCACTTCAAGGTCGGTTATCTGTAGCGAAGGCGTTTCCATCACTGAAATGATCCTGTGGAGGTATGTGGACACAGGGGAGCACTTGGATACCACCCAGTGATAAAAGTGAATTTAGCATCAGATACCACATTTCAGTAGGAGGTAACAGTTCTCACACTTCACCACTAGAGGCTGTCTACGTTACTGCTGTCAGGTTTCACATCTGCATCTACTGGTAAAATCAAATAATGAAACGGTACCTTTAATTTAAATATAATGTTCCATTTATTAAAGTAGCACTCTGTAACATTTCTGGTGAGGGTCTACCTGTGTGAAGGTGTTATTGCTTTGCCTGGAATGTTCCGCAGTATGGTATTAAAGTTATCTAGCCTGTTTTCATTCCATTAACTGTGTTTTATTGCAAATAAAATTCTGCTAGTATCACCTGCCTGTATGGAGAAAAACATGTTTAAAGCCTTACTATGGAACATTCCAGGCAAAGCAGTCACATGTTGACACGCAGATGGACCCTCATATATAGTATAATATAGATCTAACAATTATATTTAAATTAAAGCTTTTTGGTGGATGTGAAATCTGATGACAGTAATGTAGACAGCCTCTAGTGGTGAAGTGTGAGAATACAACAGGGGCGGGTGCTTGCTTTAAAACACTCCAGGAGTCTTTGGGAAGTGCTGAAGTGCTGCATGTTTCCACTGACAGAGCTGTGGTCTCATTACAGGCCTGTTACAGACCTGTTTCCAGTGATTGTTCTCCCGCTGAGCCGCGCTTTGAGCCGCTCATGTGAGGCCTGCTCCTGGTGCTGCGGCGCGGGACTTCAGAGCGCGCGGCCACGCAGTTTACAGGGCAATAAAACCCAATAGAGGCTGAGGAGGGGGAGAGGAGATGAGAAGAGGGGGAAAGAGAGGGAGAGAAGAGAGAGATGACAGAAGTGAGAAAGGGAGGAGGGGGAGAAATGGGGGGGGCAAAGAGAGTGGGGGAAGAGAGGGAGAGGTAGAGGGAGGAGAGAGGGGAGACACAGGGCCTTTAAAGAGCAGGAGACAGGGAGGGAAAAGAGGGACGGGAGAGAGAGAGAGAGTAAGAGAGAGTGCGGGAGCAGAGAGAGGAGTGAGGGAGAGAGAGGAGAGGTAAGGGAGAGAGGAAGGAGGGAGGAGGAGATGGGGAGAAAGAGGAGGGAAGGAGGGGGGCAAAAGAGAGGGCCATAAAAGAGCAGGAGACAGGGATGGAAGAGAGGGAGGGGTGGAGAGAGATGGAGTGTGGGTGGGGGCAGAGAGAGAAAAAAGGGTGGAAGAGAGAGATAGGGAGCCAACGGTTGAATCAGAAGAGAGGGAGAGAGGAGTGTAATCAATCTTCAACTTGTATAACTGCAGATGAAACTATCAATACTTGAGTGCAAATTTCATCATAGAAAAGAGGGGGAGAGAGGGAGGAGAGAACGGGGCTGTAGAGAATGAGGGGAAGAGAAGGGGAAAGAGAGGAGGAGAGAGGAGGTAGAGGAGAAGAGAAGGGGAAGAGAGCGAGAAAGTGGTGGAGGTCTACGCTGGAGGTTTGGCCGTAAAACTGCATCCAAACACAAGGAAAGAGTTTATTTCCACAGAAGTCTGATTACTCAACACTCACATTCACTCAGATAAGTTTAAAGGTGCAGTGTGCACACTTTCTCTGCGGAGATGCTGCTGTGTTGCCTGGAATGTTCCAAAAAAGCACAGAGACAAGCAGGTAACGCCACCAAGTTACAGGTCAGATCTGTGGATAGGTGGGCCAGCTCACAGTAAGAATGTACGTGCTTCAGTATGATTTATTTTACATTTCAATTACAGGTGTTTAATTGTTCCAAAATACGTGAAAAAGCGTGGGTTCTTATTTTGTCTGGTCACGTCGCCTTCTTGTCTCCATAGAGATAGAAAGGTTTAATGCAATATTGTGGAACATTTAAGGCAAAGCAAAAACATCTCCACTGTTACAAGCACAGCAGGCTCCCTTTCTCCTTTAAATATATTTTGTCAGCATTTTTCCATTTTTTTTTAAACTTTATTTTTTTAACTTTCATTCTCAACAACAATAATTCAATAGAAAAAGTATGTACCGTGTTGTGTTACTCTTTCAAACCAGACTCTTACTCACAATTATTTTAACCTTTGGGCTTCCCCTTTCTGGGTCACACATCTGCTGTGGTTTTCTAATTAATTTGAAACAGATTTTACTCCAGATGCCCTCCCTAATCCAAACCTCTAATAAAACTGGCTGACTGGTGTAGGGTTGATGTTTTTCCCCATAGTGTTGCACCATGGGAATAGCTAGTACTGATCTTGAACTCATCTAACAGTATTACACAATCACTTATTGGATACACAACCGTGCATTCGACCATAGAGTTGCTGGTTCAGTTCCCGCCAACACACACACTATTGTTGTTTTTAATAAAATTGTACTTCTCAGAGCAGTTTTCAGACCCTATTCTTGATTGGTTGGTAGAGAGTTTGTCCACTGACTACACATAAACATTATTAGTAGAGCAGTCAGAACCACTGACCCACAGGTTGGTGGTGTGATTCCAACTTCCACAGATGAATGATGCTGTTGTGTCCTTGAGCAAGACACTTCAGTCCCCGCTCCCAGTGTCTGCGTACACTGGTGGTTCGTTTAAAGTGCCTTGAAGGTGGAAAAGTTCTATATAAAAGTGACCATTTTACTCTTATTTGAATAATATATTGTACAGTGTAACCATACTCCTACTTGAGTAATATTTTATTAAAGTACTAGTGCTATTACTTGAATGAAGTTTTGGTTCCCGACTTGAGCTTTATGTTGACAATATGAAAAGATTTGAACGTTTGTGTTTGCAGCTCCTAGTTTGGCTCATTTTTGTGTCGATCCTTTGAAAATAACTAAAATTTTGGGCAGAATTTCAGGTTTTGTCCTTCACACTTTTACTCTTATTCGAGTACTTTCTTAGATTACTTGGATTACGTACTTCTACTTGAGCAATATTATTTTGATGTACTCTTTCTTTATTATTTTTTTTGGCAACCAACTCCTCTATCCACTTCCACATAATATTGACCTTCATAATACTATTCCTCCATTTCTCTATGTTAAGCATTTGAACCATAGACTTGCTGGTTTGCTGTGTCTTGTTTGCTCACTCCAATGAAAGTAATAAGGCTTGTGGAGATGGGTAGGGCATCTGGCATAAACACATACTGACTGCTTCCCCCTTTAAGGTTCATAAAGAGAGTATTGTAAACGTGACTTCAGCCTCCTGTGAGAGCTGGCTCTGTTTAAACATGGACACTGTGGCACTGATATCTGCTCCGATCACTGGAGCTAGTGAGAGGGAAGGAGAGAAAGAGGAAGGGAGGATGGAGAGAGAGAAGGAGGGAAAGAGCACAGATATCTGCCCCGATCACTGGAGCTAGTGAGAGGGAAGGAGAGAAAGAGGAAGGGAGGATGGAGAGAGAGAAGGAGGGAAAGCACACTGATATCTGCTCTGATCACTGGAGCTAGTGAGAGGGAAGGAGAGAAAGAGGAAGGGAGGATGGAGAGAGAGATATCTGCACAGATCGTGGAGCCACTTGGAGAGAGGGAGAGAAAGAGGGAGGGTGGGAGGGATAGGGGGACATAGAGAGGGAGGTAGAGAGAGAGGGAAGGAGGGAGGAAGGGAGAGAGAGGGGGCGCACTGATATCTGCTCCAAGCACTGGAGCTGGTGAGGGGGAGGGAAAGAGGGAGGGAGGGAGAGAGAGAGAGGGAGAGGGAGAGGGAGAGGGAGAGAGAGATAGGACACTGACATCTGCACTGATGACTAGAGCTAAGGAGAGAAAGAGAGGTAAGGAGAGTAAGGGGAGAGTAAGGGGTAGAAGGGAGGTATGGATATTGGCTCTGAGGGAAGAAAGAGGAGAGAGAGGGAACGAGGGAAGGAGAAAGAGGGAGCACTGATATCTGCACTGATCCCGGAGGTAAAGAGAGAGAGGGGGGGAGAGAAAATGAAAAGGAGGGAGGGGGAAAAAAAGAGGAGCTTGGAGAGAAGAAGGAGGGGGAGGGGAGGTAATGAGTTCCAGCTGCTGGGGGCCAATGAGAGAAAGAGAGAGAGGGAGACAGAGAGGGAGGAAGATTTGGGAAATGAACGAAAGAAAGTGAGAGAGATGGAGAAAAGGGAAAAGGGGGAATATAGAAGGAAGTAGAGAAAGGATGAGAAAGTTGGGGTAAATAGGGAATCACAGAGAGGAAGGAGAGGCAGAAACTGAATAAAGAAAGGGAGGAGGGCGGGGTGAGGGAGTTTGAGAGGTGGAGAGGGGGATGAGGGAGACAGAGACTGAAAAAGAGCAAGAGGGGAGGAGAGAGGGATTCAGATAGAAAGGGAAATGAAAGGAGAGAGAGTGGAGAAGCTAGGAGTGAAGGAGGCAGAGAGAGATGGGCGAGAGAAAGAGAGTGGGGTTCACTCTTACACCCCGTCTATGGAGATGGAGATATGCAGAGGTGTAGAAAAAGAGGAGGGGGGTTGGTTTGATTTCTTCACAGGCAGAGAAAGAGTGACCTGTCTGAGCCAAAACACACAAGACACACAGCTCCCCAAATGAACTCTGGGTAAAGAGTGAACGCAGTGTGAGGAGAGAGAGAGAGAGAGAGAGAGAGAGAGAGAGAGAGAGCTGGGGCAGAGTGGAGGGAGGAGAGAGAGAAGCACCCCCACCTGAAATCTGGCTAAGAGTGTGGGGTCAACTCAGTGTGGGGAAAGAGAGAAGGGGAGGGAGAGGACGGGGGTAGAGGAGAGACAAAAAGAGAGGGAGAGAGAGTAAGAACGCACTACCCCACCTGAACTCTGAGTACAAAAGTCCAGTTTGTGAGAAAATTAGGCGCTCTTTCTCTCTTTCTCTCACTCTCTCTCAATCTCTTTTCTCTCTCCCTCTCCCTCTTTCCCTTCCTCTCTCTCTCCTCCCCCTCTCTTCTGTCTGTCTGTTACATTTATAAACCATGTGACTGTAGTAAAGTGTGTCATGGGGCCTGTATTGACCCTCCTCCTCCTCAGATTCATGTAAGGAGCTTAATGTGAGAAATTAAACGACTTAAATCACACTCTGAACACTGTCTGACCCCTGTACTGACCCCTGCACTGACCCCTGCACTGACCCCTGCACTGACCCCTGTACTGACCCCTGCACTGACCCCTGTACTGACCCAGACCACCTGACCACTGCATAAGCACGGTGTCACAGAGGCTAGCACTTCAGCCTCACAGCCAGAAGGTCTTGGGTTTGATTCTTGCGAAGTTTCTGTCTGGAGATTTATGGCTCTAATTCGTTTAGTCAATTAATCGTTTGATGGAGTCTAGGTCGATTGATCATGTTATTTAGATGATAAGGTTTTATCTGGACAACAGCAGAATGGAGAAGTGAGGGAGTGAGTTAGATGAAGATTTGGTACTTTCTGGTATTTATATGTAGTGGCTGAATGTAACAAAATACAAGTAGTAAAGTATTGTGCTCAAATACAAAATTTTGGTATCTGTAGCTTACTTGAATACATTTTAAAGCGGATACTTTTTTACTTTTACTTCACTACATTTGAGAGAAGGTATTTTACTCCACTACTTTTTTTTAACTGGACTGAAAAGTACTTTTAAAGTATTTTTTATTATAGTTTGAGAGCTGCTGAAAGGCTGAGGGTTTATTTTTACTTAATTTTCATAGTTTGAGCAAAGAAAAATATACAAATAAAAAAATAAGTAGGAAAAATATTCAGTTTCTATTGAACAAACACAGCACAAATCTGTATCAAAATCAGTACATTTGAAGCTTCATAAAACCTCAAAATCTATCTTTTTTACTCTTTAAGGACATTTTAAACAGGTAGTTAAATACATTTACTTAAGTACATTTTTTCTTGATACTTTTACTAGAGTATTTTTTTGCTCTGGTATTTGTACTTTTACTTAAGTAACAAAATCAAGTACTTTATTCACCACTTTTTATTTGTAAAAAGTCAGATCAAACTCAAGATTCACAAGTTTAATCTGTCTTCATATAAATACACTGTTTCCTAGTAATTTTTTCTGCACAAATCATAGTTTTGGCATGAAGTCCCTCTGCAGGTGTAGTCCTGTGAGTGCAGTTTGGGTCTGTTACATAGAGATATGTAATAGTTTTGAGCACTTTTGCCATGTTCCCTTTTTAGTCGATCAATCAAGTGGCAGCACATCTTTAGTCTAACAAAATTTTCTTCAGTCGACCACAACCAACTCTAGTAGAGTTTGTATGTTCTTCATAGGTCTATGTATGTTTCCTCTGCGTGCTCCAGCTTCCCCTACCACCAAAAGAGTCCAAATATCAGTAGGACTATCAATCTCATACAGTGATATAGGCAAAAATAACCAGAGAAGTGTCTTGCTCATGGGCAAAATAACATAACAGAAATGGAACCACCAATTCTATGGTTAGTGGGTGCTGGACATCTAACTATCTCTCCAATGCTCCTGTTGGTCTGTTGTTTTACAGTAAAGCATGAGGGGAGTTCAAAGTGCGGCTCGTGGACCAAACTCGGTCCTTCGAAAAGTTTTTATGTTCCCCTGACTTCACCTGTGGTTCTTCTGACCTCTGCTCAGATTGGTCAAACATGGATGGACTCCTGCTGTTTGTGAACCTGTGTGTCTGTGTTGGAGAGGGTGGTACGTGAAGGAGAGAGAAAGAGAGTTGGAAGTGAAGGAGAAAGAGATAAATGAATACAAGACAGTAATAAGTGAAGGAGAAATAAGAGATTTGTCCAAATGAAATGAATATCATTTCTTTGATGATGTGTTATTCTTTTGTCATTTCTTGCTCTGTCATAAATATCTGTGGCCATTACTCTTAAAAAGTTGTTCCTCATTCCCACTAGTACACCCTGCTGTTGATTCTTTGGGCAAGACACTCCACGCTACAGGCCTTCACTGTAATATTATGGTAGACCTATATGAGGAAATACATTATAAGTTTATAATTAAGTTATTTTAGTCACAGCTACTCAAACATTCTGAAGTCAAGTCGTTTTCAGTCATGTCAAGTCATCAGTGATGCAACATAATGAAGTAAAAGTAGTTAAGTGCTGTACTTAAGTAGAATTTTATGTATCTGTACTTTTTCTACTTCACAAAATTTTTCACTACAGCACTGAAAAGTAAAGGTAGTGTTTATTACAGTTTGAGACCCGCTGAAAAGGCTGAGTTTTTATTTTGAATACGTTTATAGTTCAAGACTCAATTTTTTCATGTGATATTTTTACTTTTACTTGAGTTTTTTTTTTTTTTTTTTACCCCAGCATCTGTACTTTTACTTAAGTAACAAAACTGAGTACTTCTTCCACCACTGAAAATTGTATTACTTATTAAAAGTGAATGAAAAGGTAAAGTACATGAAGTTAGCCTACTGTAAATTAAATGCTCTCCGGGTGCTAGCGCGGTTTAGCTTAGCTGCAGCACTTAGTGGACTCAGACTAAATAAGACAAGTTGGAGGAAAAATGTCGGCCACTGGTGCTCGGATCAGCGCTCCTCTGAGGCTCTGGAGTTTGGATTAGAAAATCAGCTGTGACGCTGCAGAAGCATTCGCCCCCAAGAGGAGGAGGACTTAACATCTGTGTTCAGGACAAAGTTTAAGAGCTTTCCTGTGGTTTTATGGTGGGCTGAGGGTGGCACAGTCTGTAAGTGTTTACTCATCTTCCATAGGGTCTCCAGTTCAAGACTTCATACTTTGACTGGAGAATGAGAGTGACACAGAAGTGGACTGAGGGAGTGTGACATCACCCAAAGCGTTTGGCTCCAGTCAAATAAAACAAATCAAGGCTAGCAGTTATAGCGGCTAATATGCAGTCAAGTCCATGTTTGGAAATATGGGTGAGAAACCAAAGACCCAATCAGGAGCGAGGTTGTTGAAGGTACTTGCCCCTTGCACTGTTAGTTTGGCAGGGGGTTAGCAAGGTGCTGTCAATCAAACCTGTTGCTAACGCTAGAGGGAGCGTCCTTGGGGTTATTAGATAATAGCAGATATGTGGACATCTTGATGTTTTATTGTTTTTTTATGTTTCGTATTATCTATATATTTGTTTTTTGTTGACTTTTATGAGCCTTTGAAGTTGTTTTAAATGTGTTTAATAAATAAACTTAAACTGAACTTAATTGTGTCCACAGACGGAGCCTGGTTGAGTAATTCCAGTGGAATTCTCATTTATCACTGACTGCTCCAAACAATGCTCCACCTGCAGGAATGATACTGTGTTTGGAAAACTGAAGAGAGTTTGGGAAAATGGAGGGATGGAAAAAGAGTCTAATGAAAGCAGAGGTGCCACCAAGAGAGAAAGAGAGGGGGAGAGGAGAGGGAGAGAAGAGAGGGAGAGGAGGGGGAGAGAGAAAAAGAGAGGGGTAAGTGTGAGAGAGGAGAGATAAAGAGAAAGGGATAGAGAAACTGCAGGTGAGAGAGGAGTGCGAGGGATAGGAGAGACCAAGTAAGAGAGGGGAGTGAGGGAGAAAGAGGGGGTGTGAGGAAGGAGGGGGGAAGAGAAGGGGCAGGGAGGGGAGAAGAGAGAGTGGGAGGGAAGGGGAGAGAAAGGGAGAGAAGATGGAGAGAGGATGGGGTAAGAGAGAGAGGGGAGATCAACAGAGAGGGATAGAGACAACAGTGGGTGAGAGAGGAGTGCAAGAGAGAGGATAAGGGAGGGGAGTGAGGGAGAGAGAGAGGAGCGATATAGAGAGAGTAGGAGGAAAGACAAAAGAGTGAGCAAGAAGTGAGAGGTAGAGGCAGAGAGAAAGAGAAGTGAGAGAGTGACAGAGACGGGGATGAGCGAAAGAGAGATAGAGAGAGTACAGATAAAGAGTGAGAGGGAGGTGAGAGAAAGAGAGGAGAGGGGGAACAAAGAGAGTGAGGAGGAGGGAGAGAAAAAGAGGGATGAGAGAGGGTAAAGAGAGAGAGATGGCGAGAGAGATAAAGAGAAAGCGGGGTTGTAAGAAAGAGAAGAGAGGGAAGTGGAACAAGGAGAGGGAGAAGGTGTGAGAGAGGGACAGAGAGAGGGCAAAGAGAGATAGATGAGAGAGAGATAAAGAGAGGGGGAGTGAGAGAAAGAGAGGGAAGAGGAGCAAAGAGAGAGATGAGGAGTGAGGGGGGGTGAGAGAGGGCAGAAACAGAGAGAGGGAGAAAGAGAGGAGAGAGGGAAGAAGAACAAAGACAGAGAGGGGAACGAGGTAGGGAGGAGGAGGAGGCATGTGTGGACAGGCTCCGAGCACACAGTTCAGGATGTACATATGAAGTGATGAGAGACTCTTTGAAGGAGCGGGTTGGTAGAATCTTGCTGACGCTGCTGTTGATACGTATAATTATGTCTCCGGTGATGGTACTTACATTATCATCACATTATCAGTTTGAAGCCAAACTACACAGAGTCCTGTCCCAACGAGCCGGTGGGATTGTGATGGAGAGAGCAATATCAACAAGCAGCAGTGTTCAGAGTAGAAAATAGAATTATGCCCTGTCATTAGGCAACATTGACACAAATAAACACATAATAAATACCTTCTGAAATCCTGAAATTCTCTGCTCTGACCTGATGACAGTTGAGCTGCCATGAAGAGCCAATAGGAGGAGAGAGTCACAGTGAAGTCCCGCCCCCACCCCCCTCCTCTCAGGTAAAGTACAGCACATCAGGAGCACAGATCAGGAGGTCAGAGAAGGTCTTCTGAATGGAGACGTATGGGATAGTAATGGGGGTTTATGGTTCACAGGTGAAGGCTCGAGGTGAGGTCAGGGGGCAGGGCAAAGTGCTCCAGGTGAGGTGAGGTGGCGCTGATCATGTTTTGAACTCAGGTAGCAGGTATTTTACTTCTATGTGGTATTAACTGCTAGCACATAACATACTGTATTTAGATCACCATGTCACCTTTTATTGTTTTGAAAATGCTACATACGCCCAAAAGAACGTGTTAACATGTTTTATAAGTTTCATTTTCATTTTTGACACTCTGAGTACCCCTGTGATTTGCTCTTCATTTTAAGTCACTCCCCCTTCAGAGGACTATCACAACACAAGCACATCACATCAGGTTTGAGCAGTTGTTGTGTATACTTTTTGTATTTGTACATTAATGGAGATTTGTTGTGTGGGAGCATGGATGATGTAGGCTTGTGGGCAGAGCATTGGACAGAATCTTGCAGCTAACCATAACAAGGGTTCAAATAGGGCCCAGGAGACATCTCAAAATTGCTCAAACATACATGCTGTTTAAGAATGTCCATCTGATCTCTGAAGCTAAGCAGGACAGGGCCTGGTTAGTACTTGGATGCGAGACCGCTGGGAATACCAGGTGGAACCACAGTAGCTCTCATCCAGGGAGGGGCAATTATTTTTCCAGAGGGCCATATTCGAACATGATCATTGGCGTAACAAATGCTTACACGCAAAATTCAGCTCTAGTAGAAACTAGGCAAGACACTTCACTTACATTGTCTAGGCATGGAGTACATGAATAAGGCACAAAAGTGTAAAGTGACTATAAGCATCTGGAAAAGTGTGTGTGTTGGTGGTGGTCAGAGGGGCCGATGGGGCATATTGGCAGTCTCGCTTCCGTCAGTCTACCCCAGGGCAGCTCCGATCTACCACCATATATGGAGTAAATGAATAATGCATTACTGTGGGTTTCCTGAAAGACTCTATTGTCAATCTAATGAGCTGTAGAAGTCGACACATTTAGGCTTGTGTCAGTAATTCTTGTAAGCCCCATTTCATTTTTTTCTTTCTATTTTTCATTTAATTTAAACTTTTCTCAAAGAGGAGGTATTTTACTTCTGGGATATTAACAGAAGAACAGTATGTTTTTGACGCTCTGAGTCAAAAGTGATTCCCCCTTCCGAGCACTATCAGAATCAGCATGCATCCCGCTAATGAAACTCCTGCGCATCTCATTGGGTTTGTGAAGTTGTAGTGTATTGTTTTGTATCATGTTTTTGTATATTTATGGAGAGACACAAAATCTTCAGTTCTCCAGAATGGAAGAAGCAGCCTTATCTTCACTCCTACAACGTTTTATCAAGTTGACAGATTTCATATTTTTCTTTTGCTATGGATCAGACCTAGACGACAGAGGGATTACGCAGATATATTTATGGACAATTGTCGTGTGGGAGCATGGGTGACGTAGGCTTGTGGGTGGAGCATTGAACGGAATCATACAGCTTACCAAAAGGAGATTTTGAATAGGGCCCAGGAGAGATTGCTAAAGTACTTAAACATGCATGGATGACATCTAAAACCTGTCATGTTTGTGACATGTTTGTGATGACGGAACAATGTTAAAGCATGGTCCAAAAAGTTAATTCTGCATCATACCCCCTTTTAATCTCAAAGAATCCTTGAGGTCCTTGTCCTTTAAGATAGAAAAGAAAAAATCCCTTTAAAAACACAATGTCGCAGTGTTGTAAGTGTTATTCCAGTGACACTTATGCAGTGACTTTATCAGACCAGGTCCATTAGCGTTGGTGTAAACAGGGATATGAGTCTGCCTCTGTGATGTCAGTGAATACACCGCGATACGTTCAGGGCCCCTTTGAGTTTATGTTATCAGAGGAATGTTAACAGTGACCTCATGCACTTAGCATCAAGAGTAGGGCCTCAACAACACTTCAGGCTCCGTGTTAGTGATGGACAAATGGGACAAACCTTTACAGTAATTTTATTTTATTTATTTCTTGTCATAAAGTTGCCCCAGTACAGATATATTGTAAAAGCAGCTCTTAGGGTCAAAATGAGACCACTGTGTACTATCTGTATCTACTTTATAAAGTGTTTTTAGCGTCAGAGAGTGCTGGTGCACTGTTAGCATGCTAGTTGTTGTTAGCTTTACCGTGGTGCCAAAACTCCTCTCTGAAAGTTGTGTAAAAACATTTATAAACTTGTTGTTATCGTTTCCACATTTCTTTCTATTTCCACATCTCTTTTCCCTCTGCCTTCTCTTTTTCTCCCCTTCCTCCCTCTCCTCCTCCTTTTCTCCCTCCCTTCATCCTCATCTTTCTCTTCCCTGTCTCTCTCCCTCTCTCCCCACCTCTCACTCCTGCCCCCCTTTTTCTCCCCTTGCCACCCCTCTTCTCCTCTCCCTCGTGCTGCCCCCCCCCCCCCCCCCTTTCTGCTGTTGCCCCCTCTATCTCTCTCTCTTCTCTCTCCCTCCCTCTCTCTCGCTCCTTTCTTTCTTGCTTGAGGCCAGTCTTGGGGGCAATGGAGACTAACAGTGACACATTTATCACTAGTGACCTTTGACCTCTGAGGGTTTGTCATATTTGGAAAAGGTGAAGCTAGAGACACAAGAGTACATCTGTGCTCTATTTGTTTATTTATTTATTTACTTTGAATAATTCCATGACTTCTTCTTCACATCTGACGTTGAGTCTCTCCAGATCTGGAGCCAGGATCCTGGTTGGGATCACGTAACTGCAGGATTACGTTATTTTCTATTTTAGGGGATGATTCAGACACAAGAACACACAAACCCCACATGGTGCTGCTCCTGGACTACCAACAAAACAAACATGTAATCACATTAGCACATTCAAACAGGCTGGGTGGGAGAAGTGTCTTGCCCAAGGACACAACAAAATGAACTAAGCCTTGTTTCCACAGGGCCGGTATGGGGCGGTGTTTCCACGATCCATACTGCCTCCGTTTAGTAGTCCAAAGTAGACCACCAGAGGTACTACATCCAACTCCACCCAAGTCGCCTTTCCATGCTCCAGGTACGGCTCCAGGTGCAGGGGCAGGGCTCTGCTACGTGAACAACTGATGTTATCTCAACTTAATTAATATTAACATAATTAATAAATCCAATCTAAATTGTACCTGATATATTCTCATAAGGCTCATCTCACAGAATCACAAAAAGGCATTTGTATTTCAAGTTTGTGGCGCTGTGAGATAAGGCTAAATGCAGGGCCTGGTGAGAAATTATTTTATGTTTGTTTTTTGCCATATTAATGACGATCATTTATACGAGAAATGTTACGCGCGGTGCTGCTGACATGCTGCTGGTCCTCCAATGACTGCATGGAGGCGTATCCAGTCCCAACTCCGGCTTGTTGTTGTGCTATTGTTGATCTGTGTTGTTGCTCCTGTAGCACTGGTCATTTTATAGCTGTCCTGCACCTCAGGGCAGCGCAGTCCTAAGCCTTTGGGTGTGTCTTGCTAGACCTGTGTTACACAGACAAGTGGCCTAGGCCGTTTATTATCGAAACGCTCCCTGGCTCGAAGTGCCCCTTCCCCAACTGTTCCATGCCAAGGCGGCCCCAAGCGAGCCATGCCAGTGGAAATGAGGCTCTACTGAATTTGGAGTGAATTTAAAATGTGCCTATTGCAAAGTTGAAAAGCTTGCAGATTTACAGCCAATTCAAAGTAGTTTTAATATTTCTTCATTTTTGTATTCTTAAGAATTAAAACAGACCTATTCTGCAAAATCGTCTTTTTAGAGCTTTTCATGTTGTAATAATTTTTTCTTCTCATTGACTCTCTGAAGTTGTATTTAGAGTGATTCCTTCAGGTCTGAGTAATCTTTATTCTCCTGTATTCAAGATGTTATTGCTCTGATTTAACCCCGTTTCCACCTCCACCGGTACACGCTCACTGCGATGTACTTTTGCGTTTTTCTATTTTATTTCCTTAATGGATGATACACGTAGGATTCATTTTCTAACCTGCAAGTCAGTAGTCTTGTTTCTGTTATTAAGTCATTGTAGATCAACATTGCAATTTAATTTTAAAAGTGGACGTTTTCAACTTTCGCCTGCTTGTTTCCAGATGTTACTGCTTTGCCCTGGTTCCATACTGTTCCATTAAACTTATCTATCTCCATGGAGACAACATGCAGCGCCACCAGGCAAGTTTCAGCTCTGTAAAGAAGTGACCCCACTCAGATGCAAACACCTGCAACTGAATAAATGCAAGTTTTATCAGTTTTATGCCATACTGTGGAACATTCCAGGCAAAGTACAAACATCTTCACGGAAACACGCAAATATCAAACTACCCACTAGAAAAGTTGCTTGCTGCACCTTTAACTTTTCATCTTAAAGGTAAAGTGTCTTCCCTAATGACACAAAAATATGACCCCTGAAAGCAGTGTATTAGTAACGCACCAAATTCCAATGTGTCCTGAAGATGTAATGAAAATAAAAGGCAGACAGACCAAACAGTTTTATGAGATGTAGCCTTAACCTACTTTTTATTTTTATTGCTTGGTAGCACTCAAGCGCGTTAAGATAACCTAGCATATAAACACCATACTTAAGCTAACTGCAACCATCTGCCGCTAACATACAGTCACATGTATGAGCAGTATTTAGGCTTTGGGTTTAATGTAGAGTGAAGACATTTTAGATTATCATCATAGCTCTACAACAAAAGAGAACTCACATTTCACAAACCTTTTATTCTCAAAAAAATGTGACAAATTAAAGGTGAGATTGCAGTTCCTTAAAGGTCTCGTGGGTCTATCACTTGATGCAGTAAAGCGGTGTTAAGTGGTGTAAATATGGGGTGGTAGGGCGTAATGTGAGGATGCATTTGAGGTCTGACACATAATTACAGCGACACGGGGACAGGCCCAGAGACGGCTCCGTGTTTACATGTGTACCAGAGTAAACAGAGGACGAGGGTTTGGGCTGTGGGACAGAGTGGGAGGGCACCAGGAGCTCTGCGGTGTCATGTCACAAGTTTTTATTTAGCCACACAAGGTCAGAATAATAGCGATCATTAGTTTTGTTCTGATACAATTTTTTGTCCAATTCAATACAACACATTGGCTTATTGTAAACGCTGATACCAATACCAATGCGAAGAATTGGATTAAAGCTACTCAATAATCTTACAAGAGCAAAAAATAAAGTCTCTCTCCAAAGAAAATCTGCAAGAATAAATGAGATTTTGAGGATTAAAGTGTTAGTGTCAGATGTCTAATGGTCCTGATGATGAGTTGTGCTGATTTAAGCTTTTTCTTTTGTACTTGGTTCACTTTGTACCACAGAGCGTGAAGAAAAACAGCAGTGAGGCCTGGAAAAAGACCTCATCCTCGAGCACATGGCGCATTCTGCAAGTCCATGTTAGCGCTTTTGTCGTGTTAGTGCTGTTGTCGTGTTAACCACAAAAAGGGTTGTTATAAACTCTTTTTGTTTGTTTGTATCTGTCTGTTATGTTTAGTGTGTGAATGAATCTGTCCCATGAAATCCTGGTTGTTTGAGCCCTCGCTGGTGATTGGTGGACAGTTTCCCTGCCTCGCCAGTACTGTGGCTCACCTGCAGCTGCCTCCGCTACTTAATGAGATTCAGCACACCAGTTCGGGGCTGCTGGCCTGTGTGACCAGTGTGCCATTCTGTATGAGTCTCATTTAGCTTGTTAATCACTTGTTTGTTCCTTGTGATTGTTTTCATGTTATGTGTCCCTTATTTTTGTTACAAATTTTTAATAGGCCTACATGACCAGTTTTCTGAGACACAAAACTTGTTATTTGTTAGATGTGTTATTTTTGTGTTATTTTTTTTCTTAGTTTAGGTTCTTTTGTTTTATACATTTACATAAATATTTTAGTTCACTTTTGTTACTTTGCCTTTTACAACCCTGTACATTAAATTACCTCTTTATTTTACCAATTTTCCATCTGTTTTTTGTCACTTTTCCAACCCTAGACAAGCTGTGTTGTAACAAGGGTGGTACTCGTTCACTCAACTTGTGTGACCTCTGACCTCTGACTTGTGAGCCTTCGTGTGCTTTTGGTTGTATGCTGAGAACACAGAGTACCCCTATCACAATTTGATAAATGCACCCTTTGAAGTACCGTTCATACTACTGTTTGAAATACCTGGCCGATGAAGGGTACTCCTCTGTATAGCCACTATCATGACCGAAATGGGACAGGCCTACGCCACAAAGCGTACTTCTATTGCTGTCACTTTCGTTACGTTGTCTAGCAACCTTGACGGCTACAGTTTTATTTTTAATTCTTTATTATTTCATGGAAGAAGAGTCAAGGCGTCATCGTCACAGCCATTTATTTCTGTTTAGAGTGAATGAAGTAAGAAATTAATCTTTCTCTATGACTATCAATAGGCAAATATAACATCCGAGGTGATTTTTACCAAATTATAGCTAGTAATAGATAACTTTAAGAAAATATACCTTGTTTGTCCCCATAGGAGTCACGTGGGGTGCATGATAGGAAATAGCAGTGCATGAAGTGTGCTCAGATGCACGTTTCATTCACAGCCAATCTCATGGTAACGCAGGGCACATTTTCAGCCGCATTCGTCAGGTGCATGAAATGGGATAGGCCTTGTCGCGCCGGAAGTTATGTAAGTGCCCTTCAATGCACCCAACGATTTGTGCATTTGATGAATTGAAACACGGCTTCTGTATCTGTACCTTACTTAATATTTTGTGCAGAAACTATCGCCTACAGTAGTTACCCCAAACTGGATATTCACTGGATACAAAATATCTTGCAATCGACCCATTTGTTGATAACTCTTGTTTGGCTTCCACTGATGAAATGCCCCTGACGTCAGAACTCACGTCATTTGTGCTGAATGACCTGAGTTCTGAATTCCCATTTCTTCGACTTGAGCAAATGACTTGGTGCATTGTTCATTTGCAGTTTCCGTTCAGAAAATCTTATTTTGGGTTTGTCCGACACCACATGAAGGTGTCATTAGTGATGTTAAACTACTTCTGCAGCACTGGCTCAGTGGTTAGAGCTAACCTGAATGGTTAGACTCCCACTTGAACTTGTGTCCTTAGGCAACACACTTCACTCACCTCTCCTGTGTATAAATGTGGCGGGTAAATGAGTGATTGCTGGTGGTTGGAGGAGTATAGCCTGGAGCAGCTGTGGCTACAGACTTGACCACTGCCGTGTGAATGAATAAGGACTGCAGTGTTTCCAAAGAAGAGCTTTTTGACAGACTAGTGTGAAAGTGCATTTCAAAATAATATTAGAAGACCAAAATGAACCCCTATGAAGTGACTACAATGACTCTGAGAGGATTTCTATAGAGCATATAAAGCACCAGTATGGAGCATTTCATGTTTCTCTTTGCTTTTCTTTAGCATAAATGTCCCAATAATGTGTATTTAATCTTGATCTGTTCAAATGCTGTTGGCTTGGAGCGTCCCTTTTTCTCAACACAACTTTCTTCAAATATATTTTCAGTTTCTGTGGTGACCAAATAAGCTTTCTCTTTGCAGGTGAGATTCTAAAACATACTTCAAGCTTTAAATCAGACCTATTCTGCAAAATGGGCTTTTCAGAGCTTCAGAGCTTTGGGCAACTCATTTTTTCTAACGTGAAGTCAGCAGACTTGTTTCTTTTATCAAGATGTTTTAGATGAATATTGTGATTTAAATTGTGCAAATTATAGCATAAAGATTCACAGGTATCATAGGTATTACTATAACAGACACAAGTTGACCTTCTTACTGAGAGGAGACAGAATAACCACTCTGCCACAGAAACACAGAGAGGACATTCACACTCCACTCAGAGAGATCAGGAGTCTAACCCACAACCTCCTCACTGAGGAGACAGCATAACCACTCTGCCACTGTGCACTATTTACCATTGAACAGATGTTTAAACCAAACTGTTCCAGACAAGTGCAAAACATCTCCAGTGTTGGTGAAGGAAAGATCTAAAAATACTTTGTTTTTGCTTTTGAGTTTTGTGCCAGATGCCCTAACACTCCACAGATATATTGAGCTGTGAAGATGGGAACTCCCTTAATTACACAGAAGACGAAGGCTTTCCTCTCTTTAAGCCAAAAGTCATTAAGTGGTGACGGTGGGCTGAGGAAAGATGTTTTTGAACTTTTTAACTAATTTGCCAAGATGAAATAGCATCCATATCCAAATGTAATGAACATGTGTACATTTATGAGAAAACAGATGTGAATAGGATCTGAGTCCTTTAAAGATATCTTCTGAAAGATAGCTTTAAAGGACCCCTTCCCTTCCTTTCCTTACCTGTTCAGGTCTGAAGTCTCAAGGGTCACAAATCCTTCTAATATTGATCTGATGACCTTATATATTTTTTCTGGTGCAGGCTCTGACACCTGCTTGTCGCCGTGGAAATGTTATTGCTTTGTCTAACTTATGGAATTAAACTTATCTTTATGGAGACAAACAGGTTATGCCACCAGGGAAATTTCCATTTGGAGAGGCGAGTAAGGACACATGTTTTTAAAGTTTTTCAGTGCAATAAACCATGCACCCACCATGGCCAAATGAAGAGGAGTGAACAGAGCCTTTTAAGTCTTATCTACAAAATAAAAGTCAATTTATCTTGGCCATCACCACCTCTCACTGTTAATAAACACTGTACCACAAAACCCCATGTGGCTCTCCAGCTCTTACAGTCTCTCCTGGTCTCTCCTGGTCTCTCCTGGTCTCTCCTGGTCTCTCCTGGTCTCTCCTGGTCTCTCCTGGTCTCTCCTGGTCTCTCCTAGTCTCTCATGGTCTCTCCTAGTCTCTCCTGGTCCCTCCTGGTTCCTCCTGGTCCCTCCTGGTCTGTCCTGGTCTCTCCTGGTCTCTCCTGGTCTCTCCTGGTCTGTCCTCGTCTCTCCTCATCTCTTTTGGTTTCTCCTAGTCTCTCCTGGTCCCTCCTGATCTCTCTTGGTCTCTCCTCATCTCTCCTGGTCTCTCCTCATCTCTCCTGGTCTCTCCTCATCTCTCCTGGTCTCTCCTCATCTCTCCTGGTCTCTCCTCATCTCTCCTGGTCTCTCCTCATCTCTCCTGGTCTTTCCTCATCTCTCCTGGTCTCTCCTCATTCCTCTTGGTCTCTCCTGTGTCTGTGGAATGCACTGAGCTTAATACAAAACTCCATTTTAAAAGTGCTGCTCGTAAACCTAAAAACAGTGGTTAGATCCTGGGTGGTCCCCCTCCTCACTATCTGTTTTCGGCATATGTGGGCAGAGCTAAAATGTGATTCATAACAACTGAGAAGCCGAATTTACATTTGTCAAGCAATCGTCTTGGTCCCAAACAATGATAGGTAGAAAAGCTAATTTGATCGAGTTACTTCAAACTAATATTACTGAAGTAGTACAAAGTAATAGAAGAAATTACTCAAGAAATTACTAAGAGAAGAAAAGTACTTAGGAAAAGTATAACTCAACAAGTAAGAGTAACTTAAAGAATAACTGTTCGGCCGTAACATCTAATTTAATCTAAGTTAATTCGATTTGAAGAAGAAAATATCACATACTGCACATAATGTCATTTTTTTCAAACTGACTCAAAAATCAAGCTAAATCATATCTGAAGAAGCTGCAAGAAACACAAATGTTCAAATCATTTCACATTGTCAACATAAAGTCACTTTAGATGTACTCACAGTGAGAAGAAGAACCCTAACTTTTACTCAAGTAAGAATATTCAAATAGAAGCAAAAGTATGCAGTCTGAAAATGACTCCAAAAGTACAGTTTGTAAATGTAACTGAGTGCCGCCCATGGCGCTCCAAAACAGGAAAAGTTGGTATCAGTTTGGGCAGCTGCTGTTATGGTGCTCTTATCCCATAGAGAGTATATATGCAGTCAATGGTGTACTCTGTAGATCCACACAGTGTCATCAATAACACAGAGCAGGGGGAGGGAGATGTGTTTTTCCAAATCATTTTTCAACATGGACGCTCTTTGTTCAGACAGAGCTGAACTTTCCACAGCAGGAGCAGTGCTTTATGGGACAAAGAGGAGCAAAGAGGAGCGAAACAGCTGGAAATGGCCCGAATGAAGTACAGAATTGGTTGCAAAATTTCATATGATACAAGTAAGTGTAGAAATAGCAGAGGTCAGGTGTGTTGAGAACATATTTGTAATACATTTGTGTAATTAAACAGTAGAAATAGATACGAGGCCCATAGTATATGCAAAGTCTTTATTTTAAATCTGATCTTTTCGACTTGAGGGTGAGACTTTTAAGTTTGTTTTGGGGTTTTTTCATCCGTAGAGGGCAGATGTGAAACCTGTCCCCCTCCTCTGGCCCCTCACCTGGTCTTTGTTTGGACTTACCTGTGCTCTCTGCTCTTCTTCTGTCAGACCAAAGTTGGCACAGCATAGATAGCATTAGTGGACGGGTCAGCCCTTCCATTACTGTAAAAAACATTACAATATTAATGAACACAGTATTATAATGCAGTGCTGAGAAAATACTAAAATGCAGTTACTAACAATAACATAATCCTTCATTCCAACATAATTCCAACATATTTGAGAGTTACTTGAGACACCATAAACCACGGTTGTGAAGAGAACGTACACTTCCCCTGCATGCAGACTGTACTGACACAACATAAATAACATGCTAAAACCACGAAGGCAGAAATAAGCAGCAATTAACTTTATCAAAACTGTAAATTCTGTTCTCCTCCCTTCTCCATCCTCCTCCCTCCTCTTCCCTCCTTCTCTCTCCTCCTCTCTCCTCCCTCGTCCTCTCTCCTCCCTCGTCCTCTTTCCTCCCTCCTCCTCTTTCCTCCTCTGTCCTCCCATCCGACCCCTGTTCTTGTCTTTGAAGTGGTGTGACTTGTGTCATTTGACTTATTTAAAGCTCTGATACGGGACATCCTCAGCCCATTCACTAACAGGAGGCTTACTGCTCCTGTCACTACTCCTTCCCTCTCCCCTTGCACCTGTCCAATTTGCTCCTGTCAGTCATGTCACCTTGACTTAGTTAAAGCTCTGATATGGGACATCCTCAGCCCATTCACTCACAGGATGTTTGCTGCTCCTGCCCTGATAACAAACAGCTATTTATATTTACAATACTTCACAGGATCTGCCTTTAACCTCAGATATGTCAGTACACCCTCTCAGCTTGCGTTTAAATGATGAGGTCATAGTTTAGCTTTGGGGTTCACTAATGTACTTTGAATATCACTAGTTTTGAGAAGCAAAAAGAAGCAATAATTAAATAGCACCCTTAACTCCTGATGAGCCAGAAGTAGTAGAATCAGTAGTAGCAGTTGTTATGTGATAATAGGCAGTATTAAGTAGTGCTGAGAGTTTTATAGCAAAGCAGATGACAAAAGAAGCAGTAGCAACAGCACTAGTAGTAGTAGTAATAGTAACAGCAGTAGTAATAGTAGTAGTGGTGGTAAGGCATGTCAAGTTGATTTGTATAGCACAATTGGTACACAAAGTAATTCAAAATGCTTTACAGAACAGAAGAAGAAAGACATTAAAATCATAATACAACAAATCATAAATAATCATAAATAATCATCATAAAATGAACACAAGAGAAGTGTAGAATAAAAACCTTTCAGTCATATGCACAGCTAAATAGAAGTGTTTGCAGGCTGGATTTATACATTGTCAAAGAAAAGTAGCAGTAGTAGTAGCAGCAGTAGTAATAGTAGTAGTAGTAGTAGTAGTGGCAGCAGCAGCAGTAGCAGTAGTAGTAGTAGTAGTAGTAGTAATAGTAGTAAACTACTCACATTTGATCCTTTTTAATATTTTTAGTATTAATTAGTGATTTTTGATACCTTTGACAACTTCTGTAGTAACAGTAAGAGTTGTATGAGTAGCTCAGTTGTATTAGTAGTAAAATTGGTAGTAATATAGTATGCAGTAGTGTAGTGGAAGTATTTATAGTAGTAGCTGCAGCAGTAATCATAGTAGTACTAGTTAGAGCAGCAAGCCAGCAGCAGCAGTACCAGTACAAGTAGTAGTAGCAGTAGTTTAGCCTCTGTCACATTTCCAAACTAGGATTGAGTCTCTGTAAAAATACTGCGCCCCGGTACGCGGCCTTTGATTGTGATCTCGCCTTTGTGTGTGGGTAATAAAATCACCATAGATAAGATCTGACAGCTTTATAACGACGAAGCATTCATAACTCAGGCTAAAATTAGACTAATATAAAACAGATACAAGTCATGGCCTCCGGGCTATAAAGTCTGCCACTAAATGCACTGGTGAAGAGGGGGTATTATGCACAATCAACTTTATTTTAGCTTTCTACCATGTTATAACATTGTTCCCTCATGAAAAACATGCCTGAGGAGGTTTTAGATGCCATCCATTTTTGAGTAATCTATCAATCTCTCTTGGGCCTTGTTTAAACAAATCTACGTCACCCATGCTCCCACATGACAATTCTCCATAAATATCCAAAAACGTGACACAAAACTGTACACAACAACTTCACAAACCTAGTGTGATGTGCAGTAGTTTCATTAGCAGGATGCATGCTGATTGTGATGAGATTGATAAAAGCTTAAAGACATACATTCCAGAAAAAGCAAAAACATCTCCATGGATACAAGCAGGTGGTGGATGCTTCCAGAAAAGTTACATGGTGTGCTTTTAATATCGTCAACATAAAGCTTTTGTCACTAGACTTACTCACAATGGGAAGAGTAACTAAAACTTTCAGTAGGTAGTAGGAGTAAAAGTATGCTGCTAGAAAAGTACTCTGAATCGTACAGTTTCACAAGTTACCTCAGTTTTACAGGTTACCTCAGATAACGACAGATAAAGTCCCTGGTCCCTGCCCCCAACATTAGGAGGCAGTAAAAACATTGCAGTAGCACTACAGAACCTTTACATAATACTTATTTCTACTGAGCATGTTTATTAAAATGTTCTATAACTACCCCCTCTTTCTACCCCAGCCCCTGATTCCCTCCCTGTGTGCATGGGGACATCGCTGGGGGCAGATGACATTGACCTGCCCTCCTCCGACGTGCTCCTCTTTTACAGACTGTTTGGGGTCATGACCTTTGAACCCAGGGCCACAGAGCTTTACAGACACCTGAGGACCCCTCTGAACTCTGCAGATATTTATGGACTGGAGCGTTTAACCACCAACAAAGCCGGCTGAAAATGTCAATTAGTAATGCATATATTGGGAAAAGTTACACCAGCATACTCTAAGGAAAAACATATACCAGCATACTCTTTGGGTAACTGGGAGGGCATCTGACATAAAAAAAAAAACAAAAAAAAAAACAAAACAAAAAAAACATATTTCAAATCAATGTATTCCAGAGCTTAGGGCCAGCCACAGAGAAGGCCTTGTCCACCTGGTTTTAAGTCTCCCTCGGACCTCAGAGATCTGTGGCTTATAAGGCACAACACGACGCTGGTAGGAGGAATCGCACCCCCAACCTTCAGGTTAGTGAGTGAGGCAGTGTGCAGCTTTTGTTGAGAAATAGGCTGTGATTTTGGAGAAGCACACAGGAAAAATACTACTAAAGATGCACTGAGTCACTTTTCTGGGGTGACAGTAGCTCAGTTGGTAGAGTGTGAAGGTTGGTGGTTCGAATCCCACTCTTAACATAAGCATCATTGGTGAATGAATAGATGAGTGGTTCGTTGATGTAAAGTGCTTCGAGTGCCATGAAGGTGGAAAAGTGCGTGTTCCACAGTACGGCATTATCAAACTAGAATCAGGTATTAAAAATACATTGGAAAAATATTGATTCTTACTGAGATTAGTTCTTTTGATTAATATAGAGTTAATGCTATGCTGTGGAACATTCCAGGCAAAGCAAAACCATTTCCATGGAGACAAGCGGAAGGCGATCCTCCACCAGAAAAGTTACATAGTTCACCTTTAAATAAATCAGACAGAATATGCCTACCACTCTTTAGCGTCATGCACTGTAAAACATTTATAGAGCACACATTTTGTACATGGGCATTTAAGTATTTTAAATTTAAAACTCCCCACTGTCCAATAATGTTTAATACTCTAACTACCATTTTACTCAGACCAGCCTTACAGAGCCCGGAGAGCAGAGCACAGTGCAGGTGGACGGAGGAAAGGAGGGAGGGGAAGAGGGGCAGAGAGACAGGGAAAAAGAAAGAGAGAGGGGAGAGGGGGGACAGAGGAGAGGAGGAGAGCATGAGGTAGAGGAGAGGGCAGAGAGAGAGAGAGATGAGAGAGAGAGGGGTGCGGAGGAGGGAGAGTGAGGAAAAGGAGAGGGCAGAGAGAGGGGAGAGGGGCGTGGAGGAGAAGAGAAGTGAGAGTGAGGTAGCAGAGAGGACAGAGAGAGAGGAGAGAGGGGTGCCAAGCAGAGAGAGAGTGAGGTAGAGGAGAGAGCAGAGGGAGAATAGAATGTGAGGTAGAAGAGAGAGAAGAGAGAGGGTGAGAAGAGAGAGAGGGGGGTGGAGGAGAGAGGGAGAAAGTGAGGTAGAATCGAGGGAGAGGGAGAGGAGAGAGAGAGGGCAGAGGAGAGGAGGAGAGAGTGAGGTAGAATCGAGGGAGAGAGTGAGAGGAGAGAGAGAGGGCAGAGGAGAGGAGGAGAGAGTGAGGTAGAAGCAAGAGAGAGAGTGAGAGGAGAGAGAGAGAAGAGAGAGGGGGTGGAGGAGAGGAGGAGAAAGTGAGGTAGAGGAGAGAGCAGAGAGGGGGCGGGGTGGAGTAAAAGTTTTGCTCCGGAGCAGCTGGGCTCGCCTCACTCTGTCGCAACCGCTTTTGTTTCCGCGCGCAGATGACAAAAGTTGTGATCGCTGCGCTCTCGGTACCACTGCATCTTTACCTCTGGACTTTCGAGGCGCGTGGACTTTAGACTGGACCGATTCGGACCTGGTTTGGACTTGGTTTGCTTTGAGTTTGCTGATCTGCGCTTGGAGCAGGAGTTGGCACATCTGGATGCGCACGCCCGAGTGAGAGTGGTCGATGGAGCAGGGTTTGGGAGGGTCCCGCCGCGGCTGACAGAGGCCCTCGCGCCCCTAGCTCCCTGACTCCTCGCGCCACTGTCCTCGCGCTGGTCCCGGTTCCCTGTCTCGCGGGTCCGGGCGGGAGGAGGATGGCCGCGCTGTGGACGCTGCTGCTCGCGCTCTGGACCTGCTCGTGCGCTCCGGGACAGGGACATGCCAAGAGCGCGTTCCCGATGCGCACAGCCTACAGCCTGTACTCCAATGGGCACGCGCACGGGACACGCGCCGCCAGCAGGCACAGGTAAGCACGTGAACACTTTTCAAAAAACAGAATGAGTTTGTGTAAACCAAAAAGAAGCCCCAACACTAAGAGCCAAGAGCTTTACCTTCAGCATCTCCACATAGAGTCTAAATCGACCAAAATCTTTTCTTTTCTAGGAGCATAGTTTTACTTCTACTCAAGTTATATTTTACTGAAGTAACAGTAAGTAAAAGTTGTGCTTCCTCTTCCCACTGTGAGTAAGTCTAAAGTAAATTGAACTTTATGTCGGAAAGATGAAATGATTTGAACATTTGAGTTTCTTGCAGCTCCTTCAGATATGATTCAGTTTGGCTCATTTTTGTGTCTCTTTGAAAATACCAGATTTTGCTCATTATTTCATGTTTTGTCCTTCACATTACGTTAAGTTTAAATTATAAATCAGATGTTACTTCCAACAGTTTCTCTTTAAGATATTCTTACTTCAGTAGCATGTTACCCAAATACATTCTGCCGATACCCGATATCAACCAATACCAATGGAGGAACTAATATTAGACATTTTTTCCTTTAAAATAAGACTAAACCAATCCAGATGTGTTAGCTGTTACTTACCCCTCAAGTGACTACAGAATAACTGTGTAAATACAAGTTCAAACAGTATGAGACTTTCTAGACCGACTATGAGGAGTAAATAGTCTTATTACATCAGTTCATACGTCCAACCTGGATATCGATTGAATTTAATATTTGTAATCCAATATCTGATCTAGCAAAATGTTCGATATCAGCACCGATATCTGATCTCAGTATCGGACCAGTGCATCCCTACTCTAGACTGCGTATTTTAAACCATCGCCGTAATGTAAAGTGTTTCCTTGACAATGCTTGGAGTTGACATGAACAACAGTTTTATTTAGCTGTAGTGTGTTCATCTGTTAAAGTTCTTGGGCCAGAATAGTTTACGAGGCTGCCTCATGTACTTCATCTTACCCCACTTGAACCCTACTGCAGCACATGTACATCTAAGAATGTGGGATGTGACCTCTTTTAAACTATGTCAGACCTTATAAAGTCCAGCTCTGATCCATGACCGGACCAGAATCTCATTTGGTTTGAGTCTTGCACGTTTGTTGCATCATCTATTGTTAAACATCAGTAACACAGAGACTTGAGCCCTGGGCCAGAAGTGACTGCAGAGTCCCAAGTATGTGGAGCTAGTGCAATCATCATTATTATGAATGAGGTATGGCTCTGTGAGGAATACACTCTGAATTCTGATTATTCACTTGTGTCATGGAAAAACAGTAGATTAGGTTTGGTCGCCATGTTAGATGTGTTTATTTCAATGATGCATATGAAAAGAAGGAGCTCATTGGTCACCTATCATTTAGAGAAAAAAAAACTTACCTCAGACTAAGTTTAGTGCTCTGCTCACTGATTCTGCAGAAATCTGCAATTTTTTCAGTCCCTGTAATATTTTTGTGCCATTTGGATCTCAGGTAATTTGTCTAAATTTAAAACATACATCACAAAAGATTACTAATACACATTTATAAATATAAATACAGGTTTTGACAGAACTAAGGTACATAGATATGTATTGTGCCCAAGGGAAATTTATTTCCACAGACACTGCCAAACACAGCACTGTGACTGAGGCTAGAACTCACGCTTCACAGCAAAAAGGTTACGAGTTTGACTCCCAGGTCTTGTGGCCTCTGTGTTTTCCCTGTATCTGTGTGGAATTGGCATATTCTCCCTGTGTCCGAGTGAGTTTCCTCCATGTACTCCGGTTTTCCCCATCAATCCAAAACATGCAGCATAGCTCAAATCCTCCAGCTAAGGTTGTCCTGACCGAGACTAATTCAGGATCTTCCATATGGGTCCCTGAGCAGTGCGCTGGGGTGCTCACTGCTCCTGAGGAGGTACTTCAGAGGTGTTGATTTTGAAAATATAGCTTACACTTGATTTGTGGTTTACATCCCATGGAGAATGTGCTGGCTTTGTAATTGGTCCTGATGAGAAACATAGTGATGCCAGGTGGCTCAGAAGTTGCTGGTTGGACTCTGTGTCTTGCTCGCGGGCTTAGATGTACCTTATTCAGAGTACAGTGTGGGGCTGTGGTTGTGTTGGCTGCAGCAGGATGTGTCTGATGTGAAGCAGCTGCTGGAGGATTCATGTCGGCCATCTTACTCAGGTCTGCTCCAGAGCTGCTCAAGAACTGTTCATTCACACTCTATATACTGATATGTGTGAACAGTTAAAATAACACAGACACAGATGCAGAGATATAGATATATCCTTTTCTGTTTGAAGGATTAAAATAATGAACAAGTTAAATGTGTACTGTGGAACACCTGCTTGTCTCCATGGGGCTGTTATTGCTTTGTCTGGAAGGTGTTATATCTTGTATTTATGAAACTACAGGTGTTTTAAGTGCCTTTATTCTCACAGTGAGTGGGCTTGCCTTTTGACAGATCTGGCCTGTAATTAGACCAGGTGGCGTCTTTATGGAGATTTGTAAATTTAATGCCACAGCATCAAAATTTCCAGGCAAAGTAAATAATATCTCTATGGAGACAAGCAGAACGTCCACTAGAAAAGTTATATTGCATCTTTAAAATTCAACCAGCCTTTTTGTTTATTGCTTCATTCCAAAAGTGCAGATAACATTGTTTATAAAGATGGCTCTAAAACACGAGTACATTTGTTTTAGTGAATCTGAAGAGGAATTTATGAGAGCTCCATTTTTAGCTGCTCCTGACATGGAGGTAGTAGTGGTTCGCACTCACACCTCACAGCAAGACGGGTTTGACTCCCCATGTGTCTGGGTGGTTTTCCTTCATCCACCACCAAACATGCATCATTGGTCAACTCCTGTAGCTGAAGTTGCCCTGACCGAGACTAGCTAAATATCACTGATCAAGACCATGCTGACGTGCTACCTGCTCCTCACAGGTTGTCTCAGCACAGGATGGGTCAAATGTAAAGGACAAATTTCCCTAGGCAGACAATAAAGTGCACCTCAACTTTAGTTTAAGTAGTAGTAGTTTTTGTCATAGTAATAATCACAATTATTCACAAAAACAATTGCTTCTACGCTGTAAAAATAAACCTGGAGTAAAGTACAAACCTAATATATTGTCTTGTATTCTGTGACTCTTGGCCTTGGTAGGTTGGGAAGTTTCACATTAGTGCAGTCTGAGGCCGCCTTGTTTAGCATTTCTTCATTCTAAAAGCATGACTGGTCTCTACACTTTTACTGTGTGAAGCACTCAGGCTCTTCTCGGACATGACACACAAAAATAAAACATGGAGTTTTCAGTTCGACCCAGTGCTGCTTTTATGAGGATTTATGGAGCGAGTGTGAGAGGTGAGACCCTGGTCCTAAACATGGAGCCCAGAGCCACAAGGAGGCTTTAAGTGCACACAGGTGTACAGACCAGGAGACACAAATATACTTAACCTGAGGGAGAAAAACACACAGACTTTTGCACGACCACACATACACATATACACTCACACATACACACAATAATGCATGTGCACAACCACAGGCATACACACATGCACACACACACACACACACACACACCCCTGCACATACACACACACACAATGCACATACATGACCACACACACATACACACACACACATACACACAAAAATGCGCATGTACAACCGCACCCACACAAACACACACCCACAAGCACACACACACACAATAATGCACTGCATGGCCACTCACACACACACGTACACAATAATACACGTGCACGACCACACACACACGTTAATGCATATGCACGACCACACACACACACGCAGATAAACAATAATGCACGTGCACACATTTTCATGCCATGTGGGAACATTACATTCATTTCCTAGAGTCTTTTTCTGACCTTAGTCATAAGAAGTCACTCCCCCTTCAGAACACTCTCACAACACAATCAGCCTCCCACTACTGAAACTACTGCACATCGCATCAGATTTGTAAAGTTGCAGTGTATTGTTTTGTATCCTGCTTTTGTATTTATGAAAAATGGTCGTGTGGGAGCATGGCTGACGTAGACGTGGGCTGAGTATTGGACAGGATCTCACAGCTAAATGTAAGGAGGGTTCGATTAGGGCCTAGGAGAGATCAATAGATTGCGTAAATGTGCATGGGTGAGATAAAACCTCTTGAGGCATGTTTTTCTTGAGGGAACATTGCTGTAACATGGCAGAAAGCTCTAAAAAGTCAGTTTAGCATACTACCCCCTCTTTAATATATTGCGCAGTGTTTTGTGGATGGGATGTTGTGACAGGAGGAGCATGTGTCTTGGCTGAGGCCTGAGCTCCCTCTGCTTGTTGTCTTTGGCAGATTTTTCATCTTTATTGTGCAATGATTTGATTACATTACACAGACCTCCAGCTCTGTCTCCAAACCTCTCCGCATGCGTATATGCTGGGACTTCCTGTTTCCCTGAGCTGTTAAACCTCATCTCCTCCATCAGAGTTTTAAGTGTGATCTGTGATTAAGTCTGAGCAGCTGTGCTCATGTTTGATCTGTGTGTTCAATTCATGTTTTATTAGAGCTCTCCTCCCCTGACAACCACCTGCACCTCTCCTCACACTTTATAAGGGATAAGGGAGGTGGGCGTGGCTCAGGTGCATCACACAGGTTGGCGGTTCTATCATGTCCATACTGTCATTGTATCCTGTCATTGTATGCTTGGGTAAGGCATTTAACCCAGCTTGATTGCATATAAATGTGGTGAGGCATCTTAAAGATATTTATTGTGGGTTATTTTGTTTGTTTTTTGTAAATCTTAATATTGACTTACAACTTAAAAAGTGTTCCATGCTACTTATTCTGATGGTCTATCTTCATGGAGATGTTATTGTTTGTAAAAACACACAAAAAAGGTCACAAGGTAAATGGTCACTTTTTTATGTAGCACTTTTGCACCTTCAAGGCACTTAAAGCTCTTTACATCAAGGAACCACTCACCTATTCACATACAGGTGGGTTAAGTGTCTTGCCCAAGGACACAATGGCGGCATTCATTGTAGGAGCTGGAATCGCACAGCCAACCCTTGGATCAGTGAACAAACACTCCAACTGAGCTACTGTCATCCAGAATTGGAATAAATGCACACACATATACACACACCATAATAAAAACACACAACCACCGACACACACATATACACACAAAATAATGCATGTGTGTGACCACACACAATAATGCACCTGTGCGACCACACACACAGTAATACACGTGCACGACCACGCACATACAATAATGAATGTGCAGGACGAGGCACACACAATAATGCACGTGCGCAACCACGCAAACACACAATAATGGACTGTGCAACCACAAACACGCAATAATGCATGTATGCGACCACACACACACACACACACCCCCACACACCCACCCCACACACACACACACACACACACACACACACACACACATATATATATATATATATATATATATATATATATATATATATATATATATATATATATATATATATATATATATATATATATTATATATACATACATACATACATACATACATACATACATACATACATACATACATACATACATACACACACACAATAATGCATGATAGTTTAATACCATACTGTGGATCAAAGTTACATAGTGCAACTTTATAAATGCAGTACCAATACTTTGTATGTAGAGTCCTAACAATCCCTCTCACCTAAACCAGTGTTTATCCCCAGAATAATCATAGCTCACTGAAACTACAGTAAAACTGTAAAACTACAGTAAAACCCGAGGCGTCCGGAGATCCAGGTGTGACACTTTCACCTGCTTATTGTCATACATATATACTTAAGTAGATTGTAGATTTTATCATGTGATACTTTTACGTGAGTAACTTTTTGCTTCTATATCTGTACTTTTACTTAATCAACAAAACTGAGTACTTGATCGAGCACTGCTTAGACTGTATCTCATTTTAGTAACTACTGTAATGCGTTTTATAATAACACTCCCCACCCCCCCTCTCTGCTCTTGTCTCTGATTGGTCCCAGTTCAAACCTCAGGCCTCTTGTTCAGATAAAGATGCTTTTGTTGGAGAGGCTGAAATAGAGCGGCCCCATTAGGTCACTGTTAAAGGGGAGGTGAGATATGACACGAGACACACAGCAGGCACAGGGTTAACCAGACTGCGCTCTCTATAAGGCTCTGGGACTTACACTTGTATATCTGTAATACTACACTCCATATGGCTCACCTTTATATATGCAGAAGGCCTGCTCATTCATAACTATTGTATTTAACCAAAAATACACTCAGGGCTAGTTTGTCCTTCCCCCTAGTAAATATATTCTTCAGTTACGCCTATGGCACAGTGTGGTTAGCTCTCTCCCCTCACAGCAAGAAGGTTTTGGATTCAGTCCCCAGGTCGCCCAGGTCTTTCTGTGTAGAGTTTACATGTACTTCCTGTGTCTGTGTTTCCCCCATCAAACCAAAACATGCACAATAGGTCAAATCCTCCAGCTGAGGTATTCCTGACCAAGACTCAAGATCAAGATCTGGTTTTCCTAGCAACACAGGTCAAAATGTAGAGGGCAGATTCTCCTGTGGGCACACAAAATGATACATATTTGATTGCTAAAACTTTTTAGATGTGTAAATTAATTCATGTGTGTCTTGCTCATATTCACTTTCTTTATCCATTCTTTAATAATGATGTACACTTGCACTTTTTTGTACGAAAGAGTCAAAAGATCAGAAATAGACCTGAACTCCCCTCTTCCTCTGCTCTTACCAGCCTCCTCTTCCCTCTCTCTTTTCCCTCTTTCCTCCTCTCTCTCTCTCTCCTGTCTGTCTACTCCTCTCTCTCTCCCTTTCTCTCCCTTTCTCTCCTCATGCTTTGGCTGTGGCTGTGCTCCTGTCACTGACTCATTTCCTGCAGAATGATGACATCATCATTTCTCTGCATTGTTTTCAGACTCTGATAATTATTCACAAGTTTGATGCAGAGACTTTCCATTACAGATGTGCAGTAGCTCACGCTGTGTTCAGACTGGGGAGCCTCTCCTGAACATACTGCTTTGTCTCTGTAGGTAAATATTTCATTGACAAAGAAAAGACATTTTGCATCAACCTCAGCCAGAGATGGGCAGCACTCAATTATATTAGAGTTATATTTACTTAGAATTGTCAAAAGTATCAAAAATCAGAATCTAATTGATACTAAAACTATAATCAAAACTAGATACTCATTTGAGCAAGTATCGATACTAAATACTACCACATAAACTAGCATACACCCATGGACCACTATGGAATCTACCTGGACGACTGAGGGATTACACAGGTATAAGGCCACACGAGAATATAAAAGAACATACTATCATTTAATTTTGAAATGTTAAGTATTTTTTATTATCATTGTGGTATCGGAATCGGTATAGAGTATCAAGTCTATACCGAGTCTATATAGTATCATGACAACACATTTACTTGAGTAACTTTGAAAACATAGATTTCAGCGTAGTTTTCAGACCCTATAGTTTCACCTCTGCTTGAGTCATATTCGTATTGAAGTAACAGTACTCTTACTTGAGTAAAAGTTGTGGCTCCTAAATCTAAAGTGATTTGAGCTTTTTGTCGACAATATGAAATGATTTGAACATTTGTGTTTCAGATATGATTTGTTTTGTACATTTTGTGTATTCTTCGGAAATATCAGATGTTTTTGGATTTCAAATGCTGTCAATTACAGTCACTGATGATTTTAAATACATTTTAAATCCAAACTGTTACTCAGTCAGTACCGAAACAGTATTCTCCAAATGCTTTATACTCTTACTTGAGTAAGAGTATAAGTATTTGAAGAGTAAGAGTATTTGAGTCACAAATTTTACTTCTACTTAAGTAATATCATAAATTATTGTCTTTAATCTTGAGTACACATTTTGATGACTTTTTCACCTCTGATATCAGCTGTTTCACGTTCAGAAGAGCAGTATGTAACTGTGTTTTGTCTCTATAGAGATTCACACATCATAAATCAAATGTTATTGGGGGAATGTGCCATGTTTGTTGTCAATAGGAAAATATGACATAATGCAAAACAATATCTAAAACCACATGAAAAGGCGACAAAACAGAGCAGAGGCCTGAGCGCTGCTGACTCACTCCTTGTAAAAACGTCCCCTCCCTTCTACTGTTAATGTTATTCACTGTGTAATGTGTGTACTCAGGTTTAACTGGGGAGGTTAAAACCACTTTATTTAAAAAAGATTACATATATTTTAATTGTAATAGGGCCAATATAATAACAATAATAATAGGTTTTTAATAATCAAACCAGAGTAAACGTGAACAGCAGCTTCATAATCATAAAAAAACATAGGCAAAACATTAAAGGGCCCATATTACACTATTTTCTGATCCATGTTATAATGCCGTTTCCTCATCATAAACATACCTGGAGTTGTGTTTTGTTTCATTCAAACATGTTTAACACACAAACCCTGCATATTTATGCTGAGTTCTTCTTTCAAACAGAAAACACTGTGCAATGTCATGTGGTAATACACAAAGTGCTCCACAAGGTTTTCAAACTCCATACACCTTCGCAAAAATCATTTGGGTGATTTCAGCCCTGGAATTGCCAGTCTCTACTGAACAAAAGGCAAATGACATGACATCACAAGGTGGAACAGAGCATTTAAAGACCTTTAAAGCTGCTCAATGTAACTTTTCCGTTTAAGGGTCAGCCACTTGCTTGTCCCCATGGAGATGTTGTTTCTTTGCCTGGAATAGCATTAAACATGTCTATCTTGCATGTAAAAATATTTCATTTAAAAATGTTCTTAAAAAATGCATTCTGTGAACAAGGTTGTTTCTATGGACATGGATACACCCAGTGCCATATTGTGGAACATTTCAGGCATTAACCGTCAAATTTGCCAAATCCAAACTGATATCTCTCTGTATTTTTTAGACTGATTGACATGCGTTAAGTAGGTGGTGGGCCCTTGACCAGAAAAGTCCCATATTGCTCCTTCAAACATCTTGCTGTCTTCTCTTGTCTCGGCCTGTTCAGTTCTCTTCATGTGGTGGTTTTGGGAAGAGACTTTTTGACGTCAGCGCTGAAACACAGAATGACCTCACCTCCCTGGACAGCTCTGTCAATGCGGGAGATCTTTTGTCTTATTGTCAAAATGAAAAGTGTGACATCATCTTTTCCCTCAGGCTAATCCTATGGCACGTGTGTATGTTACCTTATGTTTGCGCTGTGTAACTTTTCTGATGTTTGTCTCCATGGAGATTTTTATTGTGTTGAAGAATGTTTCATTAGTATGACTTTAAAGGGGCCATATTATGCTATTTTCTGATCTATGTTTTAACGTTGTTTCCTCATCACAAACAGACCTGGAGTGGTGTTTTGTTTCATTCACATGTTTAACACACAAACTCTGCATATTTAGGCTGAGTTCTTCTCTCAAACAGAAAACACTCAGTTCCACCTTGTGATGTCATGTGGTAATACAGGAAGTGCTCCATTGTGTTTTTAAACTCCATACACCTTCATTAAAATAATTCAGCCCTGGAATTGCCAATCTCAACTGGACTAAACATAAAAGGAGCTGTTCATTTGAAAACTACTTCATAACATCACAAGGTGGAACAGAGCATTTTGAGCTTTGAAGATGTCACTTTGGAAACTGTTTTTGAGAAGGTAACAACATTATTACATGGTTTAAACCTTACAAGAATATATTTTGACCTTTAAAGCTTTTATCCATCCCCATGAAAACCAGATCTGTGGAGAGGCGGCCCCGCTCGCAGACAAAATGCATGTTTTTCAAGGTATTTTACTGCATTATAACCTCTAACTGATAAATGCTAGATATATAAGTTTAATGCAGTACTGTGTAACATTCCAAGCAAAGCATTGACATCTCCATGGAGACTATACTGTAAAAGGATTAACCTACTGCACGTTTAGGGAAACCAGAGGAAACCCGGAAACCCACCCAGACCCAGAGATAACATGCAAACTCAACACAAAAACACCCTATATGGTTTGGGATTTGAACTCTGTCAGATGCCCTTCCTGTGTCTCCATGGGGTCTTAGATCTCTACAAACATGTTCTGAAATGCATGGGATTCTTGGATTAGTTTATCAGGTCAGATTTCAGTCTTGTCTCAGATGTTAATGCCCTTAGACTTGTTTAAAATATACAGTGAACTCAAGTAGCCTTACTTTCAAATGACTTACATCTCAAATCTAGACAAAATCTCTATAAATCATAGTTAAAATATCCCAAAATCCTTTGCTGTGGTTGTAACTCTTTGACTCGGCGGTGTGTCCGTTTATGGTCGTTCTTGTGACCTCATCGACATCAGAGCCCACACAGGAAGTGATGTCATCTCTTTGTCGTTTTGGATTTCTGTGTTTTCCATAATTCACACATGTACTTTTCTTTCTCTCCTCCTACACCTCCTCCTCTCTCTCCTCTGGTTTCGCTCTTACTTCCCTCTATTTTCTCTCTCTCTCTGTTTACCTATTCCCCTCTCTCTTTCACTCCTCTCTTTTTCTCCTCACTCTTTCTGCCCTCTCTCTCATCAAATTAACAAATGTTGCCTGTCAAAAGTTCCCCTCCCTCTCTCACACACACTCACGTAAACTTTTGTAAACTTTCTCTTTCTTCTCTCTTTTTCTTTCCTTCTTTTAATCCCTCTCTCCCCAATCCCTCTTTCTTTCCCTCTCACTTTCCCGTCTCCCCTCTCTACCTCCTCTCTCTCTCCTATTTCTTTCCCATCACCTCTCCAGCCCCTCTCTCTGTCTCTCACTTCTCTCTTTTCCCTCTCTCCATCCTTTCTCTCTGTCACTCCTTCCCTCTCCTGCACCCCTCCGTCTCTTGCTCTCCCCCTCTCTCTGTCTTCCAACTTCACATTCTATACCAACTCCCAGTCGCTCTTTGTCTCTCTGTCTCTCTCTCTTTTTCTTTCTTGCTCTCTCTCTGTCTCACTCCCCCCCTCTCTCTACCCCCTCTCCCTCTCTTCCTCTATCTCTGTTTCTATCTTTCTGTCTCTCTCTCTCTCTCCCTCTATCCCCCACTCTCTCCCTCCATCTCTCTCCCTCTCTCTGTCACTCTCTCTCCCTTTCCATCTCTCTGTCTCTCCCCTCTTCCCCCACTCTCTCTCTTTCTGTCTCTCTCACAGGCTCACACTCTCCCTCTCTCTCTCCCTCTCTTTCTCTCTCCATCCCTCTCTCTCTGTCTCACTCTCTCTCTCACTCTCTCTCTCACCCACCCCATTCTCTCTCTCTCCCTTCTCCACCCACACAACCGTTCTCATCCTTTTACGCTTCTCCCTTTAACCTTCTCTCTATCTCTCTCCTCTCTCTCTCTCACCTTTCCAACTATTCCCTCTCTCTCACCCTCCCTCTTCTCTTACTGTCACCCTTTCTCCTGCATCCCATCCCTCAATCTCTCTCTCTTTCTTTGACCTTTTCTTCCTGTCTCTCCCTCTTCCCTTAACCTATTTTAATCTGTCTCCACTCTCCCTTTTCTCTCTCTCTTCTTTTTATCCCCCACACTTATTTTCCCCCGTCTTCTATCCCCCCCACTCCATCCCTCCTTGTCTTGTTGTCTTTCCTTTTTCTATCCCTGCCTGGCCCTCTCTCCCTCCCTCTCTCTCTCTCCCTCCTTTCATTGCCAGGTTCACCCTTCTCATTCGCTTGCACCTCTCCCTCTTTCATTAACCTTCTTTAATTTTCTCTCATCCTCTCCCCCCTTTGCCTCACCCTCTCAGTCTCCCTCTCAATCTCTCTCTCCCCCCATTCATCATTTGCGGGTTGCCAGATTCCCTGCTAATTCACTTGCTCTCTCTCTCTTTTTACTCCCCCTCCCCTTTCTGCTCTTTCTCTATCCCTCTTTCCTCCCCTCACTCCCCCATTTCTCTCTCTCATCACTTCTTTCTCCATGCTCTCCTCTTTCTCTGACCCCACCCTCTTTGTTATCCTCTCTCCATGCTCTCTCTCTTTCTACTCCCATTACCTGTTTACCCCCTTTCTCCTTTTACTCCTTCTTTCTCTTTCTCTCCTGCTTTCCCTCTGTCCCTCCGCCATTCTTCATACAATTACATTCATTGCCAGGTTCACCCTTCTCATTCTCTTACTCCTTCTCTCTTTCATTATCCTTTCTCTCGTACCAATTCACCACCCCCTCCTCGCTCTCTCTCGCTCTCTCTCGCTCTCTCTCTCACCCCATCCCCTTCCATCTCTCCTTCCTTCATTCACTCTCTCTTGTTCATTTCAAGATTGATTACGTTGCTTTTTTATCACACAAAAAGCAAGCAACTGGTTTGACGTTTCTTACTCATTTATTAACCTCTCTCCCGCTTTCATTTTTCTCACACATGTGCGTTGCCAGGTTCATAGGCACTTTGAGGTCAGAGGTCACAGCTGTTCGTCATTGAGAGAGTATAATGCCACCTGGAGGATATAGACAGCTCCTGTAGTTTTCTCATATTAAATTTAAAATCACATTTGGTTTAGCCAATCAGGGACATGTATGGTCCGTCTGTATCAAAACAAATATGGCTGCTTACGAGGAATTAAGAAAGGAAAAAAAAAATCACAGGCGACTCAAAAACACTATGGGTTTGTGCAGAATCAATTATGTTCAAAACGACTTGTGACTGTTGAGCTCCTTTATTTCCCGTGACACTGAAATAAACAAATCTAATTGGACGGTCGTGTTTAAAAGGCTCATATTACACTACTTTCTGATCTATGTTACAATGTGGTTTCCTCATTACAAACAGACCTGGAGTTGTGTTTTGTTTCATTCACACATGTTTAACACACAAACTCTGCATATTTAGGCTGAGTTCTTCTCTCAAACAGAAAACACTCCGTTCCACCTTGTAATGTCATGTGGTAACTTTCTTTCTCTATCCCTCTCTCCTCTCCTCCCTCTCTCAGGAAGTGCTCCACTATGTTTTTAAACTCCATACACCTTTGTTAGAAACATTTGGATAATTTCAGCCCTGGAATTGCCCATCTCTACTGAACAAAAGTAAAACAAACTGTTAACTTGAAAACTACCGCTTCCTGACATCACAAGGTGGAACAGAGCATTTTGAACTTTGGAGATGTAGCTCTGGAACGTTGGAATGTTAGATATGTTTTTGAGGAGGTAACAACATTATAACATGGCTTAAAGTAGGGGTGTCCAAATTATGACCCGAAGGCCAAATGCGGCCCCCAGACCAGTTTTTATTAGCCCTCAGACTTTTTACAGTAAATTAAACTATTTCTACCACTATAACCTCAAACATCACATTGCAGTGTGATACAGATCTAAAATGAATGTGTTTCAACCCTTATTAATATAAAATGGCTCTGTCAAAGCTGTGTAAAAAACACTGTGCGGCACCGATCTGTAGCCCTCCGCTTTGGATATGTTTTGAGATGTGGCCCTCAAAAGAAAAAAGTATGGGTACCTCTGGTTTAAAGCTATACAAAGAATACATTTTGTGGAATATAGGACCTTTAAACCCTTTATTTATCCCCGTGAAGACACCAGATCTGTGGAGAGGCGGGCTCGCTCACAGACAGAATGCATGTTTTTTAAAATATTTTACTGCATTATAACACCTCTAACTGAATAAATGCTAGATATATAAGTTTAATGCAGTACTGTTTAACATTCAAAGCTAAGCAATCTCAATGGAGACTTTGGAAATGTAGACAGACTAATAATAAAGAGTTACTCAAACATGTGTCAATGAAACAAAACACAACTCCAGGTATGTTTTTGACAAAGTAAGAACATTATAACAGGTCTTAAAGCTTACAAGTCAAGTTTGCGTAATATAGGATCCTTAGGCCTGACTCGAGATGCGATGAAGGGAGTGGGGACCAGACTAATGTCCCTGTGTATAAAAAGATTTCACTTTGGAATTACCAGGCACCATTTCTCTATAACACTCATGACTTGGTAGAGTGCTGTGTTTCTATGGAGATAGCAACATCACTATTAGCCAAAATGAATAAATCAGTATTTTATAGACTTTTGCCGATGAAAGCTTTGAGATAAGACGATGTTCTGCTGGAAAGTCCCGTGCTGCTCTGTTCAACAATGTGCCTCTGTTTGTGGAGAAAACGCAAATGTTATGTTCTTAATCGTGGTTCATTTAATGGCAATAATGTCACTACAGTTATCAAACACTTCTATTCATCTGGCATGTCTCTCTCTCATAAAGGCGTACTATGTAACTTTTCTGGTATAAGGGTCCATCAGCTGCTTTGTCTGGAATGTGCCATGGTATTACACACTTAAGTCTTGCACATTTTAGCGGAAAATGTTTGACTTGGTGGCTGCTTTTCTCCATGGAGATAGATAAGTTTAATGTCATACTATGGAACAGGGGTGTTCATTACGTCGATCGCGAGCTACCTGTCGATTGTGAAGGCATTTTGGGTAGATCACGTCCCGTCATCCATCCAGTCACATGACTAATATACAGGACAACCAGTCAGATTACACCTGACTCTAGGTCACATCATGGGCGCTGCACACACATAAACAAGCGCAAGTTAGTTTAACCCTATAGCGTCGGATCCTATCGTCACCGATAGAGCGCGGTTTCCAACAACTTTACAACACTCGCTACATCGCTTTCAAATGAAAAATGCAATTTGGCTCCTGGTTCCTGGCTGTCAGAAGCTACTGCCCGAACTATGCATCCCTCACTGATCCCATTCAGTGCAAGTCAGAGCAGTAATCATCATTCAAGTAATTATGAAAATGTAGGAAGTTCAATTGTGTTGTGCAGTATTATCTCATGACGTTGTGCAATGTACATCAAAATGCACTGTACATGTAAGAATTCATAATACATTTACAAATAAATATATGTTTAGCATTTTTGTATTAGGTGGTAGATCTTTCAGACACGATCATTTTAAAAGTAGCTCACATACTGAAAAAGTCGGAGCACCTCTGCTATGGAACATGGAAGTGACTTTGTTGTTTGTTAGAAATAGTACACTTTCTTCTAGACAGAGTGTAATGTTCTCTAAATTAAGGTGTCTGTGTAATCCTTCAGTCCTCCAGGTGTGATACATAGTAATAGAAAAATTAAGTTATGTCAAGTAAAGTTTTTGAGTGAAGACATTTGGCTGCTCGTCCAAGTCGGTTCTGGTTAGATTTCTGGTGGACACTGCCTTATATCTATCTGAATCGAGGAGCTAACTACACTGAAACTGTGAGCCTGCACTCAGCCTTAATGGCCCTAATGGCTCACTCTAATGTTCTCTTTGTTTCCTTTGTTTGCTTTGGGTCTGAGCATGGAGTTATAAATCGGAGATAGATGATGTCAAGGCTCCCATTCCTGTTCAAAAATTGCTTCTTCTTCCCTTCTCTGGCTAAGATCTGTACCTCACTATCTTCAAAGGAGTGCTTAGTGTTTGAGATGGAGACGTACGGCAGACTGCGGTCCCGGGGAGCTCTTGCGACAGTGTTGGTACATTCTCTTATGGAGTGGCTGTTTAGTAATATCCAGTTTACCAGCATTTCCTCAACTAAATATGGTGTCTTATTCTGCATAGGAAGGTGATGAGATCCTTCATTTGTCCAGGAGTGGTTCATGTAGACAAGGTTTCAGCGGTGGTTGTCTGGACACTGTTTTTGCCATTAAGACGTTTCAGTTTTATCCAGATGCTATTTTACATTTGATGGAACTGGCCTGAAACACTGGGAAGCCAATCAAATACTAATCAGGTACTACAATGTGGTAGATGAAACAGCCATCATGCAATAGGGGCATAATGACCCATAATGATGTTAGCAAGTAAACAAAGATGTCACTCTCACTCTAAAACTCTTCAATTCCCAGTGTTTCAGGACAGTTCCATCAAATGTAAAATCCCAGTTATACAGTGTTCCTTAATGGCTTAGCCCTACCACTCAGTGTTCACACAAATGGTTCAGCCCTACCTCTCTCTGTCCTGTTCAAATCATCATAATGACAAGTGCACTGAACAATCAAGTGCCCCGTTTATCAGAAATCTTTCCCCAGAATTGTCTAACATGTTTTATAAAGGTTTGCGCTCAATGTTTATGTGTCACTGTCTCTGTAACAGACACCCAGACTCCAAATCCAAATATTTATCCACTAAAGAGAAGAGTGTAATATAAAGACAGGATTTACACTGGAGGAACAGACAGAGAGAGAGAAAGTGTGTGTGGTGTGTCAGAGAGAGATAGAGAGATGGAGAGAGAGAGAGAGAGAGAGAGAGAGAGAGAGAGTGTGTATGTGTATGTGTATGTGTGTGTGTGTACGTGTGTGTGTGTGAGAGAGAGAGAATCCGTGTGTGTGTGAGAGAGAGTCTGTATGTGTGTGTCTGTGTGTGGAGAGAGACAGAGTGTGTTTGAATGTGTGAGTGCATGTGTGAGAGAGAGTCTGCATGCGTGAGAGTCTGTGTGTGTGTGGGGGGGGGGGTGAGAGGGGGGGTGCGTGTGTGTGTGAGAGAGAGAAAGAGAGTGTGTGTGTGTGTGTGTGTGCGTGTGTGTGTGTCGGGCTGTTGGTTCTTTTTGGCGAAAGGTGGAAATATATCTTTTGTCACAGACTTTTGGAGCAGGTGAGGGTCAAGCGAGGTGAGGACACATGTGGAGAGCAGATGGGACAGAGAGAGAGAGAGAGAGGGAGGGAGGGACAGAGGACAGGGAGAAGAGAGGAGAGGGTTTGGTACTGAGTGAGGGAGAGAGAGAGAAAGAGAAGGAAGAGAGGGCCATGACAGAAAAAGGGGAGACTTGGAGCGAGAGAGGGGAGGAGCGGGATAAAGGGGAAATGATGAGAGAAAGTGAAAGCGAAAGAGAGTCATAAAGAGGGTAGAGAGAGAGTGGAAGAAAGAGTGTGAGAGAAAGAGAGAAGAAGAAAGCAGGTCAAAAAGGGAGTGGAGAGGGAGCGTTATATAGGATGTATAGAAGTAAGAGAGAGACAGAGAGACAAATAGAGAGAAATTTAGAGAGATGGACAGAGGAGGGACCGATGAAGGGAGAAGGCAGAGAAAGGAGGGATACAGAGAAGAGAGAGGGGAGAGAGAAGGAGGAGAGAGAGAGAAGGAGGAGAGAGGGACAGAGAAGAGAAGTGTGCTGGTCAGAACGTATGCCATTGTTTTTCATTTAATCTGATTATTTCAGGAATCTAAACAACTCCATCTGCACAAACACAAACAGAACAAAACATGTGAGCGATAATACTGCTTTCAAATGTATCACAGGGAAAACAATAAACATAGCATATTTAGGTCATTAAAGGTTCACTGTGTAACTTTTCTGGTGAGAGTCTGCCATGCTTTCTTACTCTGACCTGTAACTTGCCTAATAGCTGGTGGTTGCTGCTTGTTTCCATGGAGACGTAGCCTACATATTGTTTTTGTACGTCTTGTCGACTGTATGGATGATCACATGACTTCATATCTGTATCTCCGGTGTGTGTTCTCTTGCAGAAACTGGTGTGCGTTCGTGGTCCCTCGCACTGTGAGCTGTGTGGTGGAGGATGGGGTGGAGACATATGTGAAGCCCGACTACCAGCCCTGCGCCTGGGGGACGGGGCAGTGCAGCAGGGTCGTCTCGTGAGTAACATGCTGCTAAAAACACGCACACAAAAGTACAAGATCAGCGTTAGCGTCTACTTTAACTACGCTATTTGCAACCCTAACAATGCATGAACAAAGATTAAAGGTATTTCTTAATGAACAAATACTTTTTTTACAGGCCCATATTAGGCTGTTTTCTGATCTCTGTTACAGTGTTGTTTCCTCATCACAAACAGACCTGGAGTTGTGTTTTGTTTCATTCACACATGTTTAACACACAAACCCTGTATATTTAGGCTCAAGAAGGCTTCTTTCAAATAGAAAACACTCTGTTCCACCTTGTGATGTCATGTGGCAATTCAGGAAGTGGTCTATTGTGTTTTTAAACTCCATACACTTCACTAGAATTATTTGGATAAGTTCATCTCTGGAATTGCCAATAAACTGAATGTACAATAGCTTTTAACCTCAAAACTACCACTTAATGGCATCACAAGGTGGAACAGAGCATTTTGAGCTTTGGAGATGTAGACAGACTAATAATAAAGTATTACTCAAACATGTCCGAATAAAACAAAACACAACTCCAGGTCTGTTTTTGAGTAGGTATTATAACAGAGCTAAAACCTCACACGAGTCAATTGTATGTAATAAAGGACCTTTAAGGTTAGATGTTAGGGTATTGATTGTGCTGTTACTGAGCCTGAATAGTTATTAAAAATCCTATATTACGCAAAATTGACTTTTGTGAGTTTAAAGCTGTGTTATAATGTTTCCTCATAAAAAACATAAATGGAGTTGTGTTTTGTTTCATTCACACATGTTTGAGTAATCCTGGTTTATTAGTAAGTCCAAAGCTCAAAATGTTCTGTCCCACCTTCTAATGTCATTTTACCTTTAGTTCAGTAGAGATTGGCAATTTAAGGGCTGAAATCACCCAAATAATTCTAGTGAAGGTGTATGGAGTTTAAAAACACAGTGGAGCACTTTTTTTATTGCCACATGACATCACGAGGTGGAACAGAGTGTTTTCAGTTTGAGAAAAGAGTTTGTGTATTAAACATGTGAATGAAACAAAACACTTAAATGAAGAAACAACATTATAACATAGATCAAAAAGTAGTGTAACATGGACTCTTTATTAAACTACTTGTACATTATTAATGAACAGTTTGCAGTGGTTCAGAGTTATTCCTCACTTACCTTATACATTCCGAGCAACTTAATTATTCACCACGATGAGTTTATACGCACTTTTCATAACTTTCATTGACCAAAGCAGAGTTTTGCTGTCACACTAATGCTAATAATAATATATAGCGTGCTAAGCGTGCACTTCTTGATGCTTTATAATTAGATCCGGACAGTACGCAGCGGACTTATTTTGAGAGCTGCTTATGCAATATATCTGTACTGGGGCCAGACAGATACATGCTAGAAATCAGGTACAGGCCTTTAGGGTGTAGTTATAAAGTTACTGCAGCATCTTCATAAAAGTCCTGTCTATTTGAGCTGCTCCTCTGATCGCATGTCTATAAAAACCTCATAAAATCACTATTGTAAACACTAATCCTACAGAACATTTCCCTTTTACAGTAACAGACCAAAGCTGTGGTCCTAAAGGGCTTTCTCTCAGACTCATCTTTGGTTTTCTGTTTCGTGTTGAGTTTAAACTGCAGCAGTGTCCACCACAAATATGTCCGACATGAGGTCATCTGGACCCAGCCCTTTGTGAAGGACCAGACAATAACTCAACTCCACAGAGAACAGAGCCAGGGTAGAACAAGGATATAAAGATTACACACTGAATATAGTATGTTAATGAGGATGCATGCGTTTGAGCTTCCTCTTATCATCTTTCATCATTCTGAAACCCAGAGAGAGAATTGTGCATTTAAAGGCCCGGTATCCAATTTTTTTCCATGTACTTGAGCGAAAGGTGACTTACCCCGGTACAGATATATTTGTATAAGCAGCTCTTGTGGTCAAAATAAATTTGTGTACTATCAGGAATCAGTGTGTAATCAGGAAGTGCTTGTTTGCATGCTATCATTGCAAAACTCCACACTGGTCTCTGAAAATTGTTAAAAGTGCTTATAAACTCATTGCAGGGAACAATTAGGATGCTCAGACTGCATAAGGAAAGTGCGGAATAACTTTGGACCACTGCAAACTGTTTAAAATGAACTAGTTCTGTTTTTCACATTTTTAAGACTCTGCAAATAATACAAAAGAATGACCTTTTATTTGACTTTAAACATTTACAAACATGTTCAGAAATGCATTTGATTCTTGTATTATTTTAGCACTTCAGTCTTTTTCAAATGTTAATGCTCCAGTGCTGTGTTATGTGGAAGTGAATTTAGATTTGAAAACAGCACAAATTTAGTTACAATTCTAGCAAAAAGAATAAGCCATGATAACTGACACATAAAAAGTACTTTTTATATTTAGAACATCTACATCTGCAGTGTCCAAACTGTGGCCATATATGCACACTTCTGCAGAGCTCTAAAACATTGCACTGTACAAGAGTGAAGCAGCTGCACTGTTTTGGTTCCACATAACAGTTATTGTTCGGTAGATAAACAGCATGTGTAAATCTGCTCCAGTCACTTTGAAATGAGTTCAAATATTTCCACTTCGTGTCAATCATGTGACCTCCCAGAACAGAACCCAGAGACAATCCAGTACACAGTAAAATGTGTTTTATTTTTCTCATCATATATGTGTGAGCGAGGTAGGCTGCATGCCTGGACATTTAAAAAATGCCACACTGTGAAACATTCAAGGCTAATGACATCTCCATGGATACAGGCGGGTTGTGTTACTTATGAGACAGTAACTTCACAGTCTAGTGTGTAGTACTTTTTAATGTGTTTTTGCAGTGTAGTATTTTTTGCAGTGTGGTGTTGTTTTTGGGCTGTTGTTTTTGTTTTTTTTTTTACAATATAGCACTTTTTAGTGTAGTATTTCTTGCACTGTAGTACTTTTTAGTGTTTTTTTTGCAGTGTGGTACTTTTAGTGTGTTTTTACAGTATAGTACTTTTATTGTGTTTTTACAATGTAGTACTTCTGTGCGTTTTTGCATTGTATTTTTGGCAGTTTTTTGTTTTGTTTTTGTTTTGTTTTTTTGTTTTTTGCAGTGTAGGACTTTTTAGTGTGTTTTTATAGTGTAGTACTTTTTGCAGTGTAGTGTTTTTTTACAGTGTACTTTTTTTGTTTTTGCAGTGCTGTACTCTTTTTAGCATGATTTTTCAATGTAGTTCTTTTTGCAGTGTGGTGTTTTCTTACAGTGTAGCATTTTTGTGTTTTTGCAGTGTAGTACTTTTTGTGTGTTTTTACAGTGTAGTATTTTAGTATGTTTTTACAGTGTAGTACTTTTTAGTGTGTTTTTGCAGTGTCTGCTTGATGTTGTTGCTTTGCCTGGAATATTCCACAACATAATATTATACATATAACTTTATGGAGACAAGCGGGTGACTCTACCTGGCCAAGTTACAAGTCAGATCTGTGGAACGGTGAGATGCGTTAAAGTTGACGTGCATGATTTTTATTGTTTGAAAATTGTGAAAACAGAACAAGTTCAATTTAAACAGTTTGCAGTGGTCCAAAGTTATTCCTCACTTACCTTTAGAATTCAGAGCATCCTAGTTATTCTCCATGATGAGTTTATAAGCACTTTTCACAAATCTCAGAAACCAGAGCAGAATTTTATTGCCACACTAATGCAAAGAACAACTAGCATGCTAACAGCGCAGCAGCCCTACTTACTGGTTTGCAGACTAAGGCCAAACAAATGTTACTTAATCATATTCAAAATCAGGTACAGCTCCTTTAAACAGAAAAACATTCCACCATCCTTCACTCTTCACATCACCAAACTGTGCCCAGGTTAGATCTGGATTTGATTTCATGAAGACAATGATGTGTTCATCCCTCAAACTTTTCACACCAAAGCAAATATTTGGCTTTCCAAGTACCACCAGATGTAAACCAGGTCTATAATAGGACTACTCCAGGTCTAATCTAGGACTAAACCAGGTCTAATCTAGGACTAAACCAGGTCTAATCTAGGACTAAACCAGGTCTAATCTAGGACTAAACCCCAGGTCTAAAAGTGGATGTAATTTCCATTGTAGTTCTAAACAAGAAATGATCCAAAAGAAGACAAAAAAAGTATAAATGAGTGAAAAAGGCAAAGATGTACATGCAGAGGTGGGTAGTAGTCAAAAATTTTACTCAAGTAAGTGTGAGGTTACTTCAAAGTAATATTACTCAAATAAAATTACAAAGGAGTGATCCAAGAAATTACTCGCAGTGGGAAGAGTCATTAAAACTTTTACTCAATAAAGATATTTCTCAAGTAGGAGTAAAAGTATGCTGTTATAAAAGTTCTCTGAAAACTACAATTTATTAAAAAAGTTACTCAAGTAAACATGACTGTGTACTACCCACCTCTGGGTACACGTACCACAGTTTGAGAAATGCTTGATGCTTCGCGTCAAACGCCAAAAAGTTACGCTTTTTCAACTCGTGGACGCAAAGCATCCAATGCCTGAACATACAAGATGCACCGCGTCAACAGATTCGCGCCACTCTGACGCTTGAAGACACGCCACAAAAACACAGGGCAGCTGAGGCGCGCATCCATCATAGACTTTGCATGTAAGCTCGATGCCCCGGTGTGAACGCACCATTATTCACTTTCTCTATATGTCAGTTATAACAAATGTTTGTCCTTGTTTTTCTCTAGATACCGGACTTACATGCGCCCGCGGTACAAAGTGGCCTACAAGATGGTGACTGAGATGGAGTGGAAATGTTGCCAGGGCTTCAGTGGAGAGGACTGCAACACACCCCCTGCTGGTGGGACTGGGGTAGTGCCGGGACACAACGGGAACCATAACTATGGCCAGGGGGGAACCAATGGCAACTATGGTCAAGGAGGAACCAATACGAACTACGGGCAAACGGGGACTGATTTTGGAACTGGACACGGGACAAATTATGGAGGCGGACATGGAAACGGATTTGGCGGGACTGGAACCAACACAAACTATGGGCAAGGCGGCAGTGGCACGAACTATGGACAAGGAGGGGGGCAGTTTGGACAAGGGGGACAGGGAGGAGGACAGGGGGGAGGACAGGGAGGAGGACAGGGGGGAGGACAGGGAGGAGGACAGGGGGGAGGACAGGGAGGAGGACAGGGAGGAGGACAGGGAGGAGGACAGGGGGGAGGACAAGGGGGAGGAGGGACAAGCTACGGTGGATCTGGCACAGGACAGAGCGGAGGAAGCACTGGTGAGTAGATTACATATTTATTTATATGATTTTATATCTTTAGTAAAAGCCAAACGTTAAATCTGTCAAGCAGACAAAAAGTTGTAGGAATGAACTCCATCCTCAGACCCAAAGCAAACAAAGGAAACAAAGAGACCAATAGATCTAGCCAATAGGAGGGTAAGCACCCACTGAGAGTTGTATGAATATGCTAATTATGACTTGGGCAGGGTCCACACTTAGTGTAGCTCATTAGACCTAGCCTACATCCTGAAACTGTTGGTGTTTCCAGTTTCAGTGTAGTTAGCTCCTAACTTTAGATAGATATAAGGCAGTGTCCACCAGTAATCTGACCAGAACTGAAGAAGTGGCTTGGACGAGCAGTGAAACGTCTTCACTTCTACTTTTTGGCCGCTTAACAGATTTAGGACAGACTTTTGACTTTTAAAATGGATCAGATCTGGACGACTAAGAGACTGCACAGACACTTTATATCTTATTTTTATTTAGCAAGGCTGCATTCAAGATATTGGTATAACGATATATACTGTGACAAACTTGTACACACCCAGTATCACACTTAGTAGTGCATGTTTTCTCTTATCAAAAACTGATAAAACATGATAAAACTGTACACAGCAACAAACCTGATGTGATGTGCAGTAGTTTCATTAATGGGACGCACACTGATTTTATTGTGATAGCGCTCTAAAGTGGGAGTGACTTAGTTCAGAAAGCAAATGGAGGAAGGATTCAGAGCGTCAAGACATGTTAATATGTTGCTTTGGGTGAATATAGCATTTTCAAAGCAATAAAAGGTAACATGGTGATCTAAATATGTTATATGTTAGCAGTTAATACACCATAGAATTAAAATACCCCCTCTTTAAATGAATGGGTATGAATGGAAAAAACTGGCACTTTAGTTACAAAACATTATTGCTACCAGCAGATGGGGCTTAGACAGGAGTATCACAGTTTAAATAAGGCTAAAATGTATGTATTTCAAAAGATCCAAATGCCTACCTCTGTTTGGTCTTGAAAATGGTGTTTAGACCTTTCTAAAGTTTGTTACTTATCATTGTGGTAGTGGTGGTATTGAGACTTTCCCTGCGCCTTCTCCAGGTCGAGGGGACAGTGAGAGGGTCCGAAGGCTCGAGGACCAAATACAGAAACTGACCAAGAACCTGCAGGACCTCCAGACCAACATGAACCGACCAGCAGGGGGCAGCGGTGGTGAGGGAGGAGCTAATACGGGAGGACAAGGAGGGTCCTGGGGAGGAGGAGGGGGCACAGGGGGGAGGAACCCCGCCGACGCTGCTCAGCCTGAAATCACAGAAACCATCAACAGTATTCAGACCAAACTGGACCAACTGGACAACCGCACTCAGGTCAGTAAGGAGTCATATATAAACATGTGTAATAACATCTTTAAGTACTTTAAAGGTGCACTATGTAACATTTCTGATGGACGGTCTACCACCTGCTTGTCTCCATGGAGATGCAAGAGCTTTGTGGTCACTTTGGTATGAAACCTATGTGCAAGTTACGGGTCTGTGGAGAGGCCTGTTTTTCAAGGTATTTCTGAGCAATAATAATAACAACATAGATGAGTTTAATGCCATACTGCGGAACATTCCAGGCAAAGCAATAACATCAGAAAGGTTACATAGTGCACTTACAAAGACGACATATTGTGCCTGTGTCTGCTCTATAGTTATAATCAATGACACCTGTGGATCATTATTTTAATTTGAAATATTCATCTAAAACAACTTAATAAAAGAAACAAGTTGATTTCTGCGTTAGAACCTGCCCAATGAAAGCTGACAAAAATCTCTCCAAATACAACTTCGGGTGAGTAAATGGGGAGGAGAAACAACTATAACATGGTTAATAGGTCTGATGTAAAACTCAGACGTGATAGTTATTACATGAGTACAAAGTTGCCTGCATTGTTGTGTTCTTGAGCAAGACACACACATTGCTTACTCCAGTTTGAGGTTGCATACCAAGAAAAGAGCTTCCAAAAATCTGGAAAGATAATCATGTCAAGTGGCAACTAATTCATATTCAACCCATTTCACCACAGCCTCCTGTCAGCAACAACCAAACAGTAGAAACATTTTGAAATGTCTCAGATTTGATCAGCACATCACATGATCAGGACACTCACAAAAAGAAGCCGAGAACAGCTGTGGATAAATAGAAAACCCAAAGGACTCTATGTTTCTCAGCATCTGTTACTGTTGAACCAATCCACCAACCAGTCCATCATGTTGTACTGTTAAAAACAAACTCACAAAGGTAAGATCTTAACAACAGGAGCACTGGACACATTGCACTCTCCACAGAACATCACTCCTCTCACCCACTACAGAAACGCCTCACCCCTCTGCACTTTCCCCTGTGCTCTCTCTCTCTTCTGCCCTCTCCCCTCTCTCCTTACCCCTCTGCTCTCTCCCTCACCCCTCTGCCCTTAAGACAGAGATACAGAGCCCTCAGGTGGAGGAAGGCCCTCACCTCTCTGCCCTTACCCCTCTCCCCTCCCCTCTGCCCTCTCTCCCCTCCCCTCTGCTGTCTCTCTTCACCCCTCTGCCCTCTCTTCTCACCCCTCTGCCATCGGGACGGACGTACAGGACGCTCAGGTGCAGGAGGGCATGCTTTGGCAGAAGCCTGATCCCCTCACTGATCATATTCCTCAGGATTCCTATGCGTCCTGGAAATACTAGAAAACCTGGAAATTAATTGGCCTGTTTTACAAACATGGAAAATACATGGAAAATGCAAAAAAAAAAAAAAAAAAAAAAAACAGTTCTGGAAAATGTATATATTGTCCTTGAAAAGACTTTACTGTATTAATGGATTTCAAGACCTTTACTGCCAACTATTAGAGCAGTTGGGTTTATTAAAAACCTCCTCTAAAATTCACCAAAAAGCAGGAAATTACACTTCTTTTGTACATATTTTTTGTATTTGACCTCCTCAGCTCTACAACACCAGACTCAAGTCCCATTCACATGTGGAGGAGCCCTGAACACTCACTTGTTTATTGTGAGTCTGTATCATTGGGTTCACATGTGTCTGATTTCAGTTCCACAGAAAACACGTTGTGTTGGTCTCGGTGTATAATTCATTTAGACACTCAGACTTACATGTAGACTACATCCTTATTATAAAAACTGTATAAAACAGTAGACGCATGATTACATAACTAAAAAGGTCCTGGAAAATACCTGGAAAACACCTGGAAAATTATTTCAAGAAGAGTGTGTGAACCCTGTTCCTGAACATCAGGCCCCGCTGAGTGTTTTGTAAAGTCTGTTGTAACGTGAATATGTAGTTTTTGTTGTTGTAGTGTGTCTGACTGTCTGTGTATATGTCAGACAAGCTCTGTGTTTGTGAAAAAGAATTTTCACTCAGGGGCAATAAAGTCTAAAGTCAAAAAGTAACAAAAAACAAAAAAACTAAAATAAGTGAATAACTGTTACATTCTGTTTTCATGCTCATATGTGTTCATATTCATTCATGTTCATATGTGTTCATGCTCATATGTGTTCATATTCATTCATGTTCATATGTGTTCATGTTCTCACATGTGTTCATGCTCATATGTGTTCATGTTCTCATATGTGTCCATGTTCATATGTGTTCATGTTCATATGTGTTCATATTCATTCATGTTCATATGTGTTCATATTCATTCATGTTCATATGTGTTCATGTTCTCACATGTGTTCATGTTCATATGTGTTCATATTCATTCATGTTCATATATGTTCATGTTCTCACATGTGTTCATGTTCATATGTGTTCATATTCATTCATGTTCATATGTGTTCATGTTCTCACATGTGTTCATGCTCATATGTGTTCATGTTCTCACATGTGTTCATGTTCATATGTGTTCATATTCATTCATGTTCATATGTGTTCATGTTCATGTTCATATGTGTTTGTGCTCATATGTGTGCTCCTTCCTCCATTGGCAGAAAATAACCAGAAAATCTATAACTGTTGAACAGTTTTCTAAGTAGATGTATTTGATTGTGTTCCTCTGATTCATTTCGATCCTACATCATTTTGTTGCTTTTCCGTAGGCCCATGATAAGACCCTGGTGAGCATCAACAATCACCTGGTGAATGGTAAAGGGAACGACGTGGACGGGGGGGTGTCAGGGGGAGCGTCAGGGCCGGTCCTGACGTCACTGAAAGAGGAGATCCTGAGGGAGCTGGAGAGGAGGGTGTCTCTGTCCTGCTCTGCCTGCCAGGTAACAGCTACAACTACTGCCCCTAAAGCACACTGATAATTAAAGGTGCTCTACCTGATGTTTACTGTCTTTAAGTGTATCTGTAGTGGGGCCAGACACATTTTGCTCAGATATCTGGGAATAACCGGGTACAAGGCCTTTAACCATAGTTACATCTTTCTTAAGCTTAACCTAAACCATAACCTTAACCTGTTTTAACCCACACCATGAGAACTTGATAGAGTTTTGTCCCCACAGTGTCATAAATACTTGCTCATTATATCAAAACTGTGACTAAACCAAGAATATAACTTAAGAATGCATATATTGGCTGTATGTAAGGCCTAAATCCCAGTCATTTTTTGCATTGCATTCTTCTGAGTCTTGAGTCAGCATTACCTCTGACCACATTCACACATTTAGATAGAGTGTTAAGTTTTTTATAGAAAAGTAAACTACACCCCTCTAGCGGGCAGTGGAGATACTACAACTGAATATTTGTTACAGGAAGAACTCTGTAACTCTCTGGAAGCAGAGTTCATTTTGGCACAAACTTTTGTTTGGAAATTAGCCCTGGCCTATGGACATGGCACAGGTTGCTACAATGTTTTCTGTTCTGTTCCTTTTAAATAAACTACTAATAGAAAGTCAAAATATATAATATAGTAAAAATATATTGCTTATTTTCAATAGACCTGTCCTGATAATCACTATATCGACTACGGTCTGGTTTTGGGCTCTGGATTGTAAAGTGGAACTTTGAGCGAGTCTCCTCTCCTCCCTTTCATTCATTTATGTTTAGATACTTTTATGTGACTGTACCAGATTTCTTTCCATGCAGTTGAGCAAAATTTCTCTTGCCTCAGTACAAATATATTGTAAAAGTTGGTAATGAGACTGCATTTTCTTGTCTCTGAACCAAGTAAGGCACTATTAGCATTCTAGTTGTTTTTAGCATTATAGTAACAGCAAAAGTCACTGAAAGCTGTGAAAAGCACGTACAAACTCATTGTGGTGAATAATTAGGATCCTCAGAATGCCTAAGTTAAGTGAGGAATAACAATAGACTGTATACCTTAAATGGACATAGCTAATACACTAGCGACCATGTTACAAATAGGAAGTGATCATTGGCACTCTTACGGCTCCATCGACTGGCTCCAGTTCACTTTACACTGAAAAACTGTGGCCCCTCTCTATAACTGCTATAGTGAGCCTTGTCATTTTGGTCTTAAATCTATTGTGTCTTTAAATCAACATATGAACATTAATAACAGACTTTCCCCAAGTTTGCATTAGCAACAGGTTTGATTGACTGCATTGCAAAGCACCCACTCCCTGCTAAACCAGTGGTGGGGGCAGTAAGGGTTGTTATCTTCAACAGCCTTGCTCCTCCTTTGGTTGCTATTATACTCGCAGTCAGAATATATAACTATTTGACTAGAGCTGAACTCTATGGGTAACATCACACTCACTTAATCCATTCCTTTATATGTTTTTAGACAGTAAAAATCAGGTACAACACCTTTAATATGATATTTCTCCTTAAAAAAAAGCTAATGTTTAGATATTTAATACAAAGTTACGTAATGTGCTCCATGTTCTGTAGGCTGGAGTGGAAGACCTTCGGCGTCAGCAGTTGGAAGACCGCGAGAGGATCCGAGCTTTGGAGAAACAGCTCAACGCTTTAGACTCTCGGCACCGACAGAACCAGGACGCACTGAGACGAGACCTAAACCGAGTCCAGTCCTGCTGCTCGAACCTTCAAGACCTCCAAAACCGAGTGTCCAATGTAGAACGCAAGATCACGACCACATCCGAAAACCTCGACAATCTACAAAACCAATTACACAATGAGCATGGAGGACAGGAGGGGGGGAACAACTTTGGAATAACTCAAGGAGGAGACAATCAGCAAGTAAGTGTATTACTGAAGAACTTTGAGAGACACGTCAACAACACGCTTCGCAAAACCGATGAAAGATGCTCAAATGTGGAGAGCAGCGTTAAGGAGTATTTCCACAAAGAACTTGGCGATGTACGGACAACGTTTCTGGATAGATTTGACGACCAGGCCTACAGGATAGCAGACGTCGAACTCGATGTGAGCAACGTGAAACAAAAACTGGATGATCTCACCAAACGAGTGTCCAATTTGGAGAATAATACAACGTCTATCGGGAAAAGGGTGGAGAAGTGTTGTGGAGGCGATGGAAGAGGTGGAGGAGGGGTGGGTGGAGGGGAGTCAGGCGGAGTCGGAGGGTCAGGAGGGGGCAGAGGGGTGGAGGAAGGGGGGAGAGGTAAAGGAGAAGGGGGAAGTGTCTGGGGAGGGGGAGGAGCAGGGACAGGAGGAGGTGAATGGGGAGAGGGAGGAGCAGGAACAGGAGGAGGCGAATGGGGAGAGGGAGGTGCAGGAACAGGAGGAGGCGGATGGGGAGGGGGAGGTACGGGTGGAGGAGGGACTAGGCCACAAGGGGGTAGTGTAGGGCGTCCTGGCACAGGAACAGGAGGAGGAGCAGGGACCCAGAAGTCTTTGGAGTGGAGGGTGGTGGCGAACGAAGACCAGATCCGACACTTTAACACCAGACTCAAGGACCTGTCTGTGTCTGGAGAGTCCCTCCATGACAAGGTGAGACTGAGGAGTATTTTTAGTTTCACTTTCAGTTTGTTAGAGACCATGATTTACATCAAAGCTTTTTTGTTAAATTGCAAAAATGTTAAATTGGAACTAAGAAGTGAGAGCACATTGGGTTAAATGTTTGCCCATCAACTACCAAGTCACTGGTTCTATCACACCCAACTGCATGCGGGCTCTGAGCACAATAACTTAGCAATAACAAATGTCAGGTTAGTTCCCATTCTTAGACTTGGATTTGAATCAGACTTTAGTCACGATTTTGACTTGAGACTTGACTTGGATTAGATAACTTGGCCCGTAACTTGAGACGACGTGGTGCTTCTTCTCAAAAAAGAAAAATAGAACCCTCACTTCTCTAATTACAAATCAAAATACTTGAACTAACTAAGTAAAGACTTGAAAGTAACTAAAAAGAAACTAAAGACTTAAAAGGACTTGAAGCTCAGATCTGACGACTTGGACTTGACTTCACTATAAAGTACATATCAGTTGTGTTCCTCATGTTGCTAATGCTGCTAATTTGGCCTTTGAACATGCTTGTCTCTTGTCCACTGGTGCCAGCAGAGGGTGCCCTACTCCAATATATTTATCCTACATACACAATATGAATGATCCAATCCAATCCAACTTTATTTATAAAGCACTTTAAAAACAACACAGTCAACCAATGTGCTGTACACAGGTTAAAACACAAAACATGAGATGGAATAACATTAAAAACAGAACATGATAAATGTCAAGTCTTTACACTGAGTTAAAAGCCAAGCTAAAAAAAATGAGTTTTAAGAAGAGATTTAAAAACAGGAAGTGAATCGGCCATTCTAACATTCAGTGGAAGTGCATTCCAGAGTTTAGGTGCAGCCACTGAAAAAGCCCGATCACCCCTGTGTTTCCTTTTTGGCCTGGGGACCACAAGGAGAACCTGACCTGCAGACCTGAGGGAGCGGGAGGTCGTGTAAGGCACCAGCAGGTCAGACAGATACTGTGGGGCCAGGCCATGCAGACAATTAAAAACAAACAAAAGAATCTTAAAATCAATACGAAACTGAACAGGTAGCCAATGTAGAGATTTCAGAATGGGAGTTATGTGGTGAAATTTCCGAGAACCAGTAAAAAGACGAACAGCAGCGTTCTGGACGAGCTGAAGACGGGAAAGCAGGGTTTTATTGAGACCTGAATATAAGGCGTTGCAATAATAATGAATGATGACAAAATATCAAAATTAATGTGTTCAAAGGCATAATACTGGCATGTAAGGCAGAGACTAGTGTTGTCATGATACTAAAATTTCAAACTCGATTTCAATACTAAGGAACTGACTCAATACTAAATACCAGTTCTGATACCACGATGATAAAAAACACTCTTTCTTTAGACAATAGAATGTGATTTGCAATGTTAAATAGCAGTACTTTCTTTTATATTCCCATGTGGCCTCTGTGTAATCCCTTAGTTGTCCAGGTAGGTTCCGTAGTGGTCCATGGGCGTATACCAGTCTATGTGTCTTATACTTGTTGTGATTCAGCTCAAGATCATTCCAAAGCTATTCTGGAAAGGTACATTTCGGTCCTGTGAATGTGACTTTTTCAGTATCAGTACCTGCTCAAATGCGTATCTAGTTTCGATGCTTGTTTTAGTATCGATTAGTATCTGATTTATGATTCACAGCTCTAGTGAAGGCTAAAAGGTTTGTTGAATGTAACACTGTGCTGATGTTGTAAACCTCTATCTGTCCTGCAGGTGGTGGACTTGACCGTGGATGTGCGTAAAATCAAAGACATTACCGGGGACCACGGGGAGAACTTTAACCGGATCGTGACGGAGGTGGAGACTCTGGGAACTGGCTGTGAACTGTGCGGACGAATGGAGGACGAGCTCAAGAAGATACAGAACTCCTCCCACCACACCCTGATCCAGATACAGGACCAGATCAGGACTATCCAGACTAGACTGGACTCAGACCGGGGATCCAACCAGGACTCAATAGACAGAGGCAAGGGTGGCAGTGTACTCACTATCAATCTTAAGATCAATACTTGAATCTGATTGGTCAAACCTCAACAGTGTAACAAAACGAAAACTAACTTTTGTCAAATCCAGTTGAAAGAAAACCGCAGACATGTTTTGGTTCATTTGGGCGCTTCACATCTGGCTCTGCCTCAAACCACTATACTGCTCTGTGATTGGTCTGAACCACTTGTGGCTAGGCCTGTCACAATAACTCATTTAGAAGCTTGATATATCACTACAGAGAAATATTGTGATTAACAATAATATTGAAACTACTTTATGCCACTGATTAAGATTAAAATAAAGCAAGATAATCCCAGCAAACCTCTTTTAAATAGTAAGTATCGCTAAAAGGCTGGAGCTGCAACTAATAGCAGAAGGAACCAATATTTAGTCATAGAAGTCACTTTTTCAACCCTCTTCAGCTTGTATTGTAACTGAAATTTAAAAAATCTAATTTTTTGTGAAGAAATAGTACACATGATAAATATAGATCCCCAAAATATGTTGTTTCGGCTTTCATATATTGAATGATAAATTGATATAGTCATTATCATGACAGGTCAACAGCAGCAGCCGAGCCAGATGGATTGTTTGGAGTCTGTGAACTCACTCGCACTGAGCAGGACTTTATAACTTAAAACTCAAAATATATTCATTTTAAAAACACTTGATATTTGACAAGATTTGACAGCATTAGATTTTTTTTTTTTCAAATAGAAGTACCGGTAGTTGAAGTGGTAAAAACAAGAAGGAAATAATTAAATGAATTTGTTCTATTCCTGCAGAGCGTGGAGATCAGTGCTGCTCCAGGCTCCAGGAGCAGGTGGACCTCCTCAGGCAGGACGTGCAAAGGTGCAGTGGGCCGTGCAAAACTGCCGCCGACACACCCACAGGTCAGTTCCCGTGTGGCAAAGCTGGCAAGTTTGCTCAAATACATAGGGGAAAAAATTGATATTTTAAAATGGATTTATGAAGACCCATCCTAATGCTGTAACCCTGCTCCTCCTCTCCAGGTGGAGAGAGCCCTGGTCTTGGCGGCTCCTCCCCTCCCTCGGTGAAGCCTTTGGATGGGCACAGTGTGATCGGAGGTCCCCTGAGCTCAGAGCAGCTTAAGGCTCTGCAGGGTCAGCTGGCGGAGGTTATCCTCTCCTTTAGCTCCATCAACGACTCCCTGAGAGGCTTTGAACACACGGTGAACAAGCACAGCAGTGTCATCACAGACCTGGGTGAGAGACACAGATGCATGATGTGCAAGGAGGAGTTTTCTTTAGGCTGTGACCCAGGCATAATTAAAAACAAGATGCCTATTTCTCAGGCTATTCTCAGGGAATCTGTTGCCAAAAATGTTATGCCACCTAGGCCAGATTACCTTCACTGTTAAGTCATGGTGATATCTAGTTTAGTCATACTTGAGTGCAGGATTGGGTCACTATTATACCATTTTTAGAAGTCCTCCTGTTTTTCTTTACTTATAAAAAAAAATAATTATCTGTTGCATTTACTGGCCACCTGGGGGCAGAACTGAGTGATATGAAATTCAAAGGAAAATATTCAGTACTTTCAACAGTATTCTCTCGTGAGCATCATTTTGTAGTTTTGCTTCAGCCTGTCAACACATTTTGAAGGGTGAAATCAACTCTAACTGCACAATATTGTTTAAAAGCTGGAGTTACAATAAATACATATCTGAATGAAACACTTGTATCAATAATGAGTCATAGTCAAGTTAATTATTCAACCCTCTACAGCTCAGATCTTAACACAGAAAAGTAACAAAAAGTTATCTACTAGTACCATAAATGTAGTACCTATGATACATTTTGAGCCCAAAAAACCTACTGTTTCATCATTTACTGAACAATAAGTTGATATAGCAATTATCATGACAGGCCTAGTTCTGCCAAAAGCCCTAAGCTTAACCAAAATACCTTTTCAGGATTCATAGAACCATAGTTACTCATGCCACTTAGATTTTAAACGGGATCACAATGCTTTCCTCTGCTCTTATTTTCAAGGTTACTTTGCCTAACCCCTGTTTAACTTTTTACCTCCTCCACAGGAAACACCAAAGACAAGATCATCTCAGAGCTGGATAAGATTCAGATGGAGGTGTCGGAGCATGTGGAGGAGAGCAGGGAGCGCTGGGACCGTGTGGCCCAGGATCGGCGTAGGTTTGAGGGCGGCATTTTGGCAGAGCTGGGGGAGTGCACCAGGTCCGGAGAGGGTCTGGAGAAGAGGCTTTCCAAACTGGAAGGGGTCTGTGGGCGGCTCGATGGGGTCACCGACTCTATCAGCAAAATCAGAGAAGGTACAGTCATAACGATTTTTTTAGCAGTTCACTGTTCAGAGATACATTTGTGATTATTGGTCTAGTCAAACTGTTATTTCTAATGTATGTTTTGAGTTTCAAAACACATTTCTAACCAAATAAAGATTGAAATAGAGAGGCTGAAGGCTTCTAGATAGAGAATTTAGATTTACAAATTTTTTATTAATGAAAATCACAACTCGCTTTTTTTTTTTTTCTGACATTTTGATTTCATAATGCCACTGTCTTTGTTATAAAATGACTATTAGTATGTTTTGTAGAGTCTGTATATTCCAAATAATGATTACAATGATTGAAATACAACATTACGATTACAATTTTTTTTGATGGACTGGTCACAATTATTTGATGCAGCAGTGTTATGGGCAGATCTAGGATTGTGTAAAGGGGTCAAATGTTATGACCTCTCCTCATTTGAAAGGTTAGTCTTCAGATTATAAAATGTGATTACGTCCTACTCCCACCTTATACCTGGCTCCCAAAAATCAGCATTTTTAACAATATTAATTTAAGCTGCTCCCATCTGTATCAAAGTGATTGTCCTTTGGGTTTTGAGCTAATCTGAAACCTAGCAATTGATACTTTGCAGTGACATCACGTTAGGAGGGTTCTACATGTATGTTTATTGGCAAATATTCACCAATTACCATGGCGACACAATGCAAATATTAGCAAACACTCTCAAAACTTGTATTTATTTATTTTTATTTATTTGATAGGGACAATGCACATTAATGAACATCTGTTGTGAACAAATGTAAATATGCCGGATTATAGCTACAGAGCTAATTTACATCCGCAGTCCCTAGGCAGGTAACAAGTACAACAAATACATCACATTAGTACAACATATGAAGGGTTAAAAAGTAAGAAGGGAGGTACATATTTTGGCTAATGATCACCTGACTGATTTGATTTCAGCCAGAGTTTGAGTTGAGTTTTAAAAGTGGATAATGTGGAGCACTCTCTTATTTGAAGAGGAATGCTGTTCCAGATCTTACTTTTCTTCACAGAAAGAGCATTTTGTCCAAAGGCAGTTTTTCTATAGGGCACCTCACAGTCTCCTCTGGAGGAGGCCCTGGTCCTCATGCTACGGGTGGCTTTTGTTTTGAAAAGGTCTGACATGGGAGGTGGGGCTAATCCATGTAGCACTTTGTAGATAAAACATGCATATTTAAAATGTTTAAAATTATCAAAACTAAAAAGATTATGCTTTTTTTAAATATTACAAACATGGAAAGAAAGCGGTTTCCTATCAAAGACCTTTAGGGATTTTTTGTAGAGCAATTCCATTATTTTGAGTGTACTTAAATTTGTTAAAGACCAACTTGTGATACAGTATTCAATGTGAGATAATATCATTGAATGGAGAAACACTCTGGCAGCATCAAGGGTTATAAATGGCCTGATTTGCTTAAAATTTTGGAGATTGAATTTAACTGTATTGGCAATTCTTTTAACATGATTCTTAAAACATAAAGTAGAGTCAAGTGTGACACCAAGGTACTTCAATTCAGTTACAATTTGTAATTCTTCTCCTCTCAAGAATACTCCTGAATGTTTTAAATCTTGTGGCTGCTTTGTAAACATCATACAAACTGTTTATTTAGTATTTAGCAACAGACAAGGTTTAAGCAGCCATTCATTTACAGACTCCATTGCTGTAGTTAAAATGGAGGATGCCTCTTTTATACTCCTCGCATGCGTGTAAATCACGGCGTCGTTGGCATACATTTGAAAGTCAACATTTAAACAAATTGAAGGTAAGTCGTTAATATACAGTGAGAATAAAAGCGGGCCAAGTATTGATCCTTGAGGCACACCAAGTGGAACATCTACAAGGGACGACACTGTCAATATGTACACATTGCTTCCTGCAGAGTAGGTTTGATTTAATCCATTCAATTGCATCTGGAGAAAAATTGAAGTTTGTTAATTTTGTCAATAGTATGTCATGATTGACAGTGTCAAACGCCATTTAAGATCCAAAAACACTGCACCAGCACATGTATTATTGTCTAATTTGCTTTTCACCTGTTCAATAAAGAAAATCTTTGCTGATTCAGTGGAATGATTTACACGGAACCCAAATGCATCGGGTGTAGAGCAGAATGAAAACAGAAAATTGTTTTAAAATAGTCTGAAAACTCAAGAAAAAAATACATTTTCAGCAGCCTGTGATCAGTTAGGGAATGTTGATGACATCAGCTGCAAAGTATCAATAGCCTAGTCTTTACTTATTGCATAATTCTCTTCTGTGCTTCGAATTTAAGAACATACAAAGTTCACCATGGTTACTGGTTTCATATACCTCACCTTGTTTGTCTCCAGGCCTGAACCGTCACGTCTCCAGCCTCTGGTCGTGTGTGGGCGGCCTCAACGACACTGTGGTGCTTCATGGAGGCCTGATCGATCTGATCCAGAGCAGTGAAGAGGAGGTTCACCGGAGAATCAAGAGTCTCAACTCCAGTCTGAGCAACGCACTGAAGGACCTGCAGGGGGCGCAAGCAGGGGAGGTGGCCAGAGGTAAGGGCATGTAAGAGAAGAAGAGAGGTGAGGGAGGGGCAGAGGGGAACAGATAAGAGAGGGGCAGAGGAGGAGTACAGGTGAGGGCGGGGCAAAGGAGGGAGTGGGAGGACAGGTGAGGGAGGGGTAGAGAAGGGAGGGTCATATGGGGGTAAAGCCAGAGGTGGGGTGGGTATGTGCAGGGGGTGAACGGGGTCAGAGGTCAGAGAGAGGCACGCAGAAAGGGTCGGTATGAGGCCTTTCTTTGTGGAGTTTGCATGTTCTTCCTGCGCTACTCCCTTCTGGACTCATTTTCCACATCTTAGCGGGACGTTCCTGGTTAAATAAAGAATAAATTAAATTCCATTTGTTTTATTCTCCAGGACCTCCAGGGCCTCAGGGGGAGAGAGGGTATCCTGGTGCGAGAGGTCCTCCTGGGCTGCCGGGACATCAAGGAGAGGTCGGACCACAGGGATCTCCAGGTGAATACAGAAATTCAACTTAGACTGAGGATCCATGCATGCATGGATCATGTGTGTTTGTGTCCTGGTTTGTGTTTGTGTCCTGATTTTGATTTCATATATTTGAAAGTGTTTTACAGGTGTCAAAGGAGAAACAGGTACTCATTATGAGTCAGTTCTGCGATAATCTCCTGCTACACCTCCTGCTCAAACAAACTATAACACACCAGTACAAGTTGTATTGTGTAGTAGTAAAGCAGTAAGGGAGAGACAGACAGCCCTACCTCATTATTTCCTAACCAGACGTACAGGGACCCCTGGGTGTATGCAAGCACTTGCCAGGTGTATTTGAAATGGTTTCAGATTTATTTTTATTTATTTATTTTTTTTGGAATTGAATAGTATTTGGATCTAAAATGTTCTTAGTAAAACAATTTACATCTTGAATAATGTTTGTGTAGGATCACTTGACATAATTATTGTTAAAATAAAAAAAGTAGTTTAAATTGACTCTATTAGCAAGAAACTACCTAAAATAAACACCAATGCACAGTATAGGAGGTACTCAAGAGTGTGAGACAATGCTTTGGGAGTACACAAGATAAAAAGTTAACACTGGCCTCAAACAGCTGCTTACAGTAGTTACAGCAGTAGTGATACTAGTGCATAAATACTTCTAATCACTTATTTCCACTTATCAGTCTTTCTTTAAAATGTATTTCTACTTCTCTATTGGTGATATATCTAATTGGGTTTACACATTGCCTTGTTTTGGATTTTTAAATGTTCCTCAGGTCTGCCTGGTATCGACGCTCTGGTTCCTAAACTGTCCTTCTCAGCGGCTCTCACTTTCCCCATGGAGAAAGCGGGGACTGTGGTGTTTGACAAGATCTTTGTGAACGAGGGAGACTTCTATGACCCCAAAACTGGTAAAAAAAAATAAATAAATAAATAAAATAAAAATACATGATTTGAGTCAGACAGGATACATACAAGCCTATAGAGGAAGAGGCAAAGAGCACTTTATTGTATAGTAAAACTTCACTTCTCTCACAAACTGGCATATAGCAAGTGAAACCAATTTTTTTCCATGTATTTGAGCTAAATGTGTCTTGTCCCAAGATAGATATATTGTATAAGCAGCTCTTGAGGAGTGTAACATCTGCATCAAATTAAAGCGTTTTATTGTCCGATAATTAGCAAGTGTGTATTAGCCTGCTGGTTGCCGTTAGCTTTACCTATCGTGACAGTAAAACTCCATTCTGAAAGTTGTGAAAAAACACTTTTAAACTTATTGCAGTGAATAATTGGGATGCTGTGAATGCCTAAAGTATGTGAGGAATAAATTTGTTTAGGAGAGAGTGGGCACTTAGCAACGCTGTCAATGAAACCTATTGTTAACACTAGCGGGAGCAACCTCTGGGAAATAAGGTGCTTTATTTGTCTGTTATTAATGTTGATACCTTGATTTATGGACATAATAGCAAAATAAAAACACCAGGATCATGTATAGCAGGTTAATAAAAATATTTTACCTGGCTAGCAGGTTAGCTATGTCCACTTGTATATAAAGTCTATGGTCTATGGAGGAATGTTCAGCAGCTACCATGGTGATACAATGTACATACACAGCAAAAGAGTGTTTTTATACCTATATCCTTTCTCACAGGTATCTTCACTGCTCCTGTCGATGGACGCTACTTCTTCAGCGCCATTTTGACCGGATACAAAAATGAGAAGATCGAGGCGGTCCTGTCCAAGTCCAACTACGGGATGGCTCGTGTGGACTCCGGAGGGTACCAGCCGGAGGGCCTGGAGAACAAACCTGTGGCAGAGGCTAAGACCAGCGCTGGATCCTTAGCTGTGTTCAACCTGATCCTGCCCCTTCAGGCCAGAGACACTGTGTGCATTGACCTGGTCATGGGAAAACTGGCTCATTCTGTGGAGCCTCTCACTGTGTTCAACGGGATGCTTCTGTATGAGAATATGTGAGTCAAGCACTTAGACGCAAGAGGAGTTTGAAGAACTGATTTGCTGTTTTGGCTGTAGACTGTTTTGATATCGACAACTGCAAATATCGGCTATAGTCCAAAACAGCATGAGAAATAGTGGGTATCGGTAATATCTAAAAAAATCTATTTTGAAATATCTGTAAACTCTCACACAGCTCACTCTCAAAAATACATATGCTTCTGTTTTATTTTTGCCAAGATTATTTAGTCATAGACTAACCCGACTAATTTTCAGGTGGTAGCGCCAGAACTAAAAATCAAATCGTGATCTCATTAATGTGACGATCTGCTATTTTGGTCAAATCCCATACGAAGCTTACATGAAACATGATAAAACCGAAATTGTGATGTGGCTCCAAGAAATTGTGGATATGTCAAATTGTCCTGTACCTAACGCTGTCACGTTGTCACTGTTCAACAATATAAGGCACTTACAAAAATACCAAAAGTGTGGATTACCGAACAAAGACCAAAGCAGTGTGAGGACAGAATGTAGTTTTTAGATGCAGTAAAACAGTTATTTTAATCAGTCTATAATGATCTGCAGTAAACACCACTTCATTCTTGTAAATGTGTACATTTTGTTTACTCCTATAGATTATATGCTATTGTTAAAAGATAGCTGTGTGCGCTGTAATGGTAAAACATTTGATCAAAACTTGGGATAAAGAGGCTTATATGTTGCTGAAACAATTGTATTCTAAAGCTGTGCATGAAGTTAAAAATCCATGCATGTGAATACTAGTAATGTACTAAAAGGTTTGTGAGAGCTAGGAACAAGCTAGATAGATTTTAATACCTACTTCCTCCTTCCATAATTCGAAAATCAGGTACCATAGTTTAAAGGTCCTATATTACACAAAATGGATTCTTGTGAGCTTTAAGCCATGCTATAATGTTGCTACCTCCTCAAAAACATACATGGAGTAACATACATACGTGGAGTTTTGTTTTGTTTTATTCGGACATGTTTGAGTAATCCTTTATTAGTCTGTCTACATTTCCAAAGCTCAAAATGCTCTGTTCCACTTTGCGATGTCATGTAATTGTAGTTTTCCAGTTTTCAACAGCTCCTTTTACCTTTAATTCAACAGAAATAGGCAATTCCAGCGGTGAAATTATCCAGATGATTTTCGTGAAGGTGTATGGAGTTTAATAACACAGTGGATTGTATTACAACATGACATCAAAAAGTAGAACAGAGTGTTTTCTGTTTGGAAGAAGAACTCAGCCAAAATATGCAGAGTTTGTGTGTTAAACATGTGTGAATGAAACAAAACACAACTCCAGGTCTGTTTGTGATGAGGAAACAACATTATAACATAGACCAGAAAATAGAGTAATATTCGCCCTTTAAGGTAACATTCTTTTTTGAACTTTTAATGTTATTATGTTGTTCCCTCAGAAACACTCCCAAAGATAAACATTATTTTTGAAACATGAAATACTAATGAAAGGAGTCGTATTTATTCAAAAAAGGATCTGTAGCTTATTGTGTTTTTCATACATTTTAGACAAATACATTTCTGAATATACAGATTGTACAAATATAAATATACTCTCTACATACTCAAAACAATACAACTGATTATACGCCATGGATACTTTGAACTTTGGGCTTGGTGCTTGGTGCTTTTCCATATGACCATGTGCTGCTTGTGGCAATGATGTAATGAAAGACTTTTGGATCCCTCTGCTGACTGAACTGTGCACTGCTCCTGAACTATTGGGAAACTGCAGCAACAAATGTCAAAGAACAGAACTCTGAAAAGACACGTTTTAATATGGGATGATCCTATGGACTGTATACAGATCTGAATCCTTGGACATGTGTGGTGATTACAACATATGAGTGTATTTTTATAGGCTGAAATGAACAGTTGTGTTTATATTTGCCTTGTGAATGTGTTTAGAAAGTTGCACCTTTATTTCCTTATCTACACTGCAGAAACTGAATGTCTTGAATGGGTTAAAATGACTTAGAGCAGTTATGTCACCTGGACCTGGAGTATTTAAGGTGAGACACTTCAGGTTAATAGGAAGAAATCTTACATTTAGAGAAATCATTCTGAAACATCTAATGCAGTTAAAAAAAAAAGAAAGAAAAGAAAGAAAGAAATGTATTACACATTTTACATCATTTAGTGTTACCATATCAAAATAAATACAGACAAAATGCACCATATTTGAATCCTAAAACTAGATGGAGCCAGGTTTAAATGTCTTGCTTCATTTTGTCGTCTTATTAGATCCTAAAAATATACAGAGGGATATTGGATCTTATTTAGTATTTGAGTAAACTAGATTTGACAGAAAATTTGCCAAAAAATTTTTGGAGTTAAAACTTGATTAAATCAGAATAGATATAATAAAATACTTCAGTATGATTTGTCAGAATCTGGTTAAGTACAAAATTGTAAGGTTTGGTGTGTGTAGGTGCTACTTTAAGGGCTGAACCTTATGTCCCTATGTGGGGACTATGCATTCTGATAAAACTGCCTTTGAAGTTACAATGCCCCATGTGGACTATGGATGAAAGTTGATCAAATTAAATAGTTAACATATTTCAGTACAGAGAGGACAAATTTGCTGTTTCCACAAGAACAAGCTGACCCAAAAAAAAAAAAAGATTGTTTTGTCTGTAGTTTCTCTCCTTAAAGAAGCACTATGCCACTTTTTGATAGAGAGTCTGACACCTGCTTGCCTCCAGGGAGATGCTGTTGCTTTGCCTGGTTTAATGCCATACTGATGGCATTAAACCTTTACCATTTCTATGGAGACGAGCACGTGATGAAACAGCAGATCTGTGGAGAGGTGCTTCCACTCACAGAAAGGCTGTGGAGCTCCCAAACAGGAAAGTGATATAATACACCTTTAAATACATTTCATTACATTACTGAATTGTTTAAATCTCCTTACACATTGGCAAATATCTTGAAATAAAAATAACAAATTAATTAATATTTAAAATTTGTATCATTTTAACTACTCTATATATTCTGTTTTGCAGTGTTTGACTTTGTTAGAGGATGTTTTTCAGTTCATTTTGATGGACGAATGTTAAAGGGATATCAGTGACTATTTGAAAATCCTATTAACAGAACCAGAGACACTGCAGCTGGCATGTTTTAAATGTGCCAAAGTATTTATTCTTCATATTCACATGGTATTGTTTTAGGTTAAAATAAAAACATGAGTACAAACATGGACCTTTACCACTCTCACAGTGTAATATGTGATTTTATGAAGCAGCAGCAGACGCCTGAAGTGGCCTATAGTGTATCCACTGTGTCTAGTAAAGTTACAAAAGTGCCTGAAATCATTGTAAATAAAATACAATCTAAATGAATCAGCTGTTTGACTAATAATAATAATAATAATAATAATGCCTTACACTTGTAATGCGCTTTACAGGCTTGTCAAAGCCTCTCAAAGCGCTACACTATTGAATTTACATTTGGCTGAACAATATCGGCAGATCTTATCAGCCATAAAAACCCATATTGGCATACTGGGCGGTATCTACTTCTCACCAAACAAACAAGTCAAGATTAAGCTAAATGAAATAGCCTGATGGGATAAACCTGAATAAATCGTAATAATGGGGTATTTTTTATGTTATTGGAGAAGCCTGAAATGTTCCACAGTATGGCATCAACTTTGTGGGACTTCACCTGCTTGTCTCCATGGAGATAGATCATTAGTAAAGTTACAAAAGTGCCTGAAATCATTGTAAATAAAATACAATCTAAATGAATCAGCTGTTTGACTAATAATAATGCCTTACACTTGTAATGCACTTTACAGGCTTGTCAAAGCCTCTCAAAGCACTACACTATAGTCATTATTCATTCTTTTCCACACTTGGTGATGGTAAGCTACTATTGTAGCCACAGCTACCCTGGGGAGACTGACGGAAGCGAGGCTGCCAATCTGCACCATCGGCCCCTCTGATTTCATACTAGGCAATGTGGGTGAAGTGACACAACGACAGAACTTGGTCCGAGCAGGACTCGATCCTCCAACCTTCGGGTTGGCGGACCAACACTCTAACCACTGAGCCACTGTCGCCCCTATATAACTATAACTATAACTCTTATTATTTAATTGGCCATATTATGTTGTTTTTGATCTATGTTATAATGTTGTTTCCTCATCAAAACCTTAGACAGAGTTATGTTTGGTTTCATTCACAAGATTTAACACATAAACCCTGCATGTTGGTCTGAGTTCTTCTCTCAACAAACTCTAATCCATCTTGTGATGTCATGTAGTAGTACAGGAACTTCACTAGAATAATTTTCAATCATTTCACGTCATAGACTGCAAAAAGAAGTGGACGAAGTGAGTGACATCACCCATAGCATTTGGCTCCAGTCAAATGAAGCTCATCGAGGCGAGCAGTTACAGGGGCTAATTTAGAGTCAAGATCCATATTTGGAATTCTGACTGCGAGTATCATAGCAACCAAAGAGCCGATCCGGAGTGAGGCTGCTGAAGGTAACACCTGCATTGCTGGTTTAGCAGGGAGGGGGTGCTTAGCAAACCTGTTGCTGACGCTAGCAACATTGGGGAAAGAAGGCGCCTGATTTGTCCGTCATATCTTGATTTAAGGACACAATAGCAAAATAAAAACACCATATTCTATATCAGTGCTTTGCAATCTTTTCACAACCTAAAAAATATTTGGCCTTCCATGTACTACCAAATCCACACTAGGGCCAAACTAGTTAGTTATAAAGGAGGATTCACAAAAAAGAGGACAAAAGTATGAATACACTGTCATTAAATTAAACATATACCACAACTGCAAAAGATCCCGAGTACCACCAGAAGCAGTCCATGTACTACCACTGATATGTGCACAGCATTTTGAGAAACACTGTTATTAATCTAGGTGTGACAAAAATGCTGTCGCTCTGAAACGTGCTTAAAATATGTCCAAAAATAATTATGTGTTTGATCTGAGATGAGATGATCAGAGAAAAGTTCCTCTTCTGATCCACTCACGTGTGCTGTGCTTGTGAAACTTATCTTCATGTTTCATCTGCACAGCTTCAACAATGAAAGTGCAGCCATGTCTGTGTGGGTCTGTTTGGGTCTGCTCCAGGTGCGGTGGTCTCATAAAAGCCTCAGACATGCTCAGATTAGCTCAAAGGGCTTTAGATCTGGAGGGTCCAACAAGGGCCTGGCTCAGAACATTCTGTAACAAACTGCATGTATTCAGGAAGTTTTCTGTCTGTTTGGGTGGAGGGGGCACATTTCACTCAGATCTTGTACTGCACTGACAAAGCAATGGGTTATGAATGTTACCTGTCAATACTTTCAACTGTCAATAGTTTCACCTGTCAATAATTTCTCCTGTCAGTTGTTTTACCTGTCAGTAGTGTAATCTGTCAATAGTTTAATCTGTCAGTAGTTTAATCTGTGATTTTCTTTCACCTATCAGTAGTTTAATCTGTGATTTTCTTTCACCTGTCAATAGTCATAACATTGTGGTCGGTCTCTGAGCTGTTTCACCTGTCTGTGCTTTCACCTGTCAGTAATCACACCTGTCAGTAGACATAATATTTTGGCTGGTCTTTGACCCGTGTTCCTCTGGTGCCTCTAAATCCTTCACACTTTTGCTGCAAAACTAAAGATAATCCAGATCAGATTTGACCCTGAGGTCTGGGTTCTTACAGTTCCACTACCTCAGTCCCTCTACCTCAGTACCTCTACCTCAGTCCCTCTACCTCAGTCCCACGGCTGCAAACCCATTTCATTACTTTTACACCTGGTTTAGTCCTAGATTAGACCTGTCATAGTCCTGTTATAACCTTGGTTTAGATCTGGTGGTACTCAGAAAGCCAAACCTTTTCTTTGGTGGTATTTGGTGTGAAACGTTTGAGAGCCATTGTATTATGTCTTTATTTCAAGCAAAAATTATCTGGTGATTATTAGTAAACAAGTCTGTTATTTAGTCTAAATCAAGAAAAAAAAAAAGCCCATAAAACCAGTAAGAAATATCTTAAAACAAAAATTAAAAAGAACTACAAGAAAATTAAAAGATAAATATTTAGTATATTTTAGTTTTCATCGTTAAAGCAGACATATTGTGCTTGTGTCTGCTCTATAGTTATTACCTATGACAGGCATGGATCATTTGCACCTTTTAAATTGCAATAACTAAAAAGATTTAATAAAAGAAAGAATAAAGTCCACTGACTTCCACGTTAGAAAACTGCGGTGCCCAGTGGGAGCTGACATCAGCGTAAACGTCATCACAACAAAGAGCCGTGAAGTTGTTCTTCTATGGGTAGCAGCACATCATACTAGAAAGCAGCAGATTTTTTTTTTTTTCATTTGTACCAAAAAGATGCGTTTCCTACGAGTATCACTGATTAAGAAAATACAATTGGAGAATGAAGTAAGTACGTCAGGGTGTGCACTGGTGGAGGTGAAAATCAGAATCAGAATCCTTTTATTGCCATTGTTTGTGAACACAGTTCACAAACTAGGAACTTATTTTGGTGATAAAGTGCAACATAAAACATAAAAACACTCTGAATAAATACAAATACAAATAAGGGCATGCACGAAGTTAAAAAAAAATGCTTAAAAATCAAATAAAATACTTAAAGGTAGAAAATATATACAACAGCAGCATCAGAACAACAGTGCAAACATGACTTATTAAAGTGGCTGGTGTTATAAAGTGTCCAGTTTTGTGCAAATATTATAAAGTGTTCATGAGACAAACTGCAGAGGGGAAGAAACTGTTCTTATGGCGAGAGGTTCTGGTCCCAATGGACCGTAGCCTCCTGCCAGAGGGAAGTGACTCAAATAGTCCATGTCCAACAGGGGTTGGTAATATGGCATCTTGAAAATAAGATAAGATAAATAAGATTGCTCAAACGCAAACAAATTACCCCAGATACAACTTCATCAAGGCATATGAGAAGGAAACAGCTATAACATGATTAAAAGCTCTGAAAAGTACATTTTGCAGAGTAGGTCTGCTCTAAGTGTCCTTGTTTGCATCCTGCAGTCTAGCCTCCGTGTGGTCTGCTCCAGGACCCCTCCTTGTGTTGATCTGGACTAGACCTCCTGATCTGGGATAATCCGGTAAAACTGGTCGAAACATTCAGATCTGAGTCAAATGAAGCAGCCCGACTCCACTGTGTCTACAGCCCCACACGCTCAGAGCTGTGAACACGGCTTAGACCACTGCCACAGAAGATATGCTTCACTATGACCTCAGAAACTATGTCATCAACTCTCTCTCCCTCCTTCTCTTTTCTTTCTCTTGTCTTTTGCCTCTATTTCTCTCTCTTTCTCCTCTCTCCCCATCTCTCTTCTCTCCCTCTTCTTTAATTCCTCTAGCACCCATCCCTCTCTCCTTTCCCTCAATTCCCTATCTCATTACTCTATCTCCTCTCTCTCTTCTTTCTCTTGTCTGTTACCTCTCTTTCTCTCCCCCTCTCTCTTCCTCACTTTCCCTGCCTCTTTCTCTCACACTCCCTTCTCTCTCCTCTTCTTTTCTTTCTCTCTCTCTTACCTCTTTCTCGCTCCTCTCTTTCCCTTCTCTCTACACTTTCTCACTCCTCTACCCTCTCTTCTCTTTCTCTCTAAACCTCCCATCTCTCTCCGTTTCCTCACACCTCTCTTTCTCCTCTTTCCTCTCCCCCCTCCCTCTCTCCCCTCTCTCTTTCTCCCTTTCTCTCTCCCCTCCGTCACCCCCACCCTTCTCTACCCTCTCCACTCCTTTCCTCTACCCCTCCCCTCCCTCTCTCTTCTTTCTCTCCTTTCCCACTGCTCTCTCCCTCCTCTCCTACTCCATCTCACCTCTTTTTCTCCTCTCCCTCCCTTTCTCCTCTTTCTATCCTCTCCTTCTCTGTCTCTCTCTCTCTAATGATTGAAGTGTTCAGTGTCAAAGGCATTACGAGGCAGTGTCGACTCCTCTGTGTCACCTTACAGTTACACCAGATGCCCTGGACAATAGCTGTTGCGTAAGATATTTGAATAATGAATGAATGCGGCACCAAGCTCACTTTATACCACTCTGCTGCTGACAGGTGCATAGGCCTGAGTAAGTCTAGAGTAAGTGTACTACTTTTTTGCAAGAAATATCCAAAATAGTAATCAACATATATAAATATATTAAATTATCTTATTATTATATTATATATTATATTCAAGTCCTTTCAACTGACAACAATCACGTTTTGGGGTTGAATAATGGCATCTGTGAAAAAAATAATTTGACTTTTGTTTATTTATACTTAGAGAGAAGACATTGAACCTTGTGTCAGTTTTTGTTTCATGTGGATAGATCCAGTAATTACAGAGATATTAACCATAAACCAGTCAACACATCTGCAGCTGAATATTATATAAGGAAAACCTATTACTAGAGATACAGATATATCAGCCAATATTTGGACTTTTTATCATATCTGCTACCCGCCTTAGAACTACAGCACAGGCCGATATTTAGTTTTGGTCAATCTGCTGCCTAAAGTATCCAACAAAATGCTATAGTATGAAGAGATAACTGCACAAAATATGAATATGGCTCTCTTATTGGTCTGTGGTAAGAAAAAGAGCTTGGGGAGAGTTTGTATTGAATTTACATTTGGCTGAACAATATCGTGCTAATATGGGTTTTTATGGCTTATCTTATCAGCCATAAAACCCCATATTGGCATACTGGGCGGTATCTACTTCTCACCAAACAAACAAGTCAAGATTAAGCTAAATGAAATAGTCTGATGGGATAAACCTGAATAAATCGTAATAATGGGGTATTTTTTTATGTTATTGGAGAAGCCTGAAATGTTCCACAGTATGGCATCAACTTTGTGGGACTTCACCTGCTTGTCTCCATGGAGATAGATCATTTCAATGGCATACTGTGGAGCAATCCAGGCAAAGCAATAATCTATATCTCCATGGAGACTTGGGGTTGCGCACATATAAGTCTGCACATTTGGGAGCACTAGTCTATGCGTCGCCTTCTTGTCATTGAGAAGCCACTATTACTTGAGTATAATAATTGTTTCCAGCTCAGGCAGGCCGCGCACTGCAGCAGAGCGCGCACAGGAGCGCGTCTCTGTAAAAAGCCCTCTTCGTGTTTTAGCTAGACCCATAAGCGCCTTTTTTTCTGTTGCACGAAGCGGGAGGAGGGGCCGCTTCTCCGAGCTGGACCTGCACATTCCTGCGCTGAGTGTCAGAGGGAATCACCCACATCGGAACAGCGGGGCAGCTCTGTCACGCGAACCCCGGTCTGCGCGCGTATAAAAGAGAGGAGAGCGCGCGGAGGGCCAGAGGGACGGAGCGGCGCGCAATATGGGTAGGTGCCACCATGGATCTATGCGTTCTGTGCCTTTCAGAGAGCTAGAACAGTTTAGCTAGCGCATGCTTATAGAGCAAAGTCTGCCAGGTAGTTAGACTTTGTACCCTGTAGATAAAGTGAGCAGGTTTCATTCAGGGGCGGTCTGGTCACGAGCGTGGAGTAGACCAGAGGTGCGTAGAGTAGCCCAAAAAAAGTACTCCAAATGCAAAAATAATATTATTCCAGTTGAAGAAGAAAGTAGTAATCCAATAAATTACTCAAGAAAAAGAGTAATTGTTAAGTATTTGGTGAAAGAGCCTTCTACACAAGTAAGAGGAGCCTAACCTGTAACCTAATTTACAGCTTCTGATTTGTTTAAGTTTATGTTCGTAGGAGTACTGCAAACAAAAAAGAAAAAAAATCTGGAAGCCAATTTTTAAAGGATAGGCACAAAAATGAGACAAACTAAATCATATCTGAAGGAACGTTTGTAGACTTACTCACAGTGGGAAGAATAACAAAAAGTTTTATTCAAGTAAGAGTAAGAGCTTTTTGTTACTTATGCTTGTCACTCGCTCACTAGACTTACTGTGGGATTATGGAAGTATCCAAAAGTTTTACTCAAGTAAGAGCACTGTCAGATATACGCAGGCATAAACGTGTCTGAAAACGTCTTTGTTGAAAAGTTACTCAAGTAAAAGTAGCTGAGTACTACGCCTCTGGGCATAGATAACTGTCTGCAAGGTAAGTCACACTTTGTCATCTGCAGTACAGGTTCATGTTTCAGGTCTCATTCAGAAGGTACTGTCCCATCACACAATGCAAAATGTACAACAGATCTCCAATTATTCATCTGAATTTAAAGTTTTTTGGATTTATATTTATATAATCTACAGATTTCGTTATAGATTACTGGGCTTGTTCATGACATTTCCGGCTGGCTTTGAGACAGCTCAAGTCATTTTGTTTTACAGCTGCATATTAATCATTATCAAATCAAAGTTGCTATTTGAGTTATCACGGTTACCACATCACAAAGGCTGCTGTTATTTAGATCATAGAATGTCCTCAGCAAAATATCCTGCCTTTTATAATGGAAAAAAATAATTTAAAAAAATAAAATCTATACCTGTAGTTTAGATGTCTAACATACATCTGAAATGCATGGGATCAGTTTATCAGTTCATATTTCAGTATTCATTGCTCCTGGAGTTGTGTTCAGTGTGCATTCTGAAACAGAATCCTACCTTTTTAAACAATTATTGCAAATGTAATGGCATTTTTTTTCTTTTTTTTTTTTTCGTGCAGCCCTCGTCTGTTTTTATTTCTCATTGATTTAGTCTTTGATTGGCCTAACAGTTTGTACACACACCACATACTTGTTACTGGTAATGTTTTTAAATAAATACGTTTTTGGTATTTTTTTTACGTCCCTGTGGTAATAGTAATTGTAGTCTTCCCTGTATCTTGCAGGATGCATCAACAGCGTGAAACCTGTAGGTCAGTGGTGGAGTGTTTTGTTTGAGTGCCAAGTTGGATTATTTCATCTCTTTTTGTAGACCTGGTTTAGATCTCTTTTAGGTCTGTTTTAGCCTCTTTTAGACCTGGGTTTAGATCTGTTTCAGACCTGGTTTAGTCCTGGTTTAGATGTGGTTTAGACCTGTTTCAGACCTGGTTTAGTCCTGGTTTAGATGTGGCTTAGACCTGTTTCAGAGCTGGTTTAATCTTGATTTAGATGTGGTTTAGACCTGTTTCAGACCTGTTTCAGACCTGGTTTAGTCCTGGTTTGGATGTGTTTCAGACCTGTTTCAGACCTGGTTTAGTCCAGGTTTAGATGTGGTTTAGAGCTCTTTCAGACCTGTTTCAGACCTGGTTTAGTCCTGGTTTAGATGTGTTTCAGATCTGCTTCAGACCTGTTTCAGACCTGGTTTAGTCCTGGTTTAGATGTGGTTTAGACCTGTTTCAGACCTGGTTTAGTCCTGGTTTAGATGTGGCTTAGAACTGTTTCAGAGCTGGTTTAATCTTGATTTAGATGTGGTTTAGACCTTTTTCAGACCTGTTTCAGACCTGGTTTAGTCCTGGTTTGGATGTGTTTCAGACCTGTTTCAGACCTGGTTTAGTCCAGGTTTAGATGTGGTTTAGAGCTGTTTCAGACCTGTTTCAGACCTGGTTTAGTCCTGGTTTAGATGTGTTTCAGATCTGCTTCAGACCTGTTTCAGACCTGGTTTAGTCCGGGTTTAGATGTGGTTTAAACCTGTTTCAGATCTGTTTCAGACCTGGTTTAGTCCTGGTTTAGATGTGTTTTGCTGCTCCTTGTTTTGCCCTGGTTTATAAATGGTTTGCAGCATGCCTGGATGCTACGAATACTAATTTTGAAGTGTTACCTAATCTGTTCTGTTTCATTCACTAGAGGGACAATAATCTCCCGTTATTTTGGATTTGCGGCGCCAGAACTTGTACCATCCCTAATATATATGTTTTTCTTCATATATTTATTATATATATTATTATTTATTATTCCATTTAGTTGAAGCACCAGTGGCTCAATGGTGGTTCAAACCCCATGTGCTGTCATTGTGTCTTTAGGCAAGATGCTTCTCATACTGAGTCCATGTATGTGTATGTGTAGTGGTCAGAGGGGCCGATTGCGCTGGCATCCACCAGCCTACCCCAGGGCAGCTGTGGCACCAGTAGTAACTAGGGCTGTATTCTTTTAGTGGTGAGTTTTAGTCAACCAAAATGTTTCAGACCAAAATGTGTGTTATTTGTGTTAATTTTATTTAGATGATAAGGATTTTACAACAACAGCAAGAAGACGATAGTGACTGAGTTAGCTGAAGATTTGGTATTTTTTTGGTATTTATATTTAAGGCAGATCTTAGAATTCACAAGTCTTTATATAAATAAATTGTTTCCTAGTACTTTTTTCTGCATGAACTCCCCCAGCAGATGTAGTCTTGTGAGTGAAGTTTAGGTCAGATTTTGCCACGTCCCCTTTTTAGTCGATCTGCAGGACATATCTTGAATCAATAGAGAATTTGCTCTAGTAGTAACTGACCACCACAGAGCACAAAACTGTAGAGAAACTGCACTAAGACTAAAGAGACTAGAGATTCTCATTAGTATCAGTCCATAGAGGTGTTACTTTGAGCCTTATATCTTCTGCACCATTGGTCTCAAAATTCCAAATAACAATGTATAGAGATTATGTAAAGGCCTGCAGCTGTTGGCACCGGTGCTGCATTCACTTCATTCCAGTGCAACATGCCAGACCAGTTTCCACTACTGTCTTATTGTATCCAGTGGTCATGTTTTCTCACTTTACCTGGAAGAAAATGGCCTCCTTTTGACTCTAAACAGATAATGGTCCAATAAGGATTTTTAGAGCAGATACCGACTGTGTAATATTTGTCTTGCTGATATTAAGATTTAAAAATACATACCAATCCCCACAACTGTATGATAATCTATAGTAAAGTTCTCAAATTAATTTTTTTTAAGCTTTTTACCATGTTATAACATTGTTCTCTCATCAAAAACATGCCTGAAGAGGCTTTAGATGTCGTGCATGTCTAAATAATTTAGTGATCTCTCCTGGGCCATAAATCGCACTAAATATACAAAAGCATGATACAAAAATTGACAACCCTGATGTGATGTGCAGTAGTTTCTTTAGCAGTATGCAGGTGGATAGTGTTGTGATAGCGCTCTGAAGAAGGAGTGGATGGAGAGCAAAGGGAGGAAGGACTCAGAGCGCCAAAAACAAAGGTCAAACTTATAAACTATGTTATTACAATGTTTTCAATGAATATGGCATTTTCGAAACAATAAAATATAACATGGTGATCTAAATATGTATTAGTAGTTAATATCCTATAGAAGCCTCTTTAACTTCTCACTTTTTTGTACATTAGTCGATTCAAAAAGACAAACTTGATGCATTGAAAAATATTACAAAACAGTCTCACAAGAAGGTGAGATTGCACCAATGTTTTATATTACTCGATCAGTGGGAGTTAACATTCTATAGATAAGAAATTTAAAGCACAATCGAACAATGTGATTGAATCAGGAAGTCGAACAATGTGCTGCATGGAAAACAGAATGTTTTACACCATTATAAGAAAGTAAGCAGTATTACATTTATATATTGTCCACACCTCCTTACTGAGAGGACACAGGATAACCACTCTGCCACAGTAACACAGGGAGAACATGCACACTCCACTCAGAGCGATCAGGAGTCTTGCTTTCTGTTGTTACTCTTTGTTTCCCTGGAATTGAACTCACAACCTTGTCATAACTTTGTATTTTTCCAGCTAAGTCAGTGCTGATCGTGTACGCTCACCAGAGCCCAAACTCGTTCAATGCAGCAGTTAAAGATGTGGCCGTGAAGGAGCTGGAGAAACAGGGATTTAAAGTGACAGTATCTGATCTCTATGCCATGGAGTTTAAAGCCACTTCTACAAGACAAGACATCAACGGTGAGGTTACAGAAACTTTAAAGGGCATATATTGCACAAAATGTACTCTTGTGAGCTTTAAGCCATGTTAGAATATTACCTCCTCAAACACATGCCTGGTTTTGTTTCATTCACACATGTTTCAGTAACCTTTTATTATTATTATTATTGTCTGTTACATCTCCAAAGCTCAAAATGGTCCATCCCACTTTGTGATGACATGAAGCGGTAGTTTTCAAGTTAACAGCTCCTTTTTCCTTTAGTTCAGTAGAGATTGGCAATTCCAGGGATGAACTTATGCAAATGATTCTAGTGAAGGTGTGTGGAGTTTTAAAACACAGTGAGGCACTTCTTGTATTACCATATGACATCATAAGGTGGAACAGAGTGGTTTCCATTTAAGAGAAGAACCTAAATATGCAAGGTTTCTGTGTTAAACATGTGTGAATGAAACAAAACACAACTTCAGGTATGTTTGTGATGAGGAAACAACATTATAACACAGATCAGAAAATAGAGGAATATTTGGACCCTTCAAAGATGCCTGTTGTGTGAGAACAATACTTTTTGAGGATCATTATACATCATCTTTACACAAAATCCCCTGTGTAATTCTGCTTAAAAGTTGCTAACCCTGTAGATTTTGTACTCACATGTTCTCGAAAGGAAGATTTTTAATATTTAATATTGCACATCTATCCACAATTAGATATTTTTTCCCAAATGGTTCAGCCCTAAAACATGTTTAAAAACCTACACAAGAAAGTGCAATTATGAAAAGAAATCTACCGTTACAGTAAGGTACAGTAACGACTCTACCCAGCCTGCTGTACCTGTACTTGATGTTGTGTGTGTTTTGTAGGAGAGCTGAAGAGCGCAGAGCTGTTCCGTTATGGAGAGGAGATGGAGGCAGCCTGGAGAAATGACACCCTCAGCAATGACATAAAACAGGAACAACAGAAGGTCCAGGAGGCTGATCTCATTATCTTCCAGGTCAGAGGTTAATACAGTCTGTCTGTATATTAAAACAAATATATACAAACTATTTTTATGCTTCAAAGTATGGTTTTAACTTTCTACATCCATGGAATCATACAGATGATGTACCACCTTCACAAATTTACGCGTTGTTGCTTTAACATTTTATGAAGACTATGAGTTTATTGGGTTATCTGTTTTTGATGCCTTGTGGCCCTTTCTGGAGCAGTGAGAAATCTCTCTGTTATAATCTGGAGAGTCTCTGTTGAGACAGCAATAAAAACAGCAGTGGCCTCACAGGACTTTACAAAACTGTGGATTTAACAAACAGAAAGTTAGAAAATCAAACTGTGAAACAGTCAATAAAAGATAACATCAATATTATCAGAAAACCACTGGATACATGTCCATTAAAGTGAATAAATACTTCAGCTCACTGTAAAGTGGTTGCGTCATGCTGTGCCGTTATAATAAATATATTTGTTTCTTTCTCAGTTCCCTCTGTATTGGTTCAGTGTTCCTGCCATCATGAAGGGCTGGATTGACCGAGTGCTCATCGGGGGCTTTGCCTTTTCTCTGGAGAAGATGTATGACAGCGGCGTCTTTAAGGTTACAAAAATAAATATGATTTTTCAAAAACTTTTCGTGTTAAATATCACTTTTGGGTGTATCTGATTAAAACAAGGAAGTCTGGGTTAAACAAACTGAAACTTACTGTGGAGAAGATTTGTGGCTGAAGTAAGTTAATTAGTTCAGATTTGGTCCTTGGTTTTAGTATTTTTCAGTTTGTATTATAGATCAAAATGTTGTAATTTGTGGAATGTGGTGAAAAAACTGATTGTTTGTTGGTGTGAAAAGTTTTACTATTTTTATTGTAGAAGTTTTATAGGTAGCCCATAGAATCTAGATGAAAAGGTATGAGAGAGCCTGAATGTCCTATGCAAAGGACGTTTATTACAAATCACAGAGGCCAGAGGGACGAACATTCAACACAGCTCTGTCCCACATGATACTGTCACATGGTACCGTCACATGGTACTGTCATCAATCAAGCCCTGGTGATGCTTCCACATGAAGAGTAGACATAAGACATGAGGAGACATCTTGATGCTGTGTTGATATGGAGTTCCAGTTTGACAGTATATTATGACTAGTGTCCTGTTTGACCCAATAGCATTAGGGATTATTCTGTTATGCTCTTATTAGTTATTCTGTTATTCTCTAACAATTATAGAATAAGTTGTTAATTGAAACATTATTGTTTAATTTAAATTTCAGTCCTCTGTATACTTTTCCTACAGGATAAAAAAGCCATGCTCTCATTCACCACTGGAGCAATGGAGTCCATGTTTCGTCCTGAGGGCATCAACGGTGACATCAATGTAACTCTATGGCCTCTGCAGGTCAGTCTCTGCTCCATCTGACCCTCCCCTCTGCATCCTCTGCTCCATCTGACCCCCCCCTACCCCTCCTGCATCCTCTGCTCCATCTGCCCCCCCACCCAACCCCCCCGCATCCTCTGCTCCATCTGACCCTGCCCTCTGCATCCTCTGCTCCATGTGACCCCATCCTCTGCTCCATCTGACCTCCCCCTCTGCATCCTCTATTCATGGTTATTTCCTCTTTTTAATTTTATAGGTAAAATGAAACTAAAATTGTTAATTACCCACATACTGTTGCTTCAGCCCCCTGTGCTGTCCCTGGCCATAATAATATTTATATTTATATAAATATGCAACAAAGTTTATTTCCAACCTTCACCAGTGAATTCCAGTTCTATCTTTACCTTTGCCTACTTTCCAGAATACAAACTTCATCAAATCATAAAAAATGCAGAGATCTCATTCCCAGCAAATAGTATCTCACTGTTTATCTTTTCTTTTTTTTTGTTAGAATGGGGTGCTACATTTCTGTGGATTCCAGGTCCTTCCTCCACAAATCTTCTGGGGCCCTGCCCACTGCCCTCACACTGTGCGCACCGCCATGTTGGAGACCTGGGGGCAGAGACTGAAAGGGTTAATGTCCGAGACGCCACTGCAGTTCGCCTCCTCCAAGCTGTTTGACTTGAGTTTCCAGGGCGGATTTTGTCTACATCCGGAAGCGAAGAAGGAGAGAGAAACACATCCCTACGGCATCACCACAGGACACCACCTGGGAAAACCTCTGCCCCCAGACCACCAGCTCAGAGCTCCACCAGGGGGCGCTGCAGGGACACACTGACAGCACTTATAAAGAACAAAAGTACTGTATTTGTATTCACTATTAATGATTACATTTTATTATTGTTTTGCAAATAAAGCAGTTTAACTAATTTTACATACCAGCTAGTATCGACTTTTTATTTTTATTTTCTTTTATTTGTCAAACTATATTTTTGCAGCAAAGCATATATTATCAAGTTGCCCTAAATATTAGTTACAAGTCTCAAAAACTATCTTGTCAAATACGTCGGGAATAATTTTCCGGTGGAAGGTCTGCCACATGCTTGTCTCCATGAAGATGTGTTTGCTTTGCTTCAAATTTTACACAGTATGGCATTAAACACAGCAACTTCACCCATCAAGCAAATGATGGGTGAAGTTGCGTATCAGGTATGTAAAGTGGATAGGCCTAAATAAAAGTACTTTGATAAATGGGGTTTGTGGGTCTGCGTCCTGCTTGTCGCCATGGAGTTGTTACTGCTTTACCTAAAATTTATGCAGACAAATAGGTAGTGGATTCTAGAAATGTTGCATAGTGCACCTTTAAAATCACTTAAAAGTAGAGAGTGACCACCTTAAATTGTAGAGACCAAATGATAACCCTGAAAGCCAGTGTACGTTGGGTACTCTTGATTTCTCATCTGTCTCCATTGAAGCAAGCAAATAGTGGACTCTTCACTTGAAATGTTGCGTAGTGCATCTTTAAAATCTATTAAACAAAACGAATTACTTTTAGGTCATTTTAAATAGCACGTATTGTTGCCACATCTATATTACATACATCGGTCTAGAGATAATGAGGCCTCCGCACTGTTTATGTTTATGTAAAACTTGGCGCAGTCGCAGTAGGGGTGCCAAAATATTTAAATCAATATATTTATTAAGAACAGATTACAGAGTGGCACAAGGATAAAATTGTACATATTATAAAACACGTATTGACTAACCTTGTGAATAGTTAATGAGTAATTACAAGGTATTTCACATTTTACGAGTTTCATTTCAAAGTGGTACGGTCCAAAAGTGACGTAATGTCGGAGGCAGTGCTCAGCTGTTTGTTGTTTTTGAGCTGCTCCTGTAGGCATCGTCCATCGTCTCTTTAAAGGCAGAAATAACCACTTTAAGACAATATAACACCGTGAAATAACAACTTTATCGCATTTACGTAGCGCCTGGTCGCGTTTAAAGTCATCTACAGCGAGCGACAGCAGCGTAGGAAACATGAAATGGATGTTCAAAGAAGATCACTCCTTAGGTAAGATGATGGAGGCGAATGGACCAAAATACGACATTAAAATTTAACATCAGCGCTTGAAAATATATCTTTACATCCTAAAACGTTCCCGTAACTTCTAATTGTAGTGCTAGATCGCGTTATTTCTGAGTATTGCTTGGATCACCTCAACGTTGTGGCCTGTCCTTCAAAGCTTTTGTTTGGGCATATCGTATCTCGCTTTTACGACGGGACGTAGCTCGCGAGACATTAAATAATCAAATAATATAACGCGTGTCAGCTTATGCATTCACAAACAGCCTTTATTTTAAGATTTAACACGTAGTTATGATGCAGTTTTATCTTAAATCCATTGTATTTGTCTCTCTGATCGTGCTAAAGAAGAAGTCGATATTGTTGTTGGCAGAAGGCAGGTTTAAGCCTCGCCTCTGGGGTTTGCTAACAGTAATCATACCGTTATTAAAGTGCTATTGATTAAATGTAACATGCTAAAATCTGTGTGATTATCCAGCATTTTAGACATCACAGTCGAAAATAAAGGCCTAGGCGTTACCATAAGCTTGTTTTGATCAGGGCCCGGAAACAGCCTCCACCTAAAATGTTACCCGTTAACTTAATACAAACAAATACACTCAAATGGACTCTTTCTTAGCAAGTTAACAATGGACTTAATATACCAAAATTTGGCTAGAAACTCTCTGCATTTACCCATACAATATGTTACAACTACTACTGTTACTGCTACTGTTACTTTTACTGTTACTACTATTATTACAAAAATTGACTTTTTGTTATCGATCCCTGCTGTAATATGGCCTATTTTAAGATAGAGTAAATATTTGATGCCAAACCTAGTCGTTAGTGTTTAGCTTTAGTAACTGCATTTTAATACAAGTAACACATTAACACTGACTGATACATAACAATGGACTACATGCAAACAAACTAGGTTGGTGCCACTAATGGTACTACTACTACTACTACTACTACTAATAATAATAATGATGATAATAATAATAGTGCTGCTATTACTAGCACTACTACAGATACTACTGCTACTATTACTACTATACTACTACAACTACTGCTGTTACTAATACTACTACTTCTGCCACTACTATTACTGCTGCTGCTACCAAATTGTCTTTTTGCTATCCATCCATGTTGTATTGTGGCAAATTTAAAAGCAAATTAAAATTGCACTATGTAACTTTTCTGGAGGAGTGTCAGCCACCTGGAGATTGCACCTGTTATTGCTTTATCTGGTATGTTACACAGTATGGCATTAAGCTTATCTATTTTCTTGGAGACGACAAACAGGGGATGCTACAGTGCCAAGTTCCAACTAGGTCAGACCTGTGGAGAGGCTACCGTGCTCATTGTACGAGAGTGCATGCTTTTCAATGTATTTTTGAGAAATATAAATGCAAGCAGGATTAGTTTAATGCCATACGCTGGAACATTTAAGGCAAAGCAATAACATCCCCAGAAAAGTTACACAGTGCATCTTTAAACTCAAGAAAATTTAAGCGAAATATAAGACCGTATTACCTGATCAATAATTGGACCTATAAAAATTAACAACTTAAATATGAGCTTTTTTATAGTTTTGGTTATTGTAACTGTATTATTGGTTCAAAATAGAGTGGTGTAATAGCAGTAAAACAGGTGCCACAAACCTTTTGAATTAATGCTTTGAATAACAACTAATTAATCATCTTTACAATGTGGTTTCCTTTGTTTCCTGTTCTGTTGTGGATTACTGTTAATGTAGATTTAGCTGTAAACAAGCAACTCTTTGTCTTGCATTTTACCTCTTTTGTTGACCTGGGAGGGGCTGTGCCGGAGTGTGAAGCTCCCAGCCAATCAGAGCCCTCAGCAACACCCAAAACACAAAGCACCACATGACAATTTCTAGTTTGCTTTAAAGCACAAGGGAAACTGGATTCAGACATTATTTAAAGAGTAAATAGTGAATGGGGAAATGGGTCAGGTTTATATAAAAACACTTCCTGGAAATCTAGGTTAATGTTCTTTTCAAGGTGTATTATGTAACTTTTCTGGTGGAAGGTCTGCTGCCTGCCTGTCTGTCTGAATGGAGTGGTGATGTTACCTAGAGTGCTCTACAGTATAGCATTAGCATTCTTCACAGGTGTTTTTATTGATTCAATGCAATTCATTTTTTTCTCAATAGCACATTTAAAATATAACTTTAGCTGCCCAAAGTGCTTCACACAAAAGTCAACAAAAACAGATATACAGAAAATACGACACATTATTACTCAAAAATATCTTGAAAAACATGCAGTCCTACACTACATATATATATATATATATATATATATATATATATATATATATATATATATATATATATATATATATATATATATATATATATATATATTAGTCAGTACAGATTACATGACCAGAATCAATATAAATATGTGCCTTTTTTAGTAATAGGATATCATTTTGACAATCCTAGGACAAGGGAACAAGAGGCAACTTGAAAAGAAAATAGGTCTTCAAAAAACAGCTAGCAACTCTTATTGGTGTGTTTAAGACATCACAGCATTCTATAGACCAATAATATTTAATGTAAATAACAATAACAAGTTTTTGGCTCTAGTAGAGCTCTAATAGAACTGATCGGGTTCAACATTTATGAATTTACCATTTAGATATTTCATAGCAAAAATTCATTTTAGTCATTGGCTGGGTTTCAGATGACATCCCAACATTCTATATGCCAATAATATGTAATACAGTTGAGCTAAATTAAAATTGTTAGATCTTACGGTGAGTTCTTGGGTCTAGTCACTAATAAAAATGATTAGGTTCAAACATGGAGCGATAGTTGTTTTATTGTAGTGACTCTGTTCAAACATGTATCTCTTATATCTTTGTCTGGTTCTAAACATTTGACCATGTGAGCTGTGATTTATGTGTATAATTACAGAGCCTTATGTCCTGTCTCTGTATTGACTCTGGTGCATTAGCTTCAGGAGCAGCTCTCATCCACCACAACAGCACACTTAACATTGATCCTGTCCATCTCTCCCTCACTTGCTCTGTCTCTCTTTTATGTCTTTATGTCTTATGTCTTTCCTCTTTTTTACCCCCCTCCCTCATCACTCTTTGTCTCTTCCCTCTTCTTTTCCTCTCTCCATCTTTTGTTTCTCTCTCTCTTTCCCTCTATTGTCCCCCTCTTTCTCTCTCTTTTGCTTCTCTCTCATCCCTATACTTTCTCCTCTCTCTCTTTTCTCTCTCCCTCTTTTGTCCTCTTTTCCTTTGTTGTTTCTTTATCTCTTGCCCTGTCTCTCTCTCTCCCTCTGTACTATACTGTACTCTTTCTCCTCTCCCTCTTCTCTGTCTCTCTCTCCCTGCGAATCCCTCTCTCTATGCTTTCTCCTCCTCCTCTCTCTCTCCCTGCATATCCCTTTCTCTAAACTCTCTCCCTCTTCTTTCTCTCTCCCTGCTTATCCCTGTCTCTATACTCTTTCTCCTCTCCTTCTTCTCTCTCTCCCTCTTTTGTCCCCCCTACTTCTCCCTACCTCTTTTGTTTCTCTCTCTTCCCCATCTCTCTTTCTCCATGCGTATCCCTCTCTATACTCTTTCTTCTCTCCCTCTTCTCTTTCTCTCTCCCTGTGCATCCCTCTCTCTATACTCATTCCCCTCCCCTCTCTCTCTCCCTGCATATCCCTTCCTCTAAACTCTTTCTCTCTCCCTGCTTATCCCTGCCTCTTCACTCTTTCTCCTCTCCCTCTTTTCTCCCTCTTTCTTCCCTCTCCCTCTTTTGTCCTCCTCTATCTCATTTGTTTCTTTTTTCCCCTTCACTCTATGTCCCTGCATATCCCTCTCTCTAAACTCCTTCTCCTCTCCCTCCTCTCTGTCTCACTCTACCTGTGCACCCCTCTCTTTATACTCCTCCTCTCCCTCTTCTCTATCTCTCCCTTTACCTGTGCATCCCTCTCTCTATACTCCTTCTCCTCTCCCTCTTTTCTATCTCTCTCTACCTGTGCATCCCTCCCTCTATACTCCTTCTCCTCTCCCTCTTTTCTATCTCTCTCTACCTGCACATTCCTCTCTATACTCTTTATCTTCTCCCTCTTCTCTCCCTCCCTCTCTTTCTAAAGGTAGAACAGGGTGTGTTTTAAATCTGTTTATTGTTTTGTGTTTGTTCAGAACATCGATGCATAGAGTCGGCCAAGATCCGGAACAAATACCCTGACCGTGTCCCGGTGAGTATCACACGTTACACAAAAAATATTTTTACTGTTGTATTTACTGCCTTTTTCAAGTGAACTCCTCAACTATAAATGCTTTGAAACATTTTCCTCAAAATACAAAACTGAGAATTACAATTAAAAAAATGTTGTGTTAATATTTTTTTGGTATCAGTATCAGCACAAAAATGTCCAAATTGCTGCAACACTTAAATAAATAATGCAAAACTTGAGTCTACAAATCAGCAAAATACAAACCATTGTTGGATTTCAGTCATGTGACCAATTTGTTATGGACTTTTAACCATTCAAAAGTTCTGAATTGGCTATTACTATGGCAACAGTCTTACTTTTATTTTAAGTAAACATAACTCTTTGATTTTCCACTGACACTGGCTCTCAAATGTGTTTTTTGTGTGTGTCATATTTACGGATGTCACTGTGAGATTAGATTTGTAAGAACTAAAAATAATCCTAACCATTTCAAAACTATTTTTGGACCTTGTGTTTGAGGTCGTCCTGGCGCAGCGTTTGTTCCTTTTTAAACTTGTTTCCTTGTTTAGTTCTCAGGTGATCACTGAGAATATCTTGTGCGCTTTAAACTTGTTTTCTTATTGTTTTGTCTATTTCATATATGTTTGTGGATTAGGAAAAAAGTGCTGGGAAACAAAAATTAAACTTGTTAATGATGCCTGTTTCACATATAAAGTAAGTACCTAAAAAAAACAAAACCTTAGCTAACTCACTCACTAGTGGAAGAATTACTCAATTTTGTTACTTAAGTAAAAGTACAGATATGGGAACAAACAAAGCATTCAAGTAAAGTATCATTTGAACAATCTACTTAAGTAAAATATTAAAGTACCTGTTTAAAGATGTACTTAAAAGTATTTTCCACAGATTTTGAGGTTTTATGAAGCTTCAAATGTGATTTTGATATGTGTGTTTTTTTCTAGCTGTATATTTTTGCTCAATGATGAACCTCTTAAAGGTCTTGATAAAAAATGCTTTTACTTTTCAGTCCAGTTAAAAAAATGTAGTGGAGGAGAAAGTACAGATACCTAAAATTTATACTTAAGTCCAGTACTTTACTACCTTTACTTGGTTACATTCCACCACTGTCACTCACTCTCTTCTCCTTTCTGCTGTTGTCCCATATAAATCTTTTTTATCTAATTAAAATTATTATTCAACTAATGCAAGTGTTGTCCCATCCCTGTTTTGCTCCTTGTTAAATGTGTTTCTGTGTGTGTGTGTGTGTGTGTGTGTGTCAGGTGATTGTGGAGAAGGTGTGTGGCTCTCAGATCGTGGACATAGACAAGAGGAAGTACCTGGTGCCGTCCGACATCACTGTGGCTCAGTTCATGTGGATCATCAGGAAGAGGATCCAGCTGCCCTCGGAAAAGGCCATCTTTCTGTTTGTGGATAAGACAGTGCCCCAGTCCAGGTACAACCACACTCACACATTTGGATACACACATTTTAAACACGAGCAAGAGCAGTGCACACCAAACGCCTCTGGTCAGACGGCTTTACATTTGAGGAAAAACATGTTGGACTAGCTTAGATGTGTGGCCCCATAGATTTTGCATGTAATCCCGACGCCCCTGACACTACGGTCAGAACACAACAGGGCTAATCTGGGACGAAACAGCGATGTCAAGATTATTCAGTTATAAAGGAGGTATTAACTGCTAACATATGATGTGTTTAGATGACCTTTTATTGTTTTGAAAATGCTAAAAACAACATATTAACTTGTTTAATAAGTTTTTAACTTTTGTTTTTTCAACTCAATTTTATTTATATAGCACAACTTCAGATGCCAGAAGTTTTTAAGGCTCTGAGTCTCCCCTCCCTTTGCTCTCCACACTAAGTCACTCCCCCTTCAGAGCGCAAACACAATCAACATGCATCCCCCTAATGAAATTACTCCATGTTGCATCAGGTTTTCCAAGCTGTAGTGTATTGTTTAGTATCATGTTTTGTATATTTATGGACAATTGTCATGAGGGAGCATGGGTGACGACAGCTTGTGGGCGGAGCAATGGACAGAATCTTACAGCTAACCATAAGGAGGGTTCGAATAGGGCCCAGGAGAGATTGCTAAAATACTCAAACATGCTCAAAAAAAGCTTAAAAATCAATTTTACATAATACCCCCTCTTTAAGAACCAAAAAAATATAATTGTTAGAATTTCTGAAGCAATACTAAGTAATTTCAATCCAAACTATAGTCCAAAAAAGTAAGCCTAAATGTAAATCACTGTCTGTCGCATTAATTTTACTTCCTGATTCAGAAAGTTTGATCTCATAAACCAGGCCACACTCCAGAGCCGTGCTGATCTTGTTACAACACTTTTTTTAAAAACAGTGACATCTTTACCCCCAGCTTCCTCCTTAGCTTTCTCCCCCAAATCTATCTATCTAAAAACTGTTTTTATGTTATGACAGAGCTCTGCACCAGAATACACTCATTCACCACAGGCAGGTAAACACAACAAAATGAGAACTCGGAGGAAATGGGAGGTGTTCAAACTGTGATTTTACTAAACACATTCATAGTTTACTGTTCGATTTTTGGTTCAAACCTGGCAAACACAAGACAAATTAGTAAGGCAAGGCATGTTTACTTATACCACAAATTTCATACTCAAGGTAACGCAATGCACTTACAAATATAAAAGTATTACCGCAAGATAAAAAAAAAAACAAAAAAAACCAAACATATAAATTGCATTTAAATAATTTACAAAGTGCCATTGTGTATAATGTAAAGAGAACTATATTTTATCTTGACTTATATATTCATGTTTTGGAGCTGACTGGATTTCAAGAGGCACTTTATTTCATCTATTTGCTGTATAATAATTAAAAGCAGCTTCACCTAAGTTCATTTATTGGTTTATAATTTGACATGACCTTAAATTACTTTAATGTTTTTAATCGTAGCTGCTCTTTTTCTCGACATTTGCCAATATATATTATGCTAGTATCAAGTGAATAAGTGCTGTTAAAATAAGCAGATAACTTTGTGTATAATAAGAAAAAACATGTACTGAAATAAAGGTTTTAAGAAATCCAATAAACTTCACTGACCCACTAAGTCAATAAGTCGTAAGTCGACTAAACTCTCAAATCCAAATAAATATGTGACTGTGTCTGGAAGGGCATCTGGCATTAAGATAAAAAGGAGATGAGGAATGCACACTGAATACAAATACTTAATAATACTAACATGCAGTATTCTATGCCCTGGTTGAAGATGTCAAAAATTAACCTTTTAGCCTTCCTCAGTCACAGTGTGCAAGGTTATTTTTATGTTTCATTAAATATATACCAGTACATGCGTAGATTGAGCAAAACCACTCTAAAAAGGAGAAGCTAGATACAAGAGTTAAATACAAGTCAGCAGTGAGCTCAGAACAATGTGACTAAACCAGGAAAACTGTCACTCCTCCATCTCAGAATCTGATAAAACAAAGATAATAATTACTGTAACTATGCATGTTATTCAGAGTCTCATGAGAACTTTGTCACAAGAAATCATTCAGACTTATCGATACCAAAACTAGTATTGAAACTGGATACTCATTGTTCGCTGGTATCGATACTAAAAAAGTCATATTCACAGGACAGAAATGAACCTTTCCTGAATAGCTGTAGAACGATCTTCAGCTGTATCAGAACAAGTATAAACCCATGGACTACAACGGAACCTACCTGGACCACTGAGGGAGTACACAGATATAAGGCCACATGGAAATATATACGAAAGTACTACCATTTAAGGTTGAAAATCACATTCTATTCTATGTCTAAAAAAAGAGGGGTTTTATTATTGGGGTATTGGAATTGGTAATGAGTATTGAGTCCCTTCCTTAGTATCAGTGCATTTTAGCATTGTGGCAACACTGAAACAAAGATAAAATGACAGTAAAAGATATTCCTTGGTCATAGTTACAAAGGATGTGAGTCAAATTTATTGTGCAACATTGTCACTTCTTCTCGTTAAAACTTCTGCCCCTCATTACAACTCTCCCAAAATATCTCACCAAAATATATGTGAAAGAGTTGTCCCATATTATTTAACTATAGATTTAAGACATTATTATTATTATTAGTAGTAGTAGTAGTAGTAGTAGTATTAGTATTATTAGTATTATTAGTATTATTATATCAAACTTAAAGATGCACTATGCAACTTTTCTGGTGGGAAGACAGAGGTTATTGCTTTGCCTGAAATGTTCCAAAGTATGGTATTATTTAATATGCACGGACTCATCTAACCGTAGATCTGACCTTTAAACTGGTGTGGTCCTGGAGGTAGAGGCAAAATATTCAAATTTCCTTGGAGACACCACCAGAAATTTACATAGTGCATCTTTAAAACTAAACAAATTAAAATACATGTAATTAAACTAAACTAGAATAGGCTCTGTGCACAGTGCCCAGCAACATCACCGTTAGCATCGCTACTTTCTATCCAGTTGTATTTCTTTGAGGTTTTCCGCAGAGTCCTGCAAAAATGAATAAATATTTAAAGATGAGGCAGTTCACAGGGAGCTGCGGGTGGGTTAGGGGTCAGAGGTCAGAGGTTAGAGGGTTAGTGCCAGGCAGTGGAAAGGCAGCTGCGGGGGGGATGTCGCTGACAGCATGTTAAACACTACACAAATAAAATGAAAAGAATTTCTGTGTTTAGAAAGAGACATGTTTGTGTTTTTGTATTTTGAAGCATAATAAATAGGTAGTCTTTTTTTAATCTGATTGTTTATTTTCTGTTTTCCAATTTTAATAAAAGTGTCTGTTAGCTTTGAGATGCCGTGAGCTAGCTAGCGTGCTACTATACACAGAGGCTGTTAAATGGAGCTCAGATTTCAGTCCTGTCTCAGATGTGAATGCTTTGGAACTCGTTTCATTTGTGAACTGATTTTAATTTTCAAAACATAAATTGCCAATCTTGTCACTGTGAACAATAATAATTTGATATTTTTACATCCAAAATCTTTTCTTCTTTTTTCTCATTGCAGTATCACAATGGGGCAGCTCTATGAGAAGGAGAAGGACGAGGATGGCTTTTTATATGTGGCGTACAGCGGAGAAAACACTTTTGGATTTTAAACGACGACAACAAGACGCCATTTTGTTTCTCCTCACCCTCATCCACCCTCTTCTTCACCTTTCCCTCCATCCACCGCTCCCCCATAGAGAAAGCCCCATTCAAACCAAAACCAGGCCTGGTCGGATCCCTGAAGGCTTAAGACTGAGTGTGACTGCCCTATTTGCACCATTCTCTAGTTGTCTATAGTGAGTTTGATTGAGTTTGTGAGTTTTTGTGAAAATATATTTAGCATTTTAGAAGATTTGTTTTTCACAGTTTGATTTTTGCTTTAGTTGTGGTTTGAAAACAATATTTAAAGGGTTTTAATTTAAATACTTGAAGGTTGAGGTAGCTGGATGACCTAACCAATAAAAATGAATATTACACTGCCTGTTGAGTTGTGTTTTTCTGTGTCATTTAAGTCCACTTTTAGTTCAGACCTGAATAAGTAGTATTGTTTTAGAAATCTTAACAACCTTAGTCAGACCTGGTTTTGACCTGGTTCAGACATGGGTTAGTCTCTATTTAGACCTGGTTCTGACCTGCATCCTCCTTAGACCGACTCACTTTAGTCTTGGTCTGGATTTCTCATAGTTCTCTCTTGGACCTGGTATAGTTCTGGCTTAGTCCTGAGTTACTAATACTGTTTTGGAAATCTTCCAGGCCCTATTTAGACCCGCATCCTTCTTAGATCTAGTATAGTCATTTTACATATCACCAGTTTGGGTCTGGACCTCTCATAGCCCTCACTTAGACCTGGTTTAATTCTCTCTTAGACCTAGTTCTTTTTCAGACCTGCTTAAGTCCTGGTTTAGACCTTGGGTAAACCAAACCCCACCGTTTATTTAAGCCAGGGGTGTTAAACACATTTTCACCGAGGGCCACATCAGCAAAATGGCTGCCCTCAAAGGGCCAGATGTCAAATAAACCTAACTACTTTTTAACTTGTTAATTAACTGTTTCTGTATTTATTACTTATTCAAGTTACAAATATTGCATATGCATTTGCCTAGATGTAAAGACATGGCTGTGTAACTGCGTATTTCCTGATAAAATGACATTTTAAGACCATCATACCTTTTAATTTACCCTGTCGAGGGCCACATAAAATGATGTGGAGGGCCGCATTTGGCCCGCGGGCCTTGAGTTTGACACGTGATTTAAGCCATTGTAATCTACTCTTCTTAAATTGCTTCAACAATAAGGGCTGAATAAATACCTTGATTAAATACTTTTACCCGGATGTACAGTTCATGCTCTATACCACACACTTAAGAAAACATATTTAAAGAATCACAAGTTTTACCTGATCAAAGTTGTTTATTTGATCAAAACACATTAATAAATAGCTTTTTCTTTAAGTTAAAACAGAATGAGTAGCCTATTTGAGTGTAATTAGTAAGAAGCTCTGAAATTAATTTTGGCTTCAGAAACTGGTCAGAGTAGCAAGTGCAGAATCAGAGATCTGTGCTTTTAAGGATCTTTACAGTTCACTAGGCTATAACGCATACAGAGTGAGAGGTCTGCGCTTTTAAGGATCTTCACAGTCCACTATAGCACATGCAGAGTGAGAGGTCTGCGCTTTTAAGGATCTTCAGAGTTCACTATAGCACATGCAGAGTGAGAGGTCTGCGCTTTTAAGGATCTTCAGAGTTCACTATAGCACATGCAGAGTGAGAGGTCTGCGCTTTTAAGGATCTTCAGAGTTCACTATAGCACATGCAGAGTGAGAGGTCTGCGCTTTTAAGGATCTTCAGAGTTCACTATAGCACATGCAGAGTGAGAGGTTTGCGCTTTTAAGGATTTTTACAGTTCACTATAGCACGTGCAGAGTGAGATGTCTGTGCTTTTAAGGGTCTTTACAGTTCACTAGGCTATAGCACGTGTACAGTGAGAGGTCTGTGCTTTTAAGAATCTTTACTGTTCACTATAGCGATTGCAGTGTAAGAGGTCTGTGCTTTTAAGAATCTTTATGGTTCACTATAGAGCATCCAGAGTGAGAGGTATGCTTTTAAGGATCTTTACGGTTCACTATAGCACGTGCAGAGTAAGAGATCTGTGCTTTTAAAGCTCTTTACAGTTCACTAGGCTGTAGCACATGTAGAGTGAGAGGTCTGCGCTGTTAGGGATCTTTACAGTTCACTATAGCATGTGCAGAGTGAGACCTCCTAGTTCCAGTTTCAGTAGCTGATGTTTCGTCATCTAGTTTTATTTTCCTTTTCACCTTTTTCAGCAGCTTTATTTAAGTGACTAAACACAGAGTGGAGGCTCCACAGGTGTGATGCTGCCCTTTTCAGTGTTTCATTCACAAACATGAAAAACGTCACACTTAAGAGCGTTTGTAATGAGGAAAGAAAACACGGGAGGAGGAATGTGATGAGGACATTTTTTTTGTTGGTGGACCAGACCAAACTTTGGATGCATGTAGGCATAGCTGAGTATTTTCTATTTAAAGGTGCACTCTGTAACTTTCTGCTGGATGGTCCGCCACTTACTTGACAAATGACAAAGACAAATGACAAGGACACAGGACAAACAGTTGACGTTGCCAAGCAAATTTGCAGGTCAGACCTGTGGAGAGGCAAACATTTGTCACGAAGATAGATCAGTTTTATGCCATACTGGAAGATTATAGCCAAAGGAACAGCATTTCCATGGTAACAAGAGTCAGGTTTATGGAGATGCAAGCCCGCTCAGAGTAAGGACACGCGTTTTTCTGTGATTTTCAGTGCAATAAACACAGCTAGAAATACAAAAAAAAAAAAAAAAAAAAAAAAAAAAAAAAAAAAAAAAAAACATATGCTTCTATTTTTTGGCTAAAAGATTTCATAATGGTGCTTTAACTGGGAGAGACTGCATTGCACCGAAAAATTTCCTAATGTAACCGATACATATGTATGTATAATTACACAAAATGGCGCCTTTGTTTATTACAGTTTTGCTCATACCTGGTGTTTGATTTACTGTGCAGCCTTGGTCCTCCAGTCACTTCTTCTGTGTTTTTTTTTCTTCTTCGTGTGACCTTTGTATGGAAGCCCGTTTCCGCCATGAAAAAAAAAATAAAAGCCCCACAGAAAGTCGAAATTACGAGTTTTAAACTCGTAATTATGAGTTTAAAACTCGTAATTATGAGTTTAAAACTCGTAATTATGAGTTTAAAACTCGTAATTACGAGTTTAAAACTCGTAATTTCGACTTTTAAAACTACTAATTATGAGTTTAAAACTCGTAATTATGAGTTTTAAAACTACTAATTATGAGTTTAAAACTCGTAATTAGAACTTTTAAAGTCTTAATTGAGCTTGTAGCACACTGCAACTGAGTGTACAGAGCAGAGGAGACAGGAGGAGGACTGTTATGTTTATCACCTACATACTTTTAAAAAATGAATAAATTAAGCTCCAGTAAAGTTTCTGGCGTCTTGAACAAATCAGTGGGCCCTGAGTGCTGTTCTGACCACTCATGAGCTGTGCTCTGTGTCTGTGAGCGCTCGTTTTCCTGGTCTGAGCAGAGTGCCAGCTGGTCACAACCCCGCTGGTTTATTGAGGAAATTATTAAAATACCAAATTCATTTAATCAAAATTGATAAGGTTCACTTTTTGTAAATGTTACATTCCCAAAATTACGAGTTATAAACTCATAATTCATACTTTTAAAAGTCCTAATTACGAGTTTTAAACTCATAATTAGTAGTTTTAAAAGTCGAAATTACGAGTTTTAAACTCGTAATTACGAGTTTTAAACTCATAATTACGAGTTTTAAACTCATAATTACGAGTTTTAAACTCATAATTACGAGTTTTAAACTCATAATTACGAGTTTAAAACTCGTAATTTCGACTTTCTGTGGGGCTTTTATTTTTTTTTTCATGGCGGAAACGGGCTTCCATACCTTTGCCTTGCCCTTAGTATAAATTCGGGGTTTGACCGCTGCCGCTTCCTTTTGTAAATCCAATATTGGGTAGAGGTCAGTCATCCATTGTAATCTCCTGATTAACGTGTCATTTTCTTATTATTTTTGCCTTTATTTACATAATTATATTTTACTTATATTTAAGTTGATATTGACTCTGACGTTGCCGCGCTATTTTCATGTATTCATATGAACACGTGCGGAGAGATGCTAACACTGTCCATTATCTTCTCTCCTGTAGCTTAGCGATACATGTTGATCCTATTTTGTACTATTGTGAACCAGATTAAACGGGGAGTGCCTCCAAAAGTTCCCGCTGTGTCCCGTGGGTCCTCAATGCGTCACAAACTGCACAAAACAACACAACGCAGAAGTCCACGGGTCACACTAACCTTTACCCGCAGGGGACCTATCTAACATTTTCTTGTTCAGGATCGGCTGCAAATATATGCAAACATCTGTCTGCTATTTAAAATTATTCATGGTATTGCTGCTCGACGAAAAATAATAACTTATAATTTTAATATTTCAAGATCACAATAATCTTCTCATTTGGAACTACTATAACTATGAGAAATCTAAAAAAAACAAAAACAAAATAAAACTAACACAAATAAAATACAGTTCAATTAAATACTATTACTATTTTCCCAAGCCACGCGGAGCCGCAGTACAAGGATGAAAGAGCCACGGTGAAAGAGTGGCTCCATCCATTGTCAATGGATATGGAAATTGCAGTTCACATCTTTCACCAGCAGAGAGCGTCCTAAACTGATGTTGCAGACTCAAACTGAAACAGAAAGTACTCGAAAGAGACGGAAGGATGCTCTAAACATCCCAAGATAAGTCCTGGTTTAGTTCTGGTGTAGAGCTACTGCAGACCTAGTTTAGATCTGGTTTACTCCTGGTTTAGTCCTGGTTTAATCTCATTATAGCTCTTTTTTCATTTACTGCAGTTAAAAATGGAGATTTGTAGAGAATTTGTGAAAAAAATCAACGTGTGCAAAGGTAAGCCTTATCCTTGCTTATGCTACAGAATATATGAACATGCATATTTTCAGTTTTATATAAATACATTTCAAAAATCCAAAAACAATTTCACCATGCCACACCAAAAACTGCACATTTACTATTATAATTTTCACCTCATCATCATCATCTCTATTAAGCATCATAGGCTTATGTATTGTTGTCTGAAACCAGGTAATAAGGTAATAATATTACCTTTATTTCAAACCTTCATAACACCCTTGCATCCTTTTGTAACTCCTTGCATTCTTTTTGCTTCCTTAATTGTGTTCTTGCCTCTTTGTCTAACTGTATTCTGTCTATTCAGTTGGGAGGAGAGGAGAGAAAGCTGAGAAGAGAAAGAAGAAGGCTCTTAAAAATGAAACTGAAACTGATGAAGGTCAGAAGTATTTTAAAACATTATACATCTTAAGTAATGAAATTAAGTATTTAAAAATAACCAATACACACTCGGCATAAACGGTATCAGTGTTTGGACTTGTCCATCTGCTGTTATCTGTGTGGCAGAAGAGGCCCTGCAGAGGAAAAGGGGCAGGGATGGGGTGTTAAGGGGTGAAGGAAGGCAAGTGCATAGGCCCTTAAGCCACCAGAGGGAACCAGTGAGCAAACAAACTTTGGGTTAACAGGAATATGTGTGCAATAAACTCCCATAGAATTTTACTTCTGACAGTTTTGCAATTATACGCAAAAATGTGTATTTAAAATATTTAATAGATTTTAAATTGGACGATGCAGAGGAGAGGGTCAGATGGAGCATAGGATTCACTTTGTTTGGATCTTATTGTTCCAGTTCATGCAGAGGAAGTCCTGCCTTTAGAGCAACTTTGCAAGGAGGTGATGCAGAGGGAAGAGAAGATGATGACCGAGGGGGGGCTATCTGAAGAAGACCAAACCCAACTGCACCAAGACCTGGACAAACTCTGGACCCAGATCCGAGATGAGGTCCAGAAAACCTTTAGTCCGGACTTTGACGGAGCGGGTCTGCGAGCGGCAGTGCTCTGTATTCTTCAGCAGGAGGAGATGGACCGGCGCTGGACCGGACAGAGCATAGGTCAGAGCTCTGGTCTGGGCTCTAGTCTGGGTTCTGGTTTGGACTCTGGTCTAGATTCTGGTCTAGTCCCAGGTCCAGTCCCGGTGTGGCGCCCGAATGGGACTCTGCTGGACCACGATGAGCTGCTGTGGGGCATGGTCCAGGAACGGCTCTCACATCGCCCTCTACAGGTGGGATAGAGTCACTACAAGGAAGACTAATACATTTCATAACAGTAGCCAGTCTGGCAACAGTGTTAATACAGTTCTTTTGATATATCATACCTTTAGTTTATCTCATAACAAAAAAATCTTCTCAGAGGTGGTGCAGTGGCTGATCCTGCTTGTCTCCATGAAGATACACACGTTTAATGCCATACTGTGGAACATTCCAGGAAAAGAAATAACATCTCCATGGAGACAAGTGGGTGGTGGACTACTTACGAGAAAAGTTGCAAACTGCATGTTAAAGTATTTATTTCAGTTTCTGTAAGTGTAAAATCATAATTAATCCCCCTCCCTCTCTCTTTTAATATCTCCCTCTTTCTCTCTCTCTCTCTCTCTCTCTCTCTCTCTCTCTCTCTCTCTCTCTCTCTCTCTCAGAATGGAGCAGGAGACCAGTCTAAAGTTGAAAGTGCATCTACTGAATCTGAGGAGGCTTTAAACCAGGACACTGCAGATGTCACTGAGGAGGTCAGTCAAAGTAAGACTCAGCTAAACTAGGACAGATCAGGACAGATCAGATGGAGCAGAAGAGATAGACATATGAAGCAGAGGAGAGGGTCAGATGGAACAGAGGATGCAGAGGAGAACGCCAGTTGGAGCAGAGGATACAGAGGAGTGGGTCAGATGGAGCAGAGGATGCAGAGAAGGCGATGCAGGGAACAGAATCACATGGAGCAGGGGGTGCAGAGGACAGGGTCAGATGGAGCAGAGGATTAAACAGATGTTTGTGTGTAGGTCGGTCGTCTGGCTGCTCAGATGAGACAGGACTTGTTGTACATCCAGAAGACGGTGTCTCCTTGTTACCCAGACAACATGGACATTTTAAACAAGTACCTGCTCCTGTACCACCACTGCTTCTCTTCGCACCTCCAGCAGCTCGCTAATGCCAGTCTGAACAGCAGTTCCCGCTACTGTCTGCTCATTTGGGCTAATCACAGATACCCCAGGTAAGAAGTAGGGCTTTAACCAATGAACCAGTCATTCATTTTATTTAGATTATTAGGGTTTATATGGGACAAGTCCAGAAATGAGAAGAGAGTCAGTGAGGTAACTGAAGATCTGGTAGTCTAGTATTTATCTGTGAAACGGCAGATTAAACTCACAATTCACAAGTTTAAGCTGTCTGATTACATTGTACAAGAAACATCTAAAAGATAAATTCTTAAATGTTGCACCGGATCATTTCTATTAAATCAGTCTTTATTTATAGAGCCCTTTACAATACATGGTGATCAAAATGCTGTCCAACAAAATCACAACAATAGAAGCCAGTCTAAATATGTCAGTTCTGAGCATGTATTTAAACTGTCTGTGATGGCCTGTAACACTATTTCATAATTTGGATTTGAACATGTTATGATGTCATCTGAAACTCAGCAATATTTTCGCTCTGCTGTTTCAGAGACATGATAGACCCAGAGCTGGAGGGTAAGGTGGACCCTGGATCTCTGGGTCCTCTGCTGCCCTCAGACCTGCTGCTGAAGCTACAGGAGCAGTACCTGAACGACACACAGGTAAGAACCAGCTGTACAATCTGCGGCCTTATTTCACATGCAAACTGCTGACCTCAAATTTAGATCTGTACAGACATGTTCTGAAATGTGATTCTTGTATTAGTTTGTCAGTTCAGATTTGAGTCTTTCTGTCAGTTCTTCTGGATGTGTATGAATTGTGAACTCTGAATACAATCCTGAAACATAAATCAAAAATTGAATTGCAATGTCAAAAAATTAGAATTAGATAATTTACCTAAATCCAAAACCAGCCCGAATACATCTAACTACAGACTGTGTAAAGAAATGGACTAAGTGAGTATGACGTCACCCGTAGCGTTCCGCTCCAGTCAAATTAAGTTCATTGAGGCTAGCAGTTATAGCGGCCAATTTGAAGCCAAGTTGCATACTGGGAATCCTGACCGTAAGTATCATAGCAACCAAAGAGCCAATCCGGACTGAGGTTGTTGAAGGTAACACCCCTTTCTGCCCGCTGCACTGGTTTTGTAGGGAGCAGGCACTTAGCAACGCTATCAGTCAAACCAGTTGCTAATGCTAACAGGGGCGACCTCAAGGAAAGAAGGCCCCTTTGCTACATCTACTCCCTTTAGAGACTCTTCACTCTCCATTTCCTCCCCACCTTCACCCATGGCCCTTCCCAACAATCTAGAAAGCTTCATCAGATCAGAAATTAAGATGATTCCCCTCACACCTAATATAGTGCGATCAAGAGTTCTGGCATGAACTATGCTAAACTCTTCCTCGTACCCACCTATCCCCCCTCGTCTTTCACCCAAACTCCCCCCTGCTCCATCTCCTCGGCCCTCACCTGGTCCCTCACCCAAACTTCCCCTTGTTCCACCTGCTCGGGCCTTAACTGGCCCCTCACCCAATCTTCCCCCTGCTCCACCTCCGTGGCCCTCACCTGGTCCCTCACCCACACGCCCCCCTGCTTGCCCTCCCCTGCCTTCCCCCAGAGCTGTTATCACCAAGAGCTAGGACACACAGGGCCTCTGCTGCCCCAGGACATACAGTCACGATAAAGGTAATATCAGGTTGAGGCCCTGTGATGGAGCTATATCTACAGTTACATCACATAAACCAATTAACAGAAGGACTGTCCAATCAGAGAAGTCTAATACACATAAGAAGATATCATCTAGTCCTACTGAAACTAATTTGAAACTTGTTGTGCTCAGTGTTAGATCTTTATGTAACAAGTCATTGTTAATGAATGATTTTATCTCTTCTTTTAATCTTCAATTTATGGTTTTAACAAAAAAAAAAACATGCAAGTGATACAATTCTAGTGGAATCAACTCCACCCAACTTCAAATTTGAATCTAAAACACGAGTAAACAAAAAGGGTGGAGGTGTGAGATAATTTAAGTTACTCACAGGTTGTCATTTGGGGTGTTTTCATCTTTTGAGTATGTTGAGTACCGTAAATTCCGGACTGCAGAGCGCATCTCATTAAAAGCCACATACTCTAATTTTAGAAAGAAAATCGATTTTGTACTTGTACAAGCCGCACCGGATTTTAAGCCACAGGTATCCCACGTAGTAATATGAAAAATTAGCTAAACAATGTTCATTATATCTTCTTATTACTGTAAGAAATGAGTCACTGACAGCGAGTGACAAGCAGGAACAACATCCACTATTTTTCACTTTTATGTCTATCCAGAGAACCAAAAAACAATTTATTATATGAGATATTTACACAGAAAGATATTACATGTGAGGATTTTTTTTTACTTTTTTTAATTTAATCCGCTTAGTAACATAAACAAATATATTACATACGTATTGCAAATGCTTTTTTTCTAATGGTGCCTGTAACGCGGCTACCTTGAAATATACGTTTGTATCGGTTACACACAAATTACGTCGCTTATGCTTTTTTACTCAACAGTGCATGAACAGCATTCCAGTATCTCCTAATAACTGGTAAAAACATATACCATATACTGCATCCTACCAGAAAAGTCACTTATCGCCTTCTTCATCTTCCTCCTGCGCACTAAAATTTTCAAAGTCCTTTAATTCAGTGTCCGAATGAAATAGCCTCAGGATCTCATCACTTACTACAGTCTCCTCATTTTCAATGTTATTTGAGTGCACGCCGTCTTCTTCATCACGCAGCAGATGGTTGATGTTTTCTACACGGCTTTGACACGCGATTTTTCAGACATTATTGGAAGTTGCAGTAATAACTCTTGTGTCCTGTTTGCAACAGTAAACAGATTAACAAACCCTCCAGCTCCGTTCCCCTTAGAACTAATTTCTACATTTAAGTGCAATGAGTTTGCATCCAACAGACCAGTGAGTGGATGCAAAACATGTTTCTCCAGCTACACTCAGACAAGACTGAAGTCATATTCTTTGGCCCACAGAAACAAAGAGAAAGTGTCAGCAGTCATCTCCAGTCTCTCTCTGTCTAAAACCTTCAAATCAGGCTAGAAATCTAGGGGTAATAATGGACCCACACTTGACCTTTAACAGCCACATCAAATCAGTAACATCTGCAGTTTATTGCCTTCTAAAAAACATTGTAATAATCAAAGGTATACTGTCAAAACCAGACTTAGAGAGACTTATCCATGCGGTTGTATCCAGTAGGTTAGACTACTGTAAAGGCCTGCTCACTGGCCTCTCCAAATGAGTGTTAAGACAGCTGCAGTACATCCAGAACGCTGCTGCTTGGGTCCTGGCTAGATCCAGGAAGTACGAGCACATAAGTCCTGTGCTCAGGTGTCTGCACTGGCTCCTGTGGCTCAGAGAATACACTTTAAAGAACCTCGGCTTGTGTACAAGTCTCTATACAAATGAAGTTGTCTTGCCTTGCTTTATTGGTCTGTTATTAATGTTCACATCTTGAGTTACTGACGCAATAGCAAAATAAAAATACCAGGATCATGTAGAATTTTTCAATGTAAAGTGAATCAGAGCTAGAGCTGATGGAGCCGGAAGCGAACCCATTATCCCTTCCTATGGTCCAAACCATTGCACAGTACATTTATATTTTTGAGTATTTTTACTTTTACTCAAATAATATAACACTCAAGTAATAGTGCTTGTACTTGAGTGTATTTTTTGCCTTCTGTACTAACATGTGGTCATCTTTGTAATCAGGGCACTACACAGGAGTGGCTGCAGAAGGTGCTGAAGATAGAGACGGAGTCATGGGTGAACCAGTCCAATGTGAAGCCGGACAGTCCTCACTGTTACAGCTTTCTGGCAGCAGATGTGATACAGGTCTCTGCTCCCTCTCCACTGTGGGCTTATGCTCTATGTAACTCTATGGGAGAAATACTCCTATAAAGGTCATTAAAGGTCCCGTATGACAGGAAATGGATTAAGTTTTGTTATAATGCTATTACCACCTCAAAAACATATTTCATTCATGTTTTATCTCCAAAGCTCAAAATATTTTGCTCCACTTTGTGATGTCATGAAGTGATAGTTTTCATGTCAACAGCTACCTTTTACCTTTTAATTTAGTGGAGAAATCATCCAAATGATTCTAGTCAAGGAGTATGGAGTTTAAAAACACAGTGGAGCACTTCCTGCATTACCACATGACATCACAAGATGGAGCAGAGTGTTTTCAATTTGAGAGAAGGACTCAGCCTAAATATGCAGGGTTTGTGTCTTAAACATGTGTGAATGAAACAAAAGTTACATAGTGCACCTTTATTATTCTGACTTTTAGTCATTGTTACTCATTTAAACATATTTAGCTGTTTCAGATATTAGACTCGTACCTGTTTGTATGGTATTTTAGGTTGTTTTCACTCTGTCACTAGTCAAGTCGACGTAAAAGAGCATTCGCTCCAAGAGCAGTGCTTGGGCCGGTGCAAACAGTGGCATTCTGGACTGGAGTAAACAGCCAGTCTGAGAGTGCTTCAAACAGTGGTCAGAGCGGCTCCACTCTCACTCTGGAGCAGCTCTACTTGCACTCTGGAGCAGAACAAGTATGGTGTGAACGCGGCCGACCTCGAGCCGACCTACGCAGTCCACTGTAGCAATAAAAGTGCGGAAATGCTCAGATCATGTATATTTGTATGAATGGTATTCAGGTATTAGACTCACCCCTTTCTGTATGGTTTTTAGGCATTAGTCTCTTCTCTGTGTTTTATGGGGTTTCAGGTATTAGACTCATCCTTGTTTGTATGCTGTTTCAGGTATTATACTCCTCTCTGTATGGTGTTTCAGGTATTAGACTTGTGCCTGTTTGTATACTTTTTCAGATATTAGACTCCTCCCTGCTGAAGGTGAGTTGTGTTGGGCCAGAGCAGAGGCAGATGGTCACTGCTCACCTGGACGACTTCCTCTACAGGTAAGCCATAATGTCTTTGTGAAGTACTGTAAATTAACTCCATAACAGTAATCAGAGAATGCTATTATTACTACTACTTCTGTTGTATTTCTCCTTATAAATGCTTACGTGTTTTGCAGATATGTTCAAGCAGTGGAGGAGTTTGTCACAGGAAATCACAGCACCACCGCATCAGTGTTAAAAGCTCAGCTCACGTGTGAGGAACAGTTCAGGTGAATGTGTAGTCTACAAATGCTGAACTGGTCAAATGAAATCATTATTAAAATGTTTAAAATTAGATTTTATTATCAGTGTTTTAAATGAATATATGTTTTCCAGGGAGTTTGTGTTGAAACAGGAACTGGACGAGCAAAGGAGGCAGAGCTGCTTGAAGTCACTCAATGCACTGAGGGATTGTGGGTACTGTAGTCTCACTAGTGGAATCCGCAGCAAACTCAAGGTAATGAGTTTTTGTAAATAAACAACTTTGCTTTTTTATATTGTGAGATAATGGTATATTCTGTATGCTATTTGATGACTAAAAACATTACCAGCAACAGTTTTTCATGTAAGTAACTAAGTGCTGTCGTTTACCATTTAAAGCATTTTTATTGTCTGCAAACCAGGAAGTAGCATACTAGTTGTTGTTGTTAGTATTACTGTGTTGGAAAGACTGTGGTCTCTGAAAGTTGTGAAAATCTTCATGGTGAATAATGAGGATGCTCTGAATGCACAAAGTAAGTGAGGAATAACTTTGGACCACTGCAAAACAGTTAAAATGAACATTTTCAGGAGCATCCATGGTCCTGTTGCATCAGCTCACATGTTGTAGTTCCATCTAAATCTTTTTTTTTTTTTTTTTGTCAGATTGTGTTAAAATAAAGCTCAAATTAAAGTCCAACTTGAGTAACAGAGCTTCTGACAGAGTAGTACCTTCAGTTAGCATCACACTGCCAGGGAATGTTGATGACATCAGCTGAGTATCAGTTGTTTTTAGCCTGAATTACACAGCTTCACTTGTCCGCATTCTTCCATCCATCCCTGTGTCTGTGTGTGCAGGAGCAGATCTCTGGGCTGTGGACTGCCCAGTGGCTGGACGGCTCTCTTCCTCTGGTAGACTCTCTGTTGGACTTTCTAGATCAGAAACTGGAACTCCTGACAGATCTCAAACCCAGCTGTACTCAGGTAAAAACATGACGAATGACATTCAGTGACATTTAAAGAGCCCATATTACGCTGTTTTCTGATTCATGTTTTAATGTTTCCTCATCACAAACAGACCTGGAGTTGTGTTTTGTTTCATTCACATGTTTAACACACAAACCCTGCATATTTAGGCTGAGTTCTTCTGTCAGACTGAAAACACTCTATTCCACCTTGTGATGTCATGTGGTAATACAGGAAGTGGCCTGCTGTGTTTTTAAACTCCATACACCTTCACTACAATCATTTGGATGATTTCAGCCCTGAAATCACTATAATTTCTTTCTGGTTTTGTAAAGTTTACTATGATTCTCAATAGCCCCATTAGCTGTAGCCCTATTAACCTGGCATCGTGCTCTCTGTTCTGCTCAGTGGGTGCTGGGGCGCCTCCATCGGGATGTGGCGCTGCGTTACTTTAAAAACCTTCTGAAGACAAAGAGGCGGAACCAGAAGGAACAGGTGGGCGGGGCCAACAGAATGAAGGACGATGTCACCAAAATGGACGCCTTCTTCACTCAACAGGTGAGTGAGAGCAAGAGACAGCCACAGTCCAGCAGTTTGCCACAAGGCAGATCTGGCTACAAAAGGAGTTTACAGTAAGCAAATGGGTTTGTCTGATCAAAAACATTTTTATATTTTTCAATTTTACAAATATAAGTTTCTATCTTTGTACAGGGCAGTTTTTTGGTTTAAAGTTGTGATCACTCATAGAACAAAATGAAACAGGGGAATAGTTTTTTGCTCATACAAACCAAAAAAAAATCTATAAAACCTTAATAAAAGTTTACAGAAGGCATTCTGCATACAAATGGGTGAAACCCCCTTTATTTGTTAAATTAAGGTTTAAACATCACTTACGCCTCACAGACGTTTACAGTCCTGTGAAAAGATGAAAGTGCAGCCCTGATTTGCAGACGCTATGTGCAGTGGTTCAGGAGCAGAATTCCCATTAACCTTTCCTTCTTTCTTCCCCTCCCTCCCTAGCTCGGATCACATCTCTCACCTGCTCCTGGTAAAATCTAGTCTCAGCCAATCAGTCGCCCATTCTTCTCCTATCTCAAAGTCAAATGGATCAAAAACAAAATGAGCCAACTCGAACTCAACCGGTTTCACTTAATGTGCCCAATTTTAAAAAGAAGTCTATATTGTGCTGCTACATTGCTGCTGTCGTTCTGTTGGCATTGCAAAGGCCTACAGGCAAAGTCCAAATTTAAAGCTGCACTTGTCGGCTTCTGTTCTGTTGCATGAAGAATAGGCGCAGAGGCACAGGGATTGTTCTGTAGATCCTTACTGTCGGTTCCTGCAATACTGTCGGGTTAAAGGCAGTACACAGTGAGATTGTACCAGGGTCTAACAGAGTCTAACAAAGTCAGTCCCACAGAGTTTCACAATCTCTCATAATTTCACAGAGCCTGAAGAAGGTGAGATTGCACCAATGTTTTATATTGCTTGAGCAGTGGGAGTTAATATTCTATAGATAAGAAATTTAAAGCACAATCGAACAATGTGATTGAATTAGGAAGTTGGACAATGTGAATGTGATGTGAATGTAAAAAACAAACAAACAAACAAACAATATACAGTGTCTGTGTAATCCAGGTCTGATGCATAGCTGGACAAAGGACTGAAGACTGCTCATCCAAGCCGCTTCTTCAGTTCTGATCAGATTGCTGGTGGACACTGCCTTATAGCTATCTACGATTTCTCCAGTTGACAGATTTAATTTTGTCTTTTGCTAATATGTGTGTCTTCATTCAAGATGTCAAAAAGTTTTTGCGGCTCCCATTATTTTCTTTTCTGTGGAAACTGCGTCCAAATGGTTCAGAGACTCTGCCTATATCAGGTTGCCAACCCCTGACATAGGTAGACTCTGAACTCTGCACTACTTCCTGTGTCTTTGAACCTTTCACCGTTTATGATGTGAAACTATGATACATATTTACCACATGATTGGAGCCAGGGTAAGAGCACACAGTACTGCACATGTCCCCTGCATGTCTTTTCTCCATGTTACATTATGACCATTTGCTGTTCAGGTTGTAAACCATTGTAGAAACAAAGACAAAATGGGCGTTACTACAATGCTGTTAGCAATTGAACTAATACTACATAAACAAAAGAACAGCAGTGGCCCCTCTGCAGGAGGATGAAAACAAAATACATTCTAGAAAATACAAATTGGACTTGCAATGTCAACTGGGTATATGTTCTATCCCAAACCAAGTCATAATGTGTGTGTGTTTGTGTGTGTGTGTGTGTGTGTGTGTGTCTGTGCAGGGCAGTGGCTCTCAGTGGGTCTCTCAGCTCCTCCTTCAAGTGGCTGAGGTCCTCAGGCTTCAGGACCCAGACTCAGTCCAACTGGAGCTGCTGTCTCTGATCCAGCTCTGCCCCGACCTCAGGTACAGAACAGGCAGCACAGTGGCTGTGTAGCTGGCACTCACACCTCAGAGCAAGAAGGTTCAGGGTTCCATTCCTTGCATGTTCTCCCTGTGTCTGTGTGAAGTTTGCATGTTCCTACATTATAACCAGGATTATTTTGATCATAACTGAAATTATGAGTGTGTTGATGTATAACGTAATAGGTTGTTATTCTACAAGTAAAATGTTCCTCTCTTCCTTTGTTCTCACCCCCTCCTCACTTTTTCCCCACTTCATTATCTCTCTCCTCTTTCTCTTCCCCTTTCCTTCTTTCTTCCCCTCCCTCCCTAGCTCCGATCACATCTCTCACCTGCTCCTGGTAAAATCTGGTCTCTCTGTGCACTCAATTCGTTCCATTAAACGCAGTGTTAAAGAAAACCGCCCCCTGGAGCTCTCAGCCAATCAGAGTTGTCAATTCTTCTCCCATCTCAAAGTCAAATGGATCCAAAAAAAAAAGAGACAACTCGAACTCTCTAAATGTGCACAATTTTAAAAGGAAGTCTATATTGTGCTGCTACATTGCTGCTGTTGTTCTGTTGGTACTGACAAAGGCCTACAAGCAAAGTCCAAATTTAAAGCTGTACTCTGTAACAGCTAAGCAGTGTTGTACTTATCAGCACTGCTTAGCTGTTACTGTGCCTTGCTGCTTAAGTGTATTAACCAGAAAAAAATAAAGAGTAAATTAAAAACAAAAGCATTTTTCAAAGTAACCATTTAAAGCTGCACTATATAACTTTTTGCCAGAGGGTCTGATGATCCACGGACTCAAAAATATCTTGAAAAACATTACTGTGAGCGGGATCGCCTTTCCACAGATCTGACTTGTGACTTGTGTCACCTGTTTTTCTCCAATGAGATCCACAGTATCTCCATGGAGATCTGCAAAAAATGTTGCATTGTGCACCTTTAATTTTCACTCCAGTGTTTATTAACACTACTTATCTGTTACTGCTGCTCACATTAGACCTAAGTGTATTTACTGACAACTAAATGATATTAGCATAAAGTTAGTATAAAGTTACTATAGTCTAACTCTATAGTAACTCTATATCATTTTTGAACTGACAAATGATGCAGAGAAAAGATTTTCTCACCCTTTGAGGTGTGAAAAGTATATTAAAAACAGGATGTTTCCTTTCACATTTGTTGGTTTTGACACTTAGTCATTTTTTGCTGAGTCTTGTTACAGGTTTACAAGAAATAAATTAAATATAAGGGCCCATATGGTGTTTCCTCATCACAAACATGCCTGGAGTTGTGTTTTGTTTCATTCAAACACACAAACCCTGGATCTTCACCTTGTGATGTCATGTGGTAATACAGAAAGTGCTCCACTGTGTTTAAACTCCACACACCTTCACTAGAATCATTTGAATTATTTCAGCCCTGGAATTGCCAATCTTTACTGAACTAAAAGTAAAAGGTGCTGTTAACTTGAAAACTATCGCTTCATGATATCAAAAGGTGGAGCAGAGTATTTTGAGCTTTGGAGATGTAGACAGACTAATAATAAAGGGTTACTAAAACGTGTGTGAATGACACAAAACACAACTTCAGGTATTTTGAGGAGAGGAGGAGATAACAGTATTATAATATAGCCAAAACCTCAAAGGAGTCTTTTTTGCATAATATAAAGCCAGAGTATTATTTTTTGTTGAGTGCTTTGGATGTTAAAATTGCATTCTGTAACTTTTCTTGTGTGTGTGCAGAGGTGTGATGGTGTAACATTATAGCCAAAAAACTAAAAGCATTTTGGTTGTGATTATTGCACTGAACATCCTCTAAGCAGGCTTGCATTTCCACAAACCAGATCCTTACTTCTGCTTTATATCACAAAATATATCTGTCTCCATGGAGCATGTTCTGAACCACCCAGCTGACGTGCCACCTCCAGAAAGGTACATAAAGTTGTTTTATATTCACAAAATACCAGTGTTAAACAAATTTGAATCCTTTATTTTTATTCTGTCTACATCTCCAAAGCTCAAAATGCTCTGTTCCACCTTGTGACATCATGATGTTCAGTAGAGATTTTAGAATAGTGAAATATCGATATATACTTACATATGGGGATGCAGTATCGATATCGTGAGCTGCTGTATCGATATATATCGGCAAGAGTATTTTTAGTAAATTGTTTTGTGACAGGACTAACATCGTGTTGCATGTTCAGAAGAAGTAAACGTGTTTACATTATATACTCCACATATTCATATCCATCCATATATCCATCCATATTCACTGTGTACTGGTCGCAGTTTAACAAGGACATACTGCAGCATGTGGTTCTCATTGGTGGAAAGGAACAAAGTAAAACTAGTAAAAGTACGTAGTAGTAATAGTAATAGTAGTAAGTTTTTTTTTTAAATTATTGTTTGAGACATGCAGAAAATGCTGAGGGTTTATTTTTTACACATTTAGAATTTGAGCAACAAAAATATACAAATAAAAGCTAGAAAAAATGTATCAGTTGTTTCTGTTAAATAAAATTCGGCACAAATCTTTATCAAAATCACTACATCTGAAGCCTTATAAGATCTCAAAATCTGCACAAAATACTTTTACTTTTTACTCTTTAAGTACATTTTTAAATGGGTACTGTAACACTTTTACTTGGGTTTATTTTTGCTCTGGTATCTGTACTTTTACTTAAGTAACAAAATGGATATGGTACTTCTTCCACCATAGCTGGTTCTTAAAAACTAGTGACACATTGCATATATTGAGTACTATTGCATCTTGAGCTATGTATCAAGTATAGTATCAAATCATTTGGGACCCTGTGATTCCCAGCTCCTGTAGAGTAACAAAAATAAAATATGAAGATGTACTTTTGCTGTATTCACTATTTGGTTATTATGATCGTATGTTTTTATTATGTAGATGTTTTAATATAGCAGCTTTCAAGACCCCCAAAGTGCTTCACATTACATTCGCCATTGACACCATTTTTGGTAGTCACAGCTGCCCTGCCCACAAGGTGGTGTGGGGTTTTGCCACCTGCAGAGAGATAACTCCGCGCTGCATGTTTTTGCATGTATTGATTGAATGATCTAAATTCAGATCCCTTTGGTGGTAATATACATACTTCACAGTCTCTGAGAGGTATAGACCTAGTTTAGACTTAGTTTAGACCTGGTTCATACCTGGTTTGGTCCTGGTTTAGACCTGGTTTGGTGCTGGTTCAGACCTGGTTTGGTCCTGGTTCAGACCTGGTTTATTGTCCAGACCTGGCTTGGTTTGACTTTAATAAAAGCAGATATATAATTTTAGTGTTAAAACATTAAAATAGTGTTCAAATCAATATGTGACTTTATTAAAACAATATTCAAACAAATATATGAATTCAGTGTTTTGATATATGCATGTGGTGCTCCTAAGAAGCTTTATTACTATATATATCCTTCAGGGCAGAAAAAAACCCAAACATTTTATTTATTTATCTAAATTCTGATAATTGTATTTCCTTGAATCTTAAAGCTGTGAAAACGGAAGTGCTGTGGTCAGTGATACAGGCAAGAACATACACACGTGGTTTGTACTGTGCTATAAAAGGAGTAGAGCTAGACCAGGAAGAGACCAGAACTAGATCAGAACTAGACCAGTCCAAAGACCAGACCAAGTCCAGACCCAAACCAAGATCATGAAGACTGTGGCTCCTCTGCTGGCTCTGATCGGCATCTTGCTAATCTGCTCTTCAGGTATAACTTTTTTTTCTAAATTTGTAAGTTATAAATCAAATAATTCAAAAATGGTAGTTCAGTTACAATTTTGTGAAGTTCATATTGCTGTTACGCCCTTTGGCAAAACACGCATTTCTTATGAATGGGATCTGAATGAACACCACAAATTAACTCTTACATTTTACTAAATGATGTGCAGATGACATTGCATAGTTAAACACTAATGCATGGTTGTGGGTTGAATTCCTGATCTGACGAGGAACAGTAATGGTCAAGAGCAGGGAGGGCATCTAGCATAAAAGAAAACTTGCCAAAAGAATACAAGTTCCATCCAAAATGCAGAGACGATTTTCAAGAAACTTTTTTTTTGTTTTTTGTTTTTTTTCTGGCAGATTAAAGCTTCACCATGTAACTTTTTTGGTAGAGGGTCCACCACCTGCTTGTCTCCAGGAAGATATTACTGCTTTGGGAATGTTCCTCAGTATGGCATTAAACTAAAATTATAGGTTAGATCTGTGGAGAGGAGACTCCACTCATAGTAAGAATGCATGTTTTGAGGTATCTTGTGCAATGCAAACACTTAATTGTAGAAATGCAAAATAGATAAGTATAATGTCATACTGTGGAACATTACAGCAAAACAGCTCCACGTAGCCCTCACTTGAAAAGTTACACAGTGCACCTTTAAGCATCCATTTAACAAAATAGTTTTTGTGTAGATGGCGTGACCCCTCCGAGGATGTACAAATGCTGCTCTGAAATATCGCAACAGGGCATCCCAATCAATACTGTCGCCAGTGCCCAATACACCTCCAAGAACTGCAGACTGCACGCCCTCATGTGAGTACAGCCCAGGTCCAAACCAAGTCCAAGCCAGGTCTAAAGCAAATTTAAACAAGCACTTAACCAGGTCTAAACCAGGTCAAACCAAGTCTAAGCCAGATCTAAATTACGTCTAAACCAGGGTGTTACATCAGGACTTAAAGTCCAAAACAGGTCTAAGTCAGGTCTAAACAAGGACTTAACTAGATCCAAATCAGGTCTAAACCAGGTCTAATTAAGGTCTAAATTGGATCTAAACAAGGATTTAACCAGGTCTAAACTAGCTCTAAACCGGGTATAAACAAGGACTTAACCAGGTCTAAACTAGGTCTAAACTGGGTCTAAACAAGGACTTAACCAGGTCTAAACTAGGTCTAAACCGGGTCTAAACAAGGACTTAACAAGGTTTAAACTAGATCTAAACTGGGTCTAAACAAGGACTTAACCAGGTCTAAACTAGGTCTAAACTGGGTCTAAACAAGGACTTAACCAGGTCTGAACTAGGTGTAAACCACATCTCACCTAGGTCTAAATCGGGTCTCAACCAAGTTTCACCCACATCTAATTCAAGACTTCAGATCTAAACCAGGTAAACCCATATTCATACTGCTGTTTAGCTGTATAGTGGGCTATGTATTCATTCACAACCAAATCAGGACTGAACCAGATCTAAATCAGATCTAAACCAAATATCACCCAGGTCCAAACCAGGACTTAACCAGGTCAAAATCATACTCCTAATTAGATATAGAGCTATGCATACATTCACCATCCAACCAAACACCAATCTTAAATATACAATACATACATTTGACATGTATTCAAATAAAGACATATCAGCCAGAGCAGAATTATTTCACTAACCCATGAGAACCTGCAGGTGTCGAACAGCAGATGGTGCTGTCCTGTCACTCACAGTGTTTCTGTTGCAGAGTGAGCAACAAGATGGGACGGAAGTTCTGCATTGACCCACAGTCCCAGTGGGTCAGAAGAAACCAGCACACCCTCTCAAAAATAATGAACTCTTCTTAAATCATGTAGTGTGCTTTCTGAAATCATGTAGTGTGCTTTCTGAAATCATGTAGTGTGCTTTCTGAAATGAACTGCATTGTCATTAAATAATAACAAATCTGCAATCTTGAGTTTTTCATTTGCACACTGCAATGAATAAAATTATAGATTAGCTGTATAAAAGGCCCATATTTTGCTATATTATAATGTTGTTTCCTCATCATAAACATGCCTGGAGTTGTGTTTTGTTTCATACACATGTTTAACACACAAACCCTGAATATTTAGGCTGAGTTCTTCTTTCTGATGGACTGAAATTCTAAAGTCTAAACTAGGTCCAACCCAGGTTTAAATCAGGACTTAACCAGGTCTAAACCATACTCCTAATTATATAGTGGCTATGTATTCATTTACAGTCCACTGTCTGAACCAGGTCTAAACCAGGTCTAAACCATACAAGTCAGGTTTAGTCTCCATTTCTATGTGATGTGTGCAAATGAGCACAGCCTCTCAGAGCTTTTAAATGTTTTATTCAAATTGTGGTAACTTTAAGAAATATTTTAGCAAACCTCAGACAAACAAGTGGTTTCATCAATGAATCTTTCAAAGCGTTAGATATTTGGCTCCATTCCAGGCCAGTTCAGTATGGTTACTTAAAGTAGAACTAAACATTAAACATTTCACATTTTTCACTACTAAACTGTGTATATGGTGTTTCAATACCATTATCTACTGCAGTAGCAGCAGCAGAAGTAGCAGTAGTATTTGTTGTTCGTACTAGTAGTAGTTGTTATAGTTGGACCAGTAGTAGTAGTTGTAGTATGTTAGTAGTAGCATTAGTACCATGAGTAGTCATAATAGCACTGTTGGTTGCACACAGATTAGTGTTGTTTACATAATTCTGTACCCTGTAAATAGTATTTTAATGATCAGGGGTCATGTTTATCGAATGAGAGGTCACACATATTTTCTTGGCTTCAAATATAAATCCATGAGTGATGTGACTGTGCAGATGTGAAATGAGAAGGAGGTCAGTGGATGCTCCAGTCCTCCTACATGCTCGGCATTGTGGGAGTCTGAGTGCTTGGTTATGTAACGGCCACTCCAACCAAGCTTCAAAGCACTCATCGGGACTACATGTGGAGAATGCCCTAAAAAGACCATATATTCTGTGAAATTTCCATACTGCTTTGTTTTAGCATCTCCATCTGAGCCTCTCCTCTGCATCTTCTGCTACATCTGACTCTCTCCTCTGCATCCTCTGCTCCATCTGACCCTCTCCTCTGCCTCATTTGACCTGCTTCTCTGTAAAAGGAAGTCATTTTAATCACATAAAATTATTAAGTGAAAATGGGCCCATTTTTTATTTCAGTTTTTACAGTGGAAGACACAAGTTAGCAGTGAATACACATTTGACAAACGATACAGTGATTAAACATATATCCCACAGACAGAAGAGGAATAGACAAAACATGAATTTCAGTATGTTCTATGCTAAACAATATTAACATTGTTCCTGAATAGGGGTAAACAATACATACATACATACATACATACATACATACATACATACATACATACACACATACATACACACACGCACACATCCAAAAAGTCTTTCTTATAGTGTTACAGTTATTGCCAGTATGATTAGTTCCAGTCAGGGGTAGAACATATCAGAAATAATGAACACACAATTTTGTAAGAGCCAGATAATGATTTAGATTTGACCATCACTGTTGAACATTTTTATACAGTGCTTCTTTTGAGAGCTCACACTTAAATCCACCTGTTACTCAGAGCGTGACTGGGAAAATGTGCCTGTGTTTGACCATAGAGCTGCATTAAACTAACCTTATGCAGCAAGACACATTTTTTGTGAGTTCACAGATTCCCGCCGGTGCAAAAGGGCCCAGCTGCCAAAGGGCTGGAGACGGAACCAATCACAGAACAGCATTGTGGTATGGGCAGGGTCAAAGGTGATGCTCCCACATGAATCACAACAAACATGGCAACGCTGACAGATTTGTGGAAAAACACGCAGAGGGAAGAGCTTTGTGCATTTGTGGAGGGAAAGATGTCTATGCTTTTCTCTTAACTGTGTTTAAATAAAGATGATTTTTCAGCTTGTTCTGCTGTTGTAACGCTTCGACCAATCAGCTTTAAGTATTCTCTTGAACGTCCTGATCACTTTCACCTTTCCAGATTGATAAATGTGTAGCACTCAATCTGGCATGAGCGAGGTCAGCATTAACGTCCTGAGACCCGAGCTCTTGTATGACACGCTTTATTAATTTATCTTTGTTATTTGGGCTGATTGGAACCTGATGAGTCTAAATACAAAGAATTATCCTTTTACATTATGTAGTTTCTGAGAAAAAATATGTAAATCAAATGTCCTCATATGTGGACATTTTAATCATTTTGGTAAAACATGTGAATAATGATTTGTAAAAACTATTTATTATGACCCTGAACACAGCAACATTTGTCCTGAATGTAAAAACAAAATGAGAAACAACAATTGTGTGTATATATATATATATATATATATATATATATATATATATATATATATATATATATATATATATATATATATATATATATATATATAATAATTTTTTTTTTTTTTTTTTTTTAACATGTAAAAAAATCAGGTGCAATTTACGGTCAAAAGACTGCTGTGTGCTGTTTGCATCTAAATAAGAAGTGTTTATCATCCGCAAACCAGGCGGTGCAGTGTTAGCATGCTAGTTGTTGTTAGCATTACTCTGCACTCGGTACAGCTCCAGCCGGAAATATTCCGTATAGTAAAAAAAATAGGAGAGGAGCTCAGACGGCAGGACGTGCAGAGCGGTGAAGTCGGCGAGGTGTCGCGAGCCTTTTCCCTTCATAAATAAATAGTTATAGAGTGAACACGTGGTCTCGCAGGTGCAGCTTTAAAGGCGGCGGCCGCAGCAGCGCAGTAAAGCCTCCGGTTCTCCTGTGAGTGTCACACCTCAACTAAACCGGTCCGACACAGGAGTCTCAGATAGTGCAGTTTGAGTGAGGTGTTACTGTGATGCCAAAACTCTCGTCTGGCCTCATTATTAGATTTTTATTGCCATTTCAATCACCCAGCCCCACTTTTAACTCTTGTTTTTCCCATATTTTACCACTGAAAACCCTGTTCCACCTTATGATGTCATGAGGATGTGCTTTTCATTATTTTTTAAAGTTCATACATACTTCCAGTGTTTGTACAATTAAAAATGATAAATTTACTTTTAGTTGTTTCTTATCCGCATACAATGAACTACTTTAGATATAAAACAATAAACATTTTTAAAACTTGGAATGATTCAAATAGACCTTTAAATGTTTTCTTTTCCTTTCCTTTTATAGTTTACATTGTTTCAAAGAGATGTTGTCCATTTGAGTTTGTAGACATATCAACCAACAGCAGATGTGGCTAGAAGTTCGATTGCTGCCCTTACCAGCAACACACTCTGCCATTGTCTTCGGGCAAATCACTTCATCCAAGTTGCATTTAAAAATATGTAAAACATTTGTAAAATGTCCCAAAGTCCCAGGGTGGATGTGACTTCAAAGATCACAGTCTCATCTTTTATTGGTGCTTTTCAGATTCTAGAATGTGACGATGTCATACTCCCAAATGGGGCAAGAGAAGTTTTTCCTTATTGATATATGTATACTTTCCAATGAAATATCCAAAAGACAAATTCACATATTTCTATTAATGACTAGACCCTAGAACTCGCTATATAAACATAGAAATTAGCATTTTAAAGTAGACATATTGTGCTTTTGTCTGTTATATGGTTATAATCTATGACACCTTCTGATCATTAAGTTATATTCAGAACATTTCGATATTGATCTAAAATGACGATGTTTGCTGGTTTGGAAAATTGTGGAGTCTCTTTACAGCACCTCCTAAGGATAGCTACAGACCAGACTAGCGAGCAAAATGGCTATGGGACGCTTACGAATCCTATGTGTTTCACTGATTAACACAATAAAATGGGAGAATGAAGTAAATAAGTCACAGTGGGTATGTACCAGTGGTGGTGAAAATGGGGGTACATTGGAGAACAAAGATGATGGCCCACCCCTAGTTCCGGAAGGAAATTTCTCATTCATTTTTCTAATAGACCTTCTGAAAAAAAAATCATACTAAACATTTGAAAGCTCAGGGATAATCAGCTACATGAGTAATTTGATTTAAATCTGTTTCTGAAATTTTATAAACCACAAAGTTATTAAAACATTTCATTGAATCTTGCATTTTAAATGGCCATTTTAGACTTGAAACATCCACGTTATCAATATTAGCTAGCATGTAGCTGGTTAGCCTCTGTGAGGCCTTTGAACTCTTAATATTTACATTTTTTGAAAAGTCTACGGGAAAAATAAATGGAAAATTTACTTCCAGAACCAGAGCAGACTTTAAAGTGGGCGGTACTGTTGAGCTCCATACTCCATAACGTCTTGAATACAACAGTATAAGAATTACTCAAACATGCATGAATCACACTAAATACAACTTCAAGAAGGTAAATGAGAAGGGAAAACAATTATAACATGGCTAAAATTAATTATCTGACCCATCTGTATTATATATTATTGGCCTATAAAATTTTGTGATGAAACCCAGTGATAGGGAGGATACAGTGACCAAAAACATTTCTTGGATAAATTAAAAAGCTGTAGAAGGAAGAGTTGTGCTTTGTCTCCTCGCCTCCTGGTCTCCTCTGGTCTCAGTCAGGAGCTGATCTTGATCTGAACTCTGTCCACCATCTTGGATCTTCTCCCCTCCTCCCTCTCCTCCTTCCTCTTCCTCCTCTTTCCATAGCCGATCATAATCCGCCTTCAACTCTTGATATGACCTAGAAAACGTGTGAAATATTGACGTCGCCGGGAACGCCATAATGAGAATCCCGCTCAAAATACTCGTCAATGCCACAATTTGTCCCGGTATGCTCCTCGGCACCATGTCCCCATATCCTACTGTCGTCATGGAAATAATCGCCCACCAATAGGACGCCGGGATACTGCTGAACGACTGGTGATGGGGCGTGGCTGTGAACGGAGCTAGCTCGCTTTCAGCTAAATGCACCAATGGCGAAAACAACATCACAGCTACACATACGAATAGCAATAGCAAGCCAAATTCACGCATACTTCTTTGCATGGTTAGCCCGAGTGTCTGTAGACCCAAGGAATGCCTAGCTAGCCGCATTACGTACAGAATTCGTAGTGCGCGTAGCAAGCGGAGGATGAGGCTGAGTTTATCCAGGTAGCCCCTCCCTGCGGTCGCTGTGATGCCCAAATGTAGCTCTTCAGGGCTGGGCTCACGGAGGTCGACCACCAGGGAGACGTAGTAGGGCAGGATGGCCACTGCGTCGATGATGTTGAGAGGGCCACGGATGAATTCCAGTTTGCTCTGAGCATTGATGAAGCGAAGGAGGAACTCGAATGTGAACCAGGCGACGCAGATCGACTCCACCACAAACATGTTATGGCACTTCTGAGAACACTCGCCCTGGAGAGAGACATGGGGGTAAGAGAGAGAGGGAGAAAAAAGGCAGAGGAAGAGAAAGAAAAACATATTTAGTTGATTTTTTCCCTATGTATTTGAGGAAAATGTGTCTTGACCCAGATAGACAGATATATTGTATAAGCAGCTCTTCAGGTCAAAATAAGTCAGATGTGTACTGTCTACATCTAATTAGAAAGCATTTTACTTCACAAGCATGGGGAGAACATGCAGACTCCACACAGAAAGGGCCCATGTTGCAGAACAAGGACCTTCTTGCTATGAGGCTAAAGTGCAAACCTATTCATTCAATTCATACACAAAGTAATAAAAGTAGGCGTTACATAAATATTGATTTATTCTTCTAGCACAACTCAGCTAATTCCCCATTCCCAGAGAATAAATGGAACAGTAAGTGAATATTTGCTCTTTTGAGGAAACCAGAACTAGCCTAGCAGTATCATGGAAAAAGGGTTAATGTGAGAATATCAGGTCAGGAGGGATGGTCTGCTGTGATTGGTCCATTGATGTGAACAGGGTCATTTTTGAAGTATGAAACTGGTTAGGGTTAAGGTTAGGGAAATAGTTACGGTTAGGGTTTGATTAAGTTTAATAACAGGATTATGTTAAGGGGAGGAAAATAGTTTAGGGTTAGAAATTGTTCTGCGTTACTTAACATGTTAGCAGAAGTAACTTTAAAAGAACCTACAGCCTAATCACAACTTACATTTTTCATAGCAACAGAAGCTAACACGTTACCATGACAACCAGAGCTACATGATCACTTCTGTCTCTCTGGACCATAAAGAAGTGGACTAAGGGAGTGTAGCATTCATCACTCATCTAGGCTAGCAGTTATAGGGGTGAATTTGGAGGTGAGTTCCATATTTGGAATTCTGACCATAAGTATCATAGCAACCAAAGAGCCAATCTGAAGCAAGGCTGTTGAAGGTAACGCCCCTTTCTGTCCACACCGCTGGTTTAGCGGGGGAACCTTGGAGAAAAGAAGGCTTGTATCTTAATTTACAGACACAATAATGTAATAAAAATTCCAGAATCATGTAGAGCAGGTTAATAGCAACATGTAAGAGCAAAATGACAAGCCTGACAGCAGCAGTGACAGAGGGAGGGCCGACAGTTTTTCAATACAAAGTGAATTGGGGCCAGAGTAGATGGAGCCTGAAGCTGAATGCTCACTTCCTATTTAGAATGCGTCAGCTAGCAGGTTAGAGATGTAAATGTATGTATACAGTCAATGGTTCAACCCTAGAACTCACTGTATTACCACACAAATCAGCATTTTAAGAATATAGATTTTTTTATATTAAATATTATTGGCTATTGATAGTATCTAAAACTCAACAATAAACTGGTCACGTAAATATGAATCTAACCTCACGTAGTTACATCTCTGTGTGGGCTGTGGGACAATATTCAGAACAGCTAAATCCTGTTTTTCTCCTCACAGTCGCGCATGTTTTCATATGGAGCAGACTGTGAGGAACGGACTCAGGAGGACACTGGCAAATGTCAGGTATGAATGAGATGAGCGAGTTCGACTGGTCCTGATTGAACAGTGAAGAGGCAATTCTGCTCAGCTGTACTCCAGAGAACAAGGAATTGATCTGAACTATTGGACAAAATACACTATAAGCAAATTAGTCCCCCATCCTCTCCTTTGAATCCTCTGCTTCGTCTGATCCTCTCCTCTGCTCTGTCTGGCCCTCTCTTCTGCATTCTCTGCTCCGTCTGATCCCCTCCTCTGCATCCTCTGCTATGTCTCACCCTCACCTCAGCATCCTCAGCTCCATCTGACCCTCTCCTCTGCATCCTCTGCCTCATCTGCATCATCTGCTCCATCTGATCCACTCTTCTTCATCCTCTTGTTCAACTGACCCTCTTCTCTGCTGGATGCAGCAGAACATTTTTGTTCTCCTCTGCTGCATCCTCTCCTCTGCATCCTCTGCTCCATCTAACCCTCTACTCTGCATGCTCTTGTTCAACTGACCCTCTCCTCTGCTCCATCCACTCCAGTGCATCCTCTGCTCCATCAGACCCTCTCCTATGCCCCATCTTACCCTCTGCTTCATCTGACCCTCTCCTCTGCATCCTCTGCTCCATCTGCTCCTCTCTTCTTCACCAACTGTACCATCTGACCCTCTCCTCTGAATCCTCAAATCCTTGGGTCTTCCTCTAAGCCTCCTTGGTAAAACTCTATGGTTGTATTATGCAGGTTGTGGGGTGAGAGCGATTGACGGGAAGCACCAACGGGAACCCCATCCGCCATTTCCTCAGAAACTCGATCTGTTTTAGATTACAGTGAAACACAACACATCAATCCTGCTCTAGACTTCACTTAAGGGGAACCCGATATCTCCAACAACAAGCCAGTGGTAAGCAAGGACATTCAAGCTGTGTAGTAGTAGCCAGCCTATAACAGTGAGATAATGCTACATTTGTTTTGGAAATACAGAAGCTGAATTGGTATTAGAAGTATCACAATTTTTCTCAGTAAATATTTTTCAAAAGGTGCTATTAACAAGAACAGATATTGATAACAACCCAACCGATGTTCTGACAAGCACTGCAATTCTGATCATTTTATATTCAGATTTTAATATCAAGATTCTGTTTAGAGTGCACATTATAAAGTCAAGTATTAAAGGTGCACTGTGTAACTTTTTTGGTGGAGCAACCGTCATCTGTTGCAAAGCATCTCCGGCGGTGAAAATGAAGATTGATCGGAGCAATGACATCTTGAATACAGGATTATAAAGATCACTAACACTATAAAGATCTGTAACATGCATGACTCACTCTAAATACAACTTCAATACTAAAGTCAAGTTTGCATAACAGGACTGCTTTAAAGAGCTATTTGATGATGGTGATGATGGTGGTGGATGATGTATTCTGGGTAACATTTTTCCATCAGATAGTACTATCTACATTGTCCTGATACTGCAGTGTGTAGTAGTATATCACATTCAAAAGTGTGGTGGTCATTTTTGATGTCTGTGAACAAAGTAAACCAGGCCCCATTCAGACCTGCAGAGCACAGAGTCAGCTGCAGCTTTGATCAGCCCCAGGCCACTACAGCACTGCCACGATGAGCTCACTGGATTCAATGGTGTACTCTGTCTTTGTATTTCATCACACACTCACGCACTAAGCTACTATTCCAAATATTTGTATTCTTTGTTTAAAGTGGAACTAAACACGGAATCAACTTTACTTTTTTGTACTAAACTGTGCATATGGTGTTTGAATAGCATTACCTACTGTTCCTAGTGACTTTTTCTCAATTTTAGTGCAAACTAGATACAGATACAGCTTTGTAACACACTTTGTGTAACATTTTTGCTTGAAAAGTGCTTCATAAATAAAGTTTGATTTGATCTGAAAAAAAAAACTGTACTTTTTTTTTACTGTACTATGTGGCATCACACAGGACTGCCATGATTAGGCCAGGTGTTTTTAATTGCAAACACTTGGCTATAGGCATGGAGTTAAAAATGTGGCTACCTGTTAGACCAATCACACTGTTCCTCTTATGTCCAGAACTCCCCTCACGCTCCCCTTTAGTCCTCCAGGTACTGCTCAGTTTAGTAACTCTATTTGAAAGGTGGTTGTGGGCGTTAAAGTCCCACTTTAAGAGTACTTGTATATAGTTGTCCATCCAGTGCGTGCCCTATATTTTTCATGTTTAAACGCACAGTGTAAAAGCAAGTCTCACCTTCTTCTCCTCGGCCCTTAGGTCCGGCATGGTGCTGATGCAGAGGCTCACCACGGTTACCACTACCATGATGACCGACAAACAGGCGAAGATCTTCCCTGGGATTCCGGAGTGAGGGTTCTCCATGATCTCACGCACCATCCACACCACCCTTCGACCACAAAGGAGAGATGTGTCACAAATCTGACACTACAAACAGGTTAAAGTTGGTATAATATGCAAAATCATCGATTTTGAGCTGTTAAAGCGGCGGTACCCCAGTTTTCTAAATGAGTACATTTTGTGCCTTTCCCAAAAGAGTACATTGTAAAAGCTGAGACTACTGCACGCTGTCCACAGCTAATAATAAAGTATTTTTTAATTTCTATTAGTCAGAAGTAATCACCGAAAGCAGCTGTACACTGTTTCACTTCGCCATCTGAAAAAGCAGTTCTAAAGCTGTGCACACACATGAAAATGTGGATATTAACAATGCATCACTGTTTTACCTACCTCCTTCCACAGTGTAAAAATCACTTTACTTTGTTGTGACCATAGTTACTCAAAGTTGTAATTGACTTAGAGATAAGGCAGTGGACAGGGAGCTGCAGGTGGATGTCACTGACATGTTGAATATTAAACACATTAGGTGAAAACTTCACCAGTGGACACTTCTGTGTTTACAAAGAGAAATGTTTGTGTCTCAATGCTAACGCTAATGCTAATTTTGAGACACAATAAACATTAAAATAACAGCACGATCTGTATGTGAAGTATTCTATACATAAAATCAATCAGTTAGTCTTTATTTTAATAAAGTTACATTTTAATTGATTATTTTTATATTTAACACTTTTAATCAAACTTAACATTAGATTTGAGACAGAGTCAGTTAGCTAGCATGCTGCTCTGATTGATTTCTGCATATTTTCAAGCAATCCTGTATTGTCCTGCATTTGAGACTTCTCAAATGCAGGACAATACAGAATTGCAATACAACAACCTCGACCAAAGCATTTACATGCATGCTTTAGGATCTTTTTTCTTAGTATAGCGCCCCCTACCTGTGATAGCCCTGTCCAGTGTCCAGGCTCTTTCTTTGCTGGATGAGCCTCTTCTGTCTCCATTCTTCATCTTTCCGGTCCTTTTCCATCTTCTCATCCACGCGCGTGATCATTTTACGGCGACAGCAGCGTTCCATGTGAGCTGGATCCACACCCCAATAGTCCAGCTCATCGTGGAGGGACACGGCACACAGCTCACGGAGGAGGCGGAGCTTACCTGCCGCCAGGAAGTTTAGGATCACCCTGAGAGGAAACAGGGAAAACGATTTATTTTTGACAAACTCATCCAATCAATACTTTCAGCATTGATTGGTTGAGCATCACACATATGAGGAACAGTGTGATTGGTCTAATAGCTATCCACACATCAAACTCCGCCTCTGCAGCCAGGTTGCTGTAATCAGAAACATTAGGGCAGTCCTGTGTGATGTCACATAGTACTTAGAATTGCAGCAGCGACTAGAGGCAGCATACAATCAGTTTATGCAAACAGATTACACTTGTGAATTATGAGGTTAGATAGATATATAGATTTTGTTAATCCTGAAGAAAATTCAGTTTTCCAGCTGGAATACATCACAGGCAGAGATATAAAATAGGCATTAAAGTAGTAATAGGTTTAATCTGCATTTTTTTTATACCAAAACCTCCAGCCTCCTCACTCACTTCTCCTTTCTGCTGTCGTCCCAGATGAATCCTTATCATCTAAATAAAATGCTTAGACCAGTACAAATTTTGGTTGACTAAGACTCCATCGACCGATCAACTCCAGGCCTACAGCCCCAGTACCTTCCTCTTTACCTGAAGGCGGTTGGGTTACGGTCAAAGAAGTACTCCTTCCTGGTCTCGTCGTAGTCATCACAGAGTCTGGAGATCTCCTCAGGTGTGGAGCAGAACCGGAGCTGTCCCAGTCGGCTTTGAGGAAACCTCTCCAGAGTGGACCAAGGGAACGCATAGCGGTTTCCCCCCACATTTATTAGAGCCTGCAAGAGTTTACATTAGTTTAGTGCATTTTATGGGATCGGAACAGAGCACACTATGCATTATGAGAGAGGGAGATAGATATAGATAGATGGAAAACTATGTTCCACTTTGTGATGTCATGTGGTAATACAGGAAGTGCTCCACTGTGTTTTTAAACTCCATACACCTTTACTAGAATCATTTGGATGATTTCAGCCCCAGAATTGCCAATCTCTACTGAACTAAAGGTAAAAGGAGCTGTTGAAAACTACCACTACATGTCATCACAAGGTGGAACAAAGCCCTTGGAGCTTTAATAATGCAGGATTACTCAAACATGTATGAATGAAATAAAACAGGTACCAGGTCCAGGTACATTTTTGATGAGGTAACAGCGTTATAACAGGGCTTAAAGCTCACAAGAATCGATTTTGAGTAATACTGTATGACCTTTAATGGAAACAGTTCAACTGGCTTCTTGTTCACAATGGGAAAAATACAAGGAATTAGCTAGGACTAGGGGGTAGGGGAATGCGGAAATTATCTGAGCACTAAAAAGCAGAAGAATGCAAAATTATTCCTCAAACAAAAATAAAAAGATTGTAATGAGAATTGCACATGATCATCTGCAAATGAATCCCAAAAATAAAAAAAAATGTAAATGTTTTGCTTTTTCAGTCACAAAATGAGTTTGGTTTGGTCAGTAGCTGTAAATAATCTTGATGCCGCCTCTCACAACAGTCGTGACACAATAACATCATGACATCTGTACCTGCAGCTTGTGGTCCACTCGTGCTGCGGCCTTATGATCCCAAAGACGCCGTGCTCGTTGGAAGTAGACCCCTTTAATAGTTTCAGTCTCTGGGATTTCAGTGAAGAAGCGATCCACACTACTGTCATCGCTGCTGATCGAGTACGTGCTGAAGTCATGGTTAGCATTACTGATGATTGGCATTGTGGGTAAGAGGGGAGCGAGGGGCGGGGAGTGCACTGGAGTTTACTGAAACAAAAAATTACATGAAATTAAATAATGAACCAAAATCTCCATCTTCTAATGTTGAGTCACGTACTGCTGGGTTTGAGATGATGTCACAACACTGAATTGGCCAGTAATATTAAATACAGAGGGGGCAGCTATAGAATGTCATCTGAAACCCAGCAATTGGTTGTGTTCATGTGATATCAGCACATTATAGAATCTCTATAGTTTAAACCTGTAAACTATACGGATTCTACTGTATATATAAATAGTTAACCTGCTACTCGCCTCGTTCCAAATAAGAAGTGAGCATGGGTGTGCTTCCAGCTCCATCACTCTGGCTCCAATTCACTTTACATCAGAAAACCGCTGGCCCTTTCTCAATAACTGCTGCTGTCAGGCTGGTCCTTTTGATCTTAAAATATTTATATTAACCTGCTCTACATAATCCTTGTATTTTTATTTCTCTATTGTGTTGGTAATGAACATTATGGTGGTGGTATGAACATTAATAACAGACAAATCACCTTCTTTCCCAGATGTCGCAAGAGGTTTGATTGACAGGGTTGCTAAGCACCCACTCCCTGCTAAACCAACGCTGCGGGCAGGAAAGGGCGTTACCTACAACAGTTTCACTCCGGATTGGCTCTTTGGCATCAAATTGGATCCTATAACTGCTATCCTCGATGAACTTCATTTGACTGGAGCCGAACGCTATGGATGATGTCACACTCACTTAGTCCACTTCTTTATACAGTTTATGGTTTAAGCAGCATTGGAGACAGGTCAGAATTCTCAGGTGGAGTTTGCTGTGTAACTGTCAGACTGCAGATGTGTTGACCTGGTTTATAGTTACTGTCTGTAATTACTGGGCCTGTTCACATGAAACAAAAACTGGCACAAAGTTCAACATCTTCTCTGTCAGTATAAACAAACAAAAGTGAAATTTGTTTTTCATAATAGCTTCAGAAAGTGATGCCATTATTCAACCCCACAGACATGATTGTTGTCTGTTGAAAGAGTGTGTCAGTTTGAGGACCCAGAACCAAACAAATAATTATAAGTTTCAGTGTTTGTAGATTTCTAATTTGGATATTTCTTTCAACAACAGTGACTCTACCATAGAGTTATAAAGACCCCTCGGCCCTCCATCTGAAATAATTCATAACCTATACCCCACAAAATACATTTGAATGCAGGTAGCATTCTATAAAGCATTGTGAAGCATTCTGTAACTAATACATTTTCAAAGTGTTTTTTCCCATCACTATCTACTGGGTCTGGTTCTTGGATCACACGATCTCATCTCTGCTGTTTGTAGATGATGTTGTCCTGATGGCTTCATAGAGACTTGCAGCAGGCACTGGGGTGGTTTGCAGCCGAGTGTGAAGCGGCTGGGATGAGAATCAGCTCCTCCAAATCTGAGGCCATGGTTCTCGACCGGAAAAAGGTGGCTTGCCCTCTCCAGGTGGGTGATGAGTCCTTGCCTCAAGTGGAGGAGTTTAAGTATCTCGAGGTCTTGTTCACGATTGAGGGAAGGATGGAGTGTGAGATTGACAGTTGGATCTGTGCAGCATCTGCAGTGATACGGTTGCTGTATCGGACTGTTGCGGTAAAGAGTGAACTTAGTCCAAAGGCAAAGCTCTTGATTTTCCGGTCAAACTACGTTCTTACCCTAACCTATGGTCATGAGCTTTGGGTAATGACCGAAACGACAAGATCGCGGATACAAGCAGTTAAAAAGTGGAAGAAAATGGATCGATGGATGGATGAAATTTATTTTTTCCTGAACAGTTTTATTTTGAGTTTCATCAGAACTACTGGAAGACCACATGGTGTAATAAGCAAATACTATTTTGTATTGAAAATTACAATATTGTCTAAAAAAGAGCTTTTAAAATGATAATTTGGGCATCAAAATAAGTATTGAGTATCGAATCTATTCTTTAGTACTGAAATGATTTTGAAATGTTAGTATATACCAGATATATCAGAAATCAGACTGTTGTTTTGGAGAAATTAATTTTAATTTTGAGTAAGGTTTAGGTACACTGTATTGCCCCCACAGGAAAACTTGTCCTCTGCATTTGACCCATCTTTCACTGCCACTGGGGCAACTTGTCAGGAGCAATGCAGCGCCCAGGGACCCATCTTCATGATCTTGTTGCTAAGCTTGGTCAGGCCTACCTTAGCTCAAGTAGAGCAAAAATAGGCTGCTAAAATAAGACCATATCATTACATCATCAGGATAATCCAAAAAATATCCAGCTGCCCAACCCAGCATTACTGTTTACCCTACTAGTAATGTACACTAAGTAGATCTGATTGTTAATATAATAGGGCTATTAAATTACTTTGGGCACTTTTAAAACTTAAAGAGGGGGTATTACACTTCTATGGGGTATTAACTGCTAACACATAACATATTTAGATTACCATGTTACTTTTTACTGTTCAGGCATGTTTCTGATGAAGGAACAAAGTTACAGTAACATGGCTGAAAGGTGCAAAAAGTTTGCATAACACCCTCTCTTTGAAGGTCAATGTCATCTTTTTAGGTCTAGGGTTCACCACCAGCTTGTCTCCATAGGCCTGCTGTTGTCTTGCGTTGAATGTTCCACTGTATGGCATTGTATTGATTTATCATGGATTTATTCAATTACAGGTGTTTTTTTTTTTTTGTTTTTTTTTGCTCAAAACACATTCAAAAACATGCATTCTTACTGTAAGCAAGCTTGCCTCTCCACAGATCTGACCTGTGCTTTGAATGGTTGTCTCCATGGAGATAGGTTAAGGTAGAATTAATTGTCTCTAAAAGGGAGGTTTGTCCTCTGTTCTTAGGATGCTCTGAATGCTTAAGGTAATTGAGGAATAACTTTGGACCACTGCAAAACTTTAAAAATTAACTAGTTCTGTTTTTCATGTTTTTGAGACAGTAAAAATCAGGTACAGTGCCTTGAAAATAAGATTCACTTAACAAAGAATAGGGGATGGGTCCATTTGCGCACTCCTGTCTACACTCAGGTTAAGAGCACAAAAACAGAAATAACCCAGATACCCCGATGAGCAGCGTCCATTACAAGTCAACATCCCCATGACTTATTCAACACCATAAGAATCTAATAATAACCCTGTGTAACCTCTGCATCTCCACACTTACCCACTCAAAGGTTTACGCAAGAATAGCCACATGGGAGTCACCATTTAAACAACAGGGGAGAGCAATGTTTTAGAGGAATTATTAATTTGAGGAAATCAGGCTAGTGTTTGTACAGGTCTAAACTACAGTATTAGCAGTTTTTATGCAGACAGGAGATTACCGGTATGTCATTTCAAAAATTTCAATCTTTATATAGTGGTTTTTGTTCACATTGCTATTTCGATTCAATTGTGATTTTTCTTGCAGCCTATCAGATAGAGTGCTCCCAGGTATGATGGAACAGTGTTGTTGTGTCCTTGGGCAAAACACTTCACCCAGGTTAATAGCTTATGTCTAAATGCAGTGTTTCTCATTTGTGGAGGAGACTATGGTACTCCTAATAACCTTGGAGTCTTGGAGTACAAACTAAATCAGTTTGTATTGTCTGTATTGTTACATAAAAAGTAACTCTGATCAAATACTTAAAAATACAATCAGTCAGTACATTTTATACTCCACACTCTCTATGAGAGAAAATGATATGTGCCTCTGTGGTCTGAATGAAATCGAAGGCTCTAGCTTGAGTGAGTCTTTGGATGTCACTGGTCACCTGCTTTACTTCATGGTGATGAATAAGTTTAATGCCTGACTATGAAATATTCCAGGCAAAGTACAAACATCTCCATGGAGACAAGCCACCAGGACTCTCGGACTCTCGTCCGTCAGAAAGTTACATGCACCTTTGAATAAGGTGTTTGCAGGTAATGACTCCATCTACATCTAACAAGAGCAAAACCAGATAGTCCTATTTGGAAAAATTATAGCAAAAGACGAAATTTAAATCTGTCAACTGGACAAATCGTTGTAGTCTTCACTTGTACAACGATTTGTCCAGTGGACAAATTAATTTCGCCTTTTGTTATGGAGCAGATCTGGACGACTGAGGGATTATTGTTTTTTTTATTTTGTGATCATCTTCTAGAGATATTAACAATGCCAATAATGTAGTGTTTTTTTCTCTGTTTTGTTTTGGGTTTTTTTTTTTTTATCAAGAAGGGATGCAAAAATAAAATACACCTGGCTTTTGAAAATATTACTATACCAAGAATAAACAGCAAGCCTGCGATGACTTTTTCAAATGGCATTTATCTGTTTTTACAAATGATTTCTTCAAGTAGGCTACTAAGTATAACCAAAGGTGAACTCTGTCTCCATGGAGACAACCAGGTAATGCAACCAAACTATTAGCCTATTGTAAGAGCGTGCGTAAAAGTAGCTGATACTAAGAATTTACAATAATTCTCAATACATTAACAATAATACCGCTTAAAAAAAATCTTGTTTTCACTTGGAATTCAGAATGACAAAAATAGGACTTTTGCCGTAGCAATTATCAATACAAAAAATATATATGTTTTGATTTGGAAATAAATACAAAATGTTGCATATAGGCAAACAACAACAACAACAACAAAGTATAATACAATGATAATTAGTTTACTTATTATTTTACATACTAAAACATGGGCTGTTACTGTCTTTTTAACTTGTGTAGGCTACACGTATAAAGTAGCCTTTATTTACCGTTTTGAATTATAGTATAGATATAGATATGCTCGTAAACAGCTGTTATTTTGGCCATTATAATCGTGACACACTAAATCCCCGTATTGTCCCATGTCTAGCCCCGATATAAGCTCATATCTGTCCAGTCTACTCACATGTAACACGATTTTAAAATGTCTTACTTGAGTTTACGCGGGACAGTGCGCTGGGCGCTTCGTTATCCTCGTCTTTCTCCCGGACATTTTTTCCTTCGCTTTAGCCGCTACAAACTCGCTCCAAAATTCGCAACCGGTGTCTACTCCACAACCCTACCTCCCGTGTCGTTGTAACTTGTTACTCAGGCCTGTCACTCTCCACTGAATCAAATCAAGTCAGCCCGGTCTCCGTCTCTCTCCATGGGTCCAGAGTGTGCCCGTGCGCGGGGGAGAGGCGCACTGATCCCGCGGAGTCCTGCCGCTGCAGCGGACGTTCTCTATCTCACTCTCTTCTCCAACATCACTCCATCCATACCCCTCCTCTCTCTCTCTCCCTCTCTCTCCTCTGTGCACTCACACGAGGACTTCCCACGTTTACAACATTAATACGCGCGTAATGACCAGTAACTTATAGGCCTAGTCATTATTGTCTCTGTAAGTAAGTAAACGTTAAAGGTGCACTACGTAACTTTTCTGGTGTAGAGTTAAGGAGATGTTGCTTTACCTGGAATGTTCCACAGAATGGCATTAAGCATCAAAGAGTACCTTGAAAGTATGGCATTCTGACTGTGTCTCGGCTTTCTACAGATCCGACCTGCAATTTTGCCCGATCTTGATACCTTCTTGTCTCCATAGGTCTGTTTAATGCCATACTGTGGAATATTCTTGGAAAAGAAGCTTGAATTCTGTCAAATGGACAAATGTTTTTAAATTTAATAAATTTCAAGATCCAGTTCTTTTCCTGTCCATGGGTCCATACCATAGATTGTACAAATGTCCAGATTGCTGAACAGTTTGAACTGTTGCCAACAAGCAGGCAGCTGACTTTCCACCAGAAATGTTACATAGTGCAGCTTTAACCATTTTGAGAAACACACCAACAGTGAACACAAAGCAGTTATGTCTGTAGTCATTTATATTACAGCTCTGAACAGGATCCAGGTGCAGGCTGTTAATACCTTAATTGTCTTGGTTGAGTGAACAATTAATCCTGATTAAGTCCAGTTTAGTCCAGTTTTAGTCCAAGGTCTGTGCTTGGTTGATTAGATTCTTAGGCTTTGTCTCTATTAGGCCTAGAGGTGAGGCTAAACGGTCTATGCAAGAATATATTGAAGTAGCTGCTTGTAACTGTATGCAGATATGCATGCATTATTATTATGTTATGGTATTATGTTATTGTGTTGCACCGGATGTTCCACAGTATGCCATTAAACTCATTAACATTATCTGTATGGAGGCAAGCTGGTAACATGAAGGTCGCTGCTGTCACTGATTACATCCACTACAGATACGTCTAATGCTGTACTGTTTTAGCTGCTCAAGTTGATGTATTTTTATTTATTTATCCCACAACACATTTGAAAAGTTCTTCAAATAGTTTTGTAAAGAGAAAATAAGAACATTCACCACCAGAAAAGTTACACAATGCAGCTATAAGTGAATAATCAGGAACTGTTCGTTAGCTTGCTAGTTGTTATTAGCATTACAGCCAGAGAAAAACTCATCTCTGTATAGTGAGAGTTGTGAAAAGTGCTTATAAACTGTTTTTTAAGACTTGTAACTGAATTACAGATAAACATTAGCATTTCCATGGAGACAAGCAGGTGGCCACCAGAAAAGTCACACTTTGCAGCTTTAAAATGGTGCGTGCTAATGTTGATCCATGTGTCGGGGCTCATGGAGAACAGATGACCCGAGCCTTAATTAGCCTCGGCGCCACTTTGTCTTTGAATAATTGTGTGTGTCACCGTGGAAACTGATTGGGTTCAAGTGCATCATTAGGAAAAGTGTTTTAGATGAAGGAGGAGAGAGAGAGAGAGAGAGAGAGAGAAAGAGAGGGGGAGAGACAGTGAAGGGAAGGATGGAGAGAGAAAAAGAGACAGAGGGGAGAAAAAGATAGGGGGTACAGGGGCAAAGTGAGATAAAAGAGAGAGAGGGAGAGAGAGAGGAGGGAGACAGGGAGAGGTGAGAGGGGGTGAGGGGAGAGAGAAATAGAGAGAAAGAGGAGACTGGAGGTGAAGGGGAAATGAGTTAGCTAGAGAGAGAATTGTAAGGGGGAGAGTGGGGCAGAGACAGTGAAGAGAGAAGGGAGAGAGAGGGGGAAATGGACAGATAGATGGGCAAGAGAGAGAGGAGAGACTGGAGGGATAAGGGAGAGAGAGAAGAGAGGGAGAGAGAGAAGGGTGTAGGAGAATGGGGCAGAGGCAGTGAAGAGGAAGAGAGACAAGGAGAGGAGAAAGAAGAAAGAGGATGCAGGAGCAAAGCGAGATAAAAGAGAGGGAGCTAAAGAAAGGAGGAGAGACAGACAGGGTGGGGAGAAGGAACTGAGAGTGGGGGGAGAGAGAAGAGAAGGGGGTGGGGAGGAGAGTGAGAGAAGAAAAGGAGAGAGAAAAGAAGAGAGACGAGACGGAGAGAGAGGTGAATGGTGGTGAAGGGGAAATGAGTGAGAGAGAGAGAAGGGTGAGGAGGAGAGTGGAGCAGAAACAGTGAAGAGAGGGAGGAATGGGCATAGAGATGGGCAAGAGAGAGGGACTAGAGGGATGAAGGAGAGAGAGAAGAGAGAGAGATGGGCAAGAGACAGGAGAGGGACTGCAAGGATGAGTTAAAGAGAGAAGAGAGGGAACGAGAGATGGGCACGAGACAGGAAAGGGACTGGAGGGATGAGTTAAAGAGAGAAGAGAGGGAACGAGAGATGGGCAAGAGACAGGAAAGGGACTGGAGGGAGAGCGAGAGAAGAGGGAGAGGGAGATGAGCAAGAGACAGGAGAAGGACTGGAGGGATGAGGGAGAGAGAGAGAGAAGAGAGGGAGAGAGAGAAGGGTGAGGGGGAAAGGGAGTAGGAGAGAGTGGTAGAGACAGTGAAGAGAGGAAGAGACAGGGAGGCAAGAAAGAAGAAAGGAGGTGCAGGTGAACTGGTTTGTTTTCATTATCGGTCCTCTGTGAGACTTCACGCAACTAAACTCTGCCCCTTAAACTCTACCCCTTAAACTCCCTCATGGGTCTGAAAAATCCGCTCTTGTCAAGATTGTTCCGTATCCTTCAGTTTCACATGGTTTTAACTATTTATAATAAGTAAATAAGGCAATAAAATAAGAATCAAAGCTTTTTAGTAACCAAACTACTGGCCCTAATCTCATGACTGTCTACATCTAAAAACTGGCCACATTAGAACTGAAATGGGCACATTCAAGAACTGGTTATTTTACTTTCCAAAAATTGAATACATTTCAAGGATATGCAAAACCGGACAGATTGGAGCCACTAATGCACCAATTTTAATTTTAATAAAGTGGTGATAAACATTTATACCCATTTCTGCTCCTGTTTTTAATGTTTTAAATTGACCTGTGTAGTTATTTGGTTTGTTTGGTTTTATATTCAGAATCAGAATCAGAATCAGAATCAGAAGACTTTTATTGCCATTGTCTGTGAACACAGTTCACAAATTGGGAAGTGATAAAGTGCAACATAAAACACACTGAATAAATACAAATACAAATAAGGGCATGCACAAAGTTAAAAAAAAAAAGGAAAAAAAAGACATGTTTAAAAAATAAAATAAAATACTTATAGGTAGAAAATATATACAACAGCAGCATCAGAACAACAGTGCAAACATGACTTATTAAAGTGACTGGTATTATAAAGTGTCCAGTTTTGTGCAAATATTAACAAACAGCAGAGGGGAAGAAACTGTTCTTATGAAGATTGTTCTGTATTAGAACTCATGAGAAAGTGAGTTTGGTGCTCTCCCTGTACAAATAAAAATACATGAAATGGAATGAAAAATAAGGGCTAGAAAGATGATAAGGATAGAGAGTGGGGGATAAGAGGAGAAGAAAGAGGGATATGGGGTAGAGGAAAAGTAAAGACAGGAGAGAGGGAGACGAGGGACATGCAATAGATAGACAGAGAGAGGAAGAGAGAGGTGAAAAAGAGAAAGGAGTGAGAGGAAAAGGGTAAGAATTAATGTGAGATAGATATCTAGATATATGTAGATAGGTATATAGATAAAAGAGGTAAAGAGACAGGGAGAGGGGTAAGAGAGAAAGAATGAGGGAGAAAGAGAAGATAGACAGATATGAAAAAGTGAAAGGGGAGTTGTGTAAATGTGCTGTGTAATCCACTACAGGGTCTGGGACACTGAGCTTATGGGATCATATTTGAGTCTGAAACATTCGTCTAATGGAGAGATTTCAGATGTAATTTGTAGAGATTTAGTGTTTGTGTTTGTGCTCAGAGCGAGGGACAAAAACACATCCGTCATCATCTCTGAGGTTTATTACACAGGGCCATTATGTCTGGCGGATAACAATAGGTGTACTGCTGTTGCTGCTGCTGGTCTAGTCTTACACGTTTAAAGAGGGGGTATTATGCAAACTCTTTTACCATGTTATAAGGTTGTTCCCTTGTCAAAAACCTGCCTGAAGAGGCTTTAGATGTCATCCATGCATGTTTGAGTATTTCAGCAATCTCTCCCAAACCCTATTTGAACCCTCCTTATGGTTAGCTGTAAGATTCTGTCCAATGCTCCACCCACAAGCCTACATCACCCATGCTCCCACATGATATAATACAAAACATGATACAAAATACAAAAACATAATACAAAACTGTACACAACAACTTCACAAACCTGATGCGATGTGCAGTAGTTTTATTAGCGCGATGTTCACTGATTGTGTTGTGATAGCGTTCTGAAGGGGAGAGTGACTTAGCGTGGAGAGCAAAGGGAGAAGAAATTCAGAGCATCAAAAATTTAAGTGTAAAGTGTAATATGTTATTTTTGGTGAATATTGCATTTTCAACACAATGAAAAGTAACATGGTGATCTAATTATGTTATGTGTTTGCAGTTAACCCCTCTTTAAAAAGAACTAGCTTAAACCTCCACCACAACACACAAAATATTTCATATTCTCCAGCAAAAGCAGCGTATATAACACATTTGAATGAGTTATCTTTTTTTGTTTTTTATGTATTGGTGTTAAAAGGCTATTTTTCTTGATTGAGAAAGTGCATGTGCTGCTGCATACTACCAGCTCAGCCACTGTTATCCAGGCCTACATCAGTGGTATAATACTCCCTACAGCAGAAGCACAGCCAGCAGTGTTGTCACGATACTAAAATTTTAAATGCAGTTTCGATTTCTTTTATATTCCCATGTGGCCTTTTATCTGTGTAATCCCCCAGTGGTCCAGGTAGGTTCCATAGTGGTTCATGGGTGTATACTAGTCTATGTGTCTTACACTTGTTCTGATACAGCTCAAGATCATTCTAAAGCTATTCAAGAAAGGTTCATTTCTTTGCTGTTGTGACATTTTAGTACCAATACTTACTTACTCAAATGAATATCTAGTTTCGATACTAGTTTTAGTATCAAATAGGATCAGATTTTTGATACTTTTGACAACCCTCATAGCTAGGCTTGACTTGAATGGACAGTACTATCACAGTGTGTTGATTGCCTCTGGGCCCCTCACTGTTGGTAAATAAACTTCTCCTGTGTTCCGGTGTCCTGTCTCTTGTTACAACTCTTAGGTTACTTCAGTTTATTGTGTAACAGGCCTGGTATCTGTTGATGTGAAGTATTACAAGTGAAAAAGTTGGATTGGTGAAATGAGATACTGAAATGCAAGTACTAAAGCAGTCCACCACAAAGGCTCGCAGTGGTTAAGGAGACAGGAGTTGGAGACAGGAGCTGGAGACAGGAGCTGGAGACAGGAGCCAGAGACAGGACCTGGAGACAGGAGTTGAAAACAGGAGCCAGAGACAGGAGCTGGAGACAAGAGTTGGAGACAGGAGCTGGAGACAGGAGCTGGAGACAGGAATGGTAAATGGTAAATGGTCACATTTTTCTATAGCGCTTTTCTACCTTCAAGGCACTCAAAGCGCTTTACAACAAGGAACCACTCACCCATTCACACACCAGTGTACGCAGACACTGAGGGTAAGGTGGGTTAAGTGTCTTGCCCAAGGACACAATGACAGCATTCATCTGTGTGAGTTAGAATCGCACCACCAACCTATGGTTGGTTTTGTCCAGGTTTAGTCCATGTTTAGTCTATGTTTAGTCCAAGTTTAGTCCGGGTTTAGTCCAGGTTTAGTCCTGGTTTAGTCCTGGTTTAGTCCAAGTTTAGTCCAGGTTTAGTCCAGATTCAGTTCAGGTTTAGTCCAGGTTTAGTCCTGGTTTAGCCCAGGTTTAGTCCAAGTTTAGTCCAGGTTTAGTCCAAGTTTAGTCCAGGTTCAGTCCAGGTTTAGTCCAGTCCATTGCATCATAGTGGATTGTATACTCTGCCCTTTGGCCCTGGACCTCGATGAACACAGGGATTAAAGTTTAATCCCTGCAAAGCGAGGTGGCAGCTCAGACTATGATCAGAAAGCAGGAGAAATCCAATAAGACCTGACAGATTATGTACGTGAATCAGTGTTGTTTGAACTTCATCCCTCAGGCCATTATTGGTTTAGATTAATATTCTGCTTTACAATGAACGAAATGTGTATTATCTACAATGTAGTTCAGAACTAAATACCTACTTTCTGAGTTGTGCAAGTCTGGTGGTTTGGCTGGACCTAAACGTGAAATGCCCAAACGAACAAAAGCAAATACAGCGATGCAGATGGATGTACTTCAGCTTGTGTGATCAGAAATACAGACGTTTCACTTGTGAAAAACATGCAGAGGGAAGAAGCTTTTGTGCATTTGTAGAGGAAAAGATGTCTGTCCTTTTCACTCAACTGGATTTAACTCAAGTTTGATTTTTCGGCTTGTTCCACTGTGACACTTTGACCAATCAGTTTGGAGTATTCCCATGTCGACAGGTCCTGATCACTTTCAGAGCGACTCATCTCAAATCAATAATAGCTAGAACTCAACTCAGAGTGCTGGCTGTACATATCAATCTGGTGTTAGGTTAGTCAAAAAGTACTTCTTCTGATAATGTGGAACGATGAGGGCCACGTTTAGCCCCCAGGCCACTTTGGACCACCCTGGTTTATAGTACAAACCCCTGTCCAGTTGCATGCACCCCACCCAATGTTAGCAGCACTCACACTCCCTCTGCCTCCAACACAAGATAAGGAGACGAAAACAAACTGCTTCTCTGCTCCACAAGATTATTTCAGCGAATTTTTAATCTCCATCCATCACAAAACTCCCCCAGTGACCTGAAAATCTCATTTGCATAATAAACTTGTGACAAACTCCAAACACAGCTCTGATAAATCACTGCGCGTTTCATTTGGGCGTCTTTTAAACCTGCAGACCGCACAGCTTCTGTTGGCGAAGGTTAACTCGGTTCACTGAAATCTGTCGTACTTCGAAATGAAACAAAACTCTGGGGAATTGCTTTGCTCTCTCTCAATTTACTCCGAGCCACCGGGGGAGCCGTGCAGTGAGGCGACTGATAACTGCGCCTTTAAGTCAACCACAAACAGAAGAGACACTCAGACTTGTGTTAATTAACAAAGGGACTCGGGCTTATCGGGTTCACACAAGAGGCACCGCTCAACCCCGTCTGAACAATAGGCCATGCATTTACTCAAGTCATTTAAAGGGCACGTATTGTACAAAATCAGAGCTTTTGACCATGTTATAATAATTCCTCTTCTCATTTACCCTGTTGTTCTCCTGTATTCAAGATGTCACTGCTCCAATCGACCCCCATTTTCACCTCCACCGGTACACGCCCACTGTGATGTATTTACTTTGTTCTCCAATTTTGCTTTCTTAATCGGTGATTTGGCAGCATCGCGTAGTCATTTTGGTACAAATGAAAAAAAAAATCCGCTGCTCGTTTGTGTGATCTGGAGGGTCATAGGAGGGTCCGACAAAACCGTAAAAGGGCAGGAGGAAATAGGCTCCCAACTTGTAATTTTAGATCAGTATTGCATTTTCAAATATCCAAAATACAACATAATGATCCACGGGCGTCATAGATAATAACTATAGAACAGATCTTGAGCAGAGTCAGAATTCTGGTGGATGATGTTTTTAGAGTATAAAGATTGCTATGTAAACTACATTATGTCAATCCAACAGAAAAGAGTTAAAATGTCTTTAACGCATTGAGGTTTCAGATGTGAAAGGAGGTTAAGGTGCACTTTACTGTCCCTATAGGGAAATGTGTCCTCTGCATTTGACCCATCCTTCAGTGTCTCTGTGTTAAACATGTCGGGAGAAGTGGGACCCATCTCCAGATCGTGAGCTTAAGTCTTGGTCAGGACGAACTTAGCTGGAGGATTTGACCTGTTGTGCATGTTTTAGGATGATGGGGGGAACCGCACTGCAAAGAGGAATCCCACCCAGACACAGGAAGAACATGTAAACTCCATCCAAACACAGTGAGAACGTGCGAACTCCACCCAGACACAGGGAGGACATGCAAACTCCACCCAGAACACAGGGAGGACATGCAAAGTCCACCCAGACACAGAGAGAACATGTAAACTCCACCCAAACACAGTGAGAACATGCAAACTCCACCCAGACACAAGGAGGACATGTAAACTCCACCCAGACACAGGGAGGACATGCAAAGTCCACCCAGACACAGGGAGGACATGCAAAGACACAGAGAGAACACGTAAACTCCACCCAAACACAGAAGGAACATGCAAATTCCATCCAGACACACAGAGAACATACAAACTACACCCAGACACAGGACGAAACAGGCAAATTCCACTCAGACACTGGGAGAACATGTAAACTCCACCCAGACACAGGAAAAAACAGGCAAACTCCACTCAGGCACAGGGAGAACATGCAAACTCCACCCAGACACAGGGAGAACATGTAAGCTCAACACAGACACAGGGAGAACATGGAAACTCCACCCAGACACAGGAAGAAACAGGCAAACTCCACTCAGGCACTGGGAGAAATGCAAACTCCACCCAGACACAATAGATTTTTATTTTTTTTTTTATTTTTTGGAGGGGTCAGTATTTATTGTGCCTACTTTTTCTTTGTACTACTGGGACATTTTTGGTTATTATATATTGGTTGGCAATATGATCAAATTTGATCTGGAAAAGGTTGAATTAATAACTTGTATAACTCATTACAGATGCAAACTGACATCTAAAGTGTTTCATTCTGCTGTTTATTTATTGCAGGTTATGATTTTTAATAATATTGTACATTTAGAATAGTTTTTGTGGTTTAAATCTGCTCTTGTTGTGTCAGTGGAATAAATTAGTTTCAATATTACTGTTTATCGTCTATATTTTTTTCAGCGATGTATCGAACTTCACAGTATGTGGTGACAGGCCAAAGCGCTGCCCCCCTGTGCTGTCTACTGTATGTGGTTTTACTGCGGTGTGCCTCATACAAGTTTCATCTGGTGTGCAGGATCCCGTGTCAGGATGAAATGGGACTGTGGGGTTGTGTAGCAGAGGTATCCCCTAACACCTGCGCACAAAAGCACTGTGAACAATGGGTTTGACTGACACACGCAGACCACACACTTGAACTTAGACGTCCTACAGGAGTTTGTGTATTATGCAAGTTCGTGGGACCGGGGACGTGAGTTGGGTTGAAAATTCATAAACTTTGACTTAAAGAGCCTGTGCCTGATTTTTTTTTTTTTTTTTTTTTTTTTTTTTTGTATTTGAGCAAAATGTATCTTGTCCAAGTACAGCTATATTGTATAAGCAGCTCTTCAGGTCAAAAGAAGTCAGCTGTATACTGTCTGCATCTAAAGTGTTTTTATTGTCAGACAAATAGGACACACACGTTGGTGTGATAGTTGTTAGCTTTACTGTGATGACAAAACTCTGCTATGGTCTCTGAAAGTTGTGAAAAGTGCTTATAAGCTCATTGTGGTGAATAACTGGGATGCTCTGAATTCAAAAGGTATGTGAAGAATAATTTTGGACCACTGCAAACTGTTTCAAAAGAAATAGTTCAGTTTTTAAGACCTGCACCTTTAATGGTGCAGTATAATTTTTCTGTGGGGAGTTCACCGCTTGCTTGCATTATCCATTCACTGTGAATGCCTCTCTATAGATCTGATCTGTAACTGGTGGTGTCACCTTCTTGCCTCCATATGGATAGATAGGTTTAATGGTATACTGTGGAACTTTCCAGGCAAAGCAGTAGCCTGATGCATGTCCCCCTGTGATCTGGAGTTTAACTCTCAACCTCCTTACTGAGAGGAGGAAATAAGATAACCACTCTGCCACAGTAACACGGGGAGAACATGCACACTCCATTCAGACAAATCAGAAGTCTAACCCACAACCTCCTGGTGAGAGAGAGGAGACAGCATAATGGTTGAGTGGATCCATTCATTGTAATTGCGCAGCAGAGGTTAGTGCTCCATGTCCACTGGGATCAGACACAATTGAAAACACAAACTACTGGGACGACAGCAGTCGTTAGAATAATCCCAAAGCTCAAATATATAACTGAGTCAGAGGCATTTATGTGAAATGTAAACACATTATTCATTAAGCTGTCATTTATAAAAGCCAAGGTTTTAACAAAATTTGATTGAGGCAATGGGGCGGGTGCGGAGAGATCCGGGCAGCAGTCGAAGGCGGGGACCTCGACGACCGGATCTCCGGACATGGAGACTAGCTCTGGGGACATGGAATGTCACCTCGCTGGGGGGGAAGGAGCCTGAGCTTGTGCGGGAGGTTGAGCGTTACCGGCTAGATATAGTCGGCCTCACCTCCACGCACAGCTTGGGCTCTGGAACCCAACTTCTCGAGAGGGGTTGGACTCTCCATTTCTCTGGCGTTGCCCGCGGGGAGCGGCGGCGAGCTGGTGTGGGCTTGCTCATTGCCCCACAGCTCAGCCGCTGCGTGTTGGGGTTCACTCCGGTGAACGAGAGGGTCGCGTCCCTGCGCCTTCGGGTCGGGGACAGGTCTCTCACTGTTGTGTCGGCCTACGGGCCAAACAGCAGTGCAGAGTACCCGGCCTTCTTGGAGTCCCTGGGAGGGGTACTAGACAGTGCACCAACCGGGGACTCCGTTGTTCTCCTGGGGGACTTCAACGCCCATGTGGGTAACGACAGTGACACTTGGAGGGGCGTGATTGGGAGGAACGGCCTCCCCGATCTGAACCCGAGCGGTGTTTTGTTATTGGACTTCTGTGCTAGTCACAGTTTGTCCATAACAAACACCATGTTCGAGCACAAGGGTGTCCATCGGTGCACGTGGCACCAGGACACTCTAGGTCGGAGGTCGATGATCGACTTTGTTGTCGTGTCATCTGACCTCCGACCGCGTGTCTTGGACACTCGGGTGAAGAGAGGGGCTGAGCTGTCAACTGATCACCACCTGGTGGTGAGTTGGATCCGCTGGCGGAGGAGGAAGCCGGACAGACCTGGCAGGCCCAAGCGCATTGTGAGGGTCTGCTGGGAACGTCTGGCGGAGCCCTCTGTCAGGGGGGTCTTCAACTCCCACCTCCGGGAGAGCTTCTCCCTGATCCCGGGGGAGGTTGGAGACATGGACTCCGAGTGGGCCATGTTCTCCACCTCTATTGTCGATGCGGCTGCTCGTAGCTGTGGTCGTAAGGTCTGTGGTGCTTGTCGCGGCGGCAATCCCCGAACCCGGTGGTGGACACCGGAAGTAAGGGATGCCGTCAAGCTGAAGAAGGAGTCCTATCGAGCCTTGTTGGCTCGTGGGACTCCTGAGGCAGCTGATGAGTACCGACGGGCCAAGCGTGCCGCGGCTCGGGCAGTCACAGAGGCAAAAACTCGGGGTTGGGAGGAGTTCGGGGAGGCCATGGAGGAGGACTGTCGGACGGCCTCAAAGAGATTCTGGCAAACCGTCCGACGCCTCAGGAGGGGAAAGCAGTGCTTCACCAACACTGTTTACAGTGCGGGTGGAGAGCTGCTGACCTCGACTGGGGATGTTGTCGGGCGGTGGAAGGAATACTTTGAGGATCTCCTCAATCCCACTGTCACGTCTTCCGAGGAGGAAGCAGAAACTGGGGACCCAGAGGCGGACTCGTCCATCACCCTGGCTGAAGTCACTGAGGTGGTTGGCAAGCTCCTCGGTGGCAAGGCTCCGGGGGTGGACGAGATCCGTCCTGAGTACCTCAAGTCTCTGGATGTTGTGGGACTGTCTTGGCTGACACGTCTCTGCAACATCGCGTGGCAGTCGGGGACAGTACCTGTGGAATGGCAGACCGGGGTGGTGGTCCCTCTGTATAAGAAGGGGGACCGGAGGGTGTGTTCCAATTACAGGGGAATCACACTCCTCAGCCTTCCCGGTAAGGTCTATTCCAGGGTACTGGAGAGGAGAATCCGACCGATAGTCGAACCTCGGATTCAGGAGGAGCAGTGTGGTTTTCGTCCTGGTCGTGGAACACTGGACCAGCTCTATACTCTCCATCGGGTCCTCGAGGGCTCATGGGAGTATGCCCAACCAGTCCACATGTGTTTTGTGGATCTGGAGAAGGCATTCGACCGTGTCCCTCGTGGTGTCCTTTGGGGGGTGCTCTGGGAGTATGGGGTCCGGGGCTCTTTGCTAAGGGCTGTCCGGTCCCTGTATGACCGGAGCAGGAGCTGTGTTCGCATTGCCGGCAGTAAGTCAGACCTGTTCCCAGTGCATGTTGGACTCCGCCAGGGCTGCCCTTTGTCACCGGTTCTGTTCATTATATTTATGGACAGAATTTCTAGGCGCAGCCAGGGGCCGGAGGGGGCCTGGTTTGGGAACCACAGGATTTCATCTCTGCTGTTTGCAGATGATGTTGTCCTGATGGCTTCTTCGAGCCAGGACCTGCAGCAGGCACTGGGGCGGTTTGCAGCCGAGTGTGAAGCGGCTGGGATGAGAATCAGCTCCTCCAAATCCGAGGCCATGGTTCTCGACCGGAAAAAGGTGGTTTGCTCTCTCCGGGTGGGTGGTGAGTCTCTGCCCCAAGTGGAGGAGTTCAAGTATCTCGGGGTCTTGTTCACGAGTGAGGGAAGGATGGAGCGGGAGATTGACAGGCGGATCGGTGCAGCGTCTGCAGTGATGCGGTCGCTGTATCGGTCCGTTGTGGTAAAGAAGGAGCTGAGCCGGAAGGCGAAGCTCTCGATTTACCGGTCAATCTACGTTCCTACCCTCACCTATGGTCATGAGCTTTGGGTAATGACCGAAAGGACAAGATCGCGGATACAAGCGGCCGAAATGGGCTTCCTCCGCAGAGTGGCCGGGCGCACCCTTAGGGATAGGGTGAGGAGCTCGGTCACACGGGAGGAGCTCGGAGTAGAGCCGCTGCTCCTACACGTTGAGAGGAACCAGTTGAGGTGGCTCGGGCATCTGCTCAGGATGCCTCCTGGACGCCTCCCTAGGGAGGTGTTCTGGGCATGTCCCACCGGGAGGAGGCCCCGGGGAAGACCCAGGACACGCTGGAGGGACTATGTCTCTCGGCTGGCCTGGGAACGCCTTGGGGTCCCACCGGAGGAGCTGGATGACGTGTCCGGGGTGAGGGAAGTCTGGGAGTCCCTGCTTAGACTGCTGCCCCCGCGACCCGGCCCCGGATAAGCGGAAGAAAATGGATGGATGGATGGATGATTGAGGCAACTTAAAGGGCCCTGTACCTGTACCCTATACCCTGTACCTTGTATTTGAGCAAATGTGTGTCACCCCAGTACACATATTTTGTATAAGCAGCTCTTGAGGTCAACTGCAAACAGTTTTCGTGTTTTTCTGTTTTTAAGACAGTAAAAAACAGTGCACATGACAGGCTGGACTACTTGTTTTAGTAAAACAGTTAGGGCTCATATTACACTATTTAAATTATTAAAAATCTATTAAAATGTTGTTTCCTCATCACAAACATTTCTGGGGTTGTGTTTTGTTTCATTTACACATGTTTAACACACAAACCCTGCATATTTAGGCTGAGTTCTTCTATCAGACAGAAAACACTATCTGTTCCATCTTGTGACGTCATGGAGTAATACAGGAAGTGCTTGTGTTTTAACTCCATACACCTTAATCATTTTGATAATGTCAGCCCTCGCATTTCCTCCCTCTACTGAAAAATGTGTTTTGTATTCATTACATTTTTTTATGAGGTAGCTGCATTATAACATAGCTTAAAGCTCATGAGAATCCATAAAATTTTACAAAAATCTTACCTTTTTTTTTTTCATTTTGATGAAGTTTTGCTAGAATATTCCATGTTGATATAGGATTGTTCTTTAGAACTCATTACAACTTACTATATTTTTGTACTTTTCCTTTCAACTTTGTTCCACAAACTTCCACTTAGCTGATGTAAAACTATGATTAATATTTAGCACAGGTACTATCCACCAAAACAAGTCAGAATTAAAAACATGAAAACCTGTCATCTGCACTTTGAGTCCATTGTCATCAAAACATGCAGTGCCATTATAAACACAGCGATCAAAAGCCCAACTCTCACTATGGAAAATCACTGAGGAGGAAAATGAGGCATTAGCAACAGAGATGTAAAAATTCCCCTGTCGCTGACACAAGCTCTGAGCCCGAGGTTAAACACAGCTCCATTACAGTTTGTGCAGCTAGAATGACCAGTGAAAGTTGTATCTGTAATATACAGTACACATTTAGATCAGGTGACAATATCAAAGAGGGGGTTTTATGCTAATTGACTTTTGGAGCTTTCTACCATGTTATAATACTGTTCCGTCATTAAAAACATGCCTGAAGAGCTAGCCATCCATGCTAATTTTGTAATCTAGTCATCTCTCCTGGGCCTCCTTACTGTTAGCTGTACGATTCTGTCCAAAGTTCAGACCATAAGTCTACCTCACCCAAGCTCCCACACTGCCATTTTTCACAAATATAAAAGCAGGAGACAAAACAATGCCCTACAACTTCACAAACCTGACATGATGTGCAGTAGTTTCATCAGGCTGCACGCTGAATGGGGAGCAAAGTGAGGGGAGACTCAGAGAGTCAAAAATAAAATTCAAAGGAATGAAACATTTTAAAACTTGTTTTTGGCAAATTTTGTTTTTCAAAATAATAAAAGGTAGACAATTAGAGGATATACCTATCGTGTGAGTTTCATCCTGGCTGTGACAAGGTAACTTCATTTATTTATTTTTTTTACACTTGTTAAACTTTGAGCTCTATAATGCTGTCCATTATTAATTCCCTCCACAGTCAGTGCTGGTAAGCCATTATTGTAACCACAGCTGCCTTGGGACAGACTGGCGCAAGGCTGCTAATCTGCACTATCAGCCCCTCTGACCATCATCAACATTCACACTAGGCAATGTAGGTGAAGTGTCTTGCCTAAGGACACAACTGGCACCCCACTGTGGTACCTGGTATTCCCAGCAGCCTCCTATCCAAGTACTAACCAGGCCCAGCCCTGCTTAGCTTCAGAGATCAGACAAGATCAGTCCTGGTTTAGTTCTGGCTCAGGCCTGGTTTGGTTCAGATCCCGTCCTTAGTTATAGTCCTGGCTTGGTCCCATCTCAGCCCTAGTTAGGTTTAATCATGGTTTTCTCCTAGTTTTGGTTTTATCCTTCAGTCCCAGCTTAGTCTTGGTTTAGACCTTGTTTAGTCCTGGTTTAGTCTTGGTGTAGTTCTGGTTTGGTTTAGTCCTGGTATAGACCTGGTTCAGTACTATTTAAATCCTGGTTTAGTCCTGCTTTAATGCTGGTTAAGTCCTGGTTCAGCCATGGTTCAGTCCTGGTTTAGTCCTTGTTTAGACCCATTTCAGTCCTGGGTCAGTCCCTGTTCACTCCTGCTTTAGCAGTGAGCTGTTGACAGCTGACAGCATGTGCTGGTCTGACCTCTAGGACAATTACTTGTTTTCAGCTCATAATGAAAAACTGCCATTTAACCCTTTGAGTGCTGAGCTCTGCTGTGGCTGGACATGAATTATTTATGACCCGTTTCTGACACTGGGAACAGAAACTGGAATGACATTTTCCATTTTGAAACAACCCCACAAATCCGCTCAAATCAATATCTTACATGCAATTTCCTGACAAAGAGGCATTCTTCAGACTTCTATTGTAATTAGTTCAAGACACTGTACCTCATTTTACTGTCTTAAAAATGTGAAAAACAGAACACATTTTGCAGAGGTCTAATATGTATTCCTATATGCAAATACTCTTTCTTTAGACAATAGAATTTTCAGCATTAAATGGGAGTACTTTCTTTTCTATTCCCATGTGGCCTTATTTCTGTGTAATCCCCTCAGTGGTCCAGGTAGGTTCCATAGTGTTCTATGTGCGTACACTAGTCTGAAATCTAATTATGTATATAAAATGAGTCTATGCCTGGTGTCCAAAGTGGTGACCTATGCACAACTGGACATGTCGTTTAGTCTCAGTCAAATAAAAGCTTGTTTGTGTATTGATATTTTCTGATGGAACCAGTGAAGAGAATCTTGTGTTAAGGAGCTGTTTATTGATCACGGACAAGGTATTTGTTTAAGTGACTTTGTTCAGATTAGACCCATTTCCAATTCTTTCCCACTGAATAATTACAGAGAACACTGATGCTGGTCGAACTGGTAACTCCCACTGGTAAACAGGGACTTGGCCGAGGTCCCACTTTATTTAAACTGTGACGTGTTACAACAATGATACATCCACACAAACAGGCCTATACCAAGTCTAACTAAGAACTAAACCAAGTCTAACCCGGGACTAAACCAGGTCTAACCAAGGATTAAACCAGTTCTAACCAAGGACTAAACCAGGTCTAACCCAGGACTAAACCATGTCCAAAGCAGAATTAAACCACATCTAAAACAAAACTAAACTAGGTCCAACCCAGGATTAGCAGGTCTAAAACTCGATTAAACCAGGTCCAACCCAGGATTAAACCCAGTCCAAACCAGAATTAAACCAGGTGTAAACCAGGACTAACTCAGATCTAACTCATCGCTTGGACTACTTTTAATATTGATCACTACAAGAGCTGCAATAAAGTCGGACTAAACCAGGTCCAACCCAGAATTAAACTAAGTCTAAACTTAGACTAAACCAAGTCTAAGCACTTGCAGTTTTGTGGATTTATGTTTTTACTTGAGACAAGGCTTGAGTGGAACCTCCTTGGAGACCCCACACACCTCCATCTTGGATTATTTACTCTTCAAAAACATGAAACAAAACCAGGTCAGACACAACTGTAAATGCACCATATCCCCATGTGTTCAAAGTCCATGTGAAAAAGGGGGTTCTAAAGGGCACCACTCTCACAATATATAAACAAAAATGACACAGACAGCAGATTACACAACAAATAAATAAGACAATAAAGCAAGCTTGGTTTAGACCACTTTTCAGTCCTGATTCAGTCCTGGGTTATACCTAGTTTAGTTTTGGCTATGTCCTGGTTTAGTCTTGGATTAGACCTGAGTTAGTCCTGCTTTAGTCCTGCCTTAGTCCTGGTTTAATCCTGCTTTAATCCGTCCTGTAGTTCACCATGTGTGTTACAGTAAAATCTATAGAGAGATGCATTAGCCAAAATAAATGTAAACAAAAGAGCCATGGGACAACCAATTAAGCTATTGGCGTTATATCACTCTAATCACCTCTAATGTCAGGATACAGAAACACCAAATTAAAGGTGCGCCATGTAACTTTCTGTTAGTATCCATGGAGATTTTTCCTGGAATGTTTAACATTATGGCATTAAACATATCTGTGTCGGTGAACATTAGCAGGGCAAATTACAGGTCAGATCTGTGGAAAGGCGACCCCACTCACAATAAGAACGCATGTTTTTCAAGGTATTTTTAAGCAATAAAAACACCAGTAATTAATTCAACAAACTCAAATTGGACCCTAGACCAGAGAAGTTACAAAATGGATATTTACAGTCCATGTGGTCCTAAACTTGTTCTGATAGAGCTCAAAATCATTCTAAAGCTATTCAGGAAAGGTTCATTTCTGTCCCGTGGTTGTGACTTTTTTTAGTATTCATACTTGCTCAAATGGTTAGTATCAATACTAGTTTTGGTATTAGTAGTATAAAGTGTCTATAAAGTGTCTTCTACTCTTTAAATTCAACACTACAAATGTTTTGGCTGTTTTTGTCCCTGAGGTTTGTTCATCTCTGTATTGACCCTGTTGTTCATGGTCCATATTTAAAAGCACTTCTCACCCACTGACTCCCCCTGGTGTTGAGTTCTGTCCCTGAGGCGGTTGTGAGTCAGTCTGGTTGCACAGCTAAAAACACAGTTTGAATCGACTCCAGTCATCGGGCTGGAGACAGCAGGATCCACTCTGCACTCCCACTGCTCTCTCCACAAACACAATGAGGTACTGCACACAGGTACGCACATTTCAGGATATCATTTTGATCTCACCTCAGTGGCAAAATGGACCATGAGTTTAACTTTATTATTCTCTCTCTTGGAAAGTGTCTATATTTATTTGAGGGTTTTCAGGGTTCCCACACTTTCCAGGGCGTTTTTAATTACCTAATCAGTCTAACTATGATGGCAAATGAATCACACTCAAAGGCAAACACACTAATTCACATATATTCACAAACTATATATTCGCTTTGCATTGAGTTATGATTGCATTGTATTTTTGGGCATGTCCTAATTATGGTCTATCTCTAATTATGTGCATCTCCATGGAAACAAGCCGGTGGCATCAGCAAGCCAAGTTGTAGATAAGATCTGTGGAATGGCACCCCAAGGCACAGTGAGAATACAATATATTTTCAAATGTATTTCTGAGCAATAAAAACACCTGTAATTGAATAAGGTTAAGGTACACTTTATTGCCCCATATTGAAATTTGTACTCTGCATTTGTCCCATTCTTCAATGCTGATGGGGAAGAAGCAAGCAGGAGTAGGTAGTATAAAAAAGTTACACAGTGCACCTTTAAATGCTGAACTTCCTGTATTCCACATACTAAAAACAAAAGCCGAAAGCATGTCCAAATTATGGCCCAGGATCAAATTTTTTTCTTGGCCCTCAGGCTTCCATGTGAATTGGCCCACATTACCTCAAGCAGTACTTTTTTACTTTTTTACTGCAAGTTTTTATTTTATTTTATTATTATTATTTTTTTTTACATTTACCTTGATGAAGCCCTACGACGGAGTATAAGGGTCACTTAAATTAAAAGAAAAAACAATTATGCGGGCGCTACGAGAAAAAAAGCCGTAATATTACGAGAAAAAAGTCGTAATATTATGAGAAAATAGGCTGCTATGCGTGAGTGAGTGACCAGTGCGTTGTGTGTTATGGAGAATTTGGAGCATTTTGTTCAGATAAACTTTAAACTGGGGTTTATGCACGATGAAATACTGTATCTTTTTGCCCACCATCACCACACTATCATCAGTTTAAGTACTTTGAAGGGACACTGCAAGAGTTTGAGTTTGTTTAGTCGGAGGAACCAGACAGCAGCCTATATTCTCATAAAAATACAACTTTATTCTCGTAATATTACTACTTTTTTCTCGTAATATTATACGACTTTATTCTCGTAATATTACGACTTTAATGTCGAAATGCTATGACTTTATTCTCGTATTCTCTCTCTCTCTCTCTCTCTCTCTCTCTCTCTCTCTCTCTCTCTCTATATATATATATATATATATATATATATATATATATATATATATATATATATATATATATATATATATATATATATATATATATTTTATTTTATTTTATTTTATTTTATTTTATTTTTTTAAGTGACCCTTATACTCCGTCGTGGAAGCCAATATCAACATTAACATGAACAAAGCTCTGGTGGCTCATTCTAGCCTCTTATAAATGTACAGATTTCAGTCGTTCACTGCACTGAGCACCAGTCTATGGCTTCATCTGTGTTTTGATATGTAGCCCTTGATGAAAAAAGTCTCGATACTCCTGCTTTGTATATTTAGACATAGATCACCAAGTTAGAACTGAAGTTAGACAAATCTATATTAACCCAAACATACTGATAAAATAAAACATTAAAATATATTACATGTTGACTATGCATTCTTCACATTTGAATAGTAAAGTGCCCATATGGGCACAGAAAATTAGGGATGCCTATGTTTTACAGCAAGATCATGCCTGTAGCACAGGGGTCACCAACCTTTTTTAACCTGAGAGCTACTTTATGGGCACTGAGTCATACGAAGGGCGACCAGTTTGAGACGCTCTTCTGAAATAACACATTTTCTCAGTTTGCCTTTAGTTATACATTATTAATAATGATAAATGATAATCATCTATGTGAACACACTGATCACGTTGCAAGACACTGATCATGTTAATGATTTCTCAAAATAATTATCAACAATGAACAAGGAGGGAAACAGATATCAGTATTCAGCACTTTAACTTTACTAATCTTAGTAATTGTTAAATTTCCAGATGACACTTACATCACTACATCTCATAGGAAAAGTGCCCCATTTTCACTATCCATTGACGAACCTTTTTAACAAAACATAAATAATATACATTGCACCATGTTTCATAAAGTTATCAATTATGTAATGTTAAAGAAAAATAAGCTTACATATTTTTAAATAAATCTCGGTTGCGTTGTGTGACTTTTTCACCGGTGTCGTGAAAAAAGCCTGTTGTTTACCCAAAGCTGCGTTTAGCTCTAGGCTTGTTCTGCCCATAGTGTGCGCCCCCGTGGGGAGTGTGCGTCCCCGTGGGTAGTTAGTGTGGAGCTTTGTGAGACGTAGTGAAGTGTCCCTCCACATTGTGCCACTTTGCCGTCACCACAGTCGCTCCACAGATGAGATACGCGCAGGTTTCTTTTACAGTCTTAAATCGTTGTGAACGTGATCTCTTTATTTTCTACCATGTTTTGGAGTAAGAAACTGCATTCAGCGCATCTTCACAGCGCTCGCGAGCGGAGCACTGGTTTTGTCACGCACACAATACTGACCTTTGAAGTGAGTAGGTCAAAGTTCACCTTAACTTATTTAAACTTCACGTATAATGAACATATGTTTAAGATATTGTCATTTTGAAATCTATATAAACGCAAGGGTGATAAAAAAAAATAAAAAATAAAAAATAAATTAAAAAAAAGCAACAGAATAAAAATTAAATTTTAGATGCAGCTCATTAGTGAGTTGTGCTATTTTTAGAACCGGTCTGCGGGCGACTCATGGGGCTTGGGGGCGACATGGCGCCCGCGGGCACAGGGTTAGTGACCCCTGCGTGTAGCAGGTACCAGGATTTCCAGGACGTGTTGGACCCTGTTTAGGGTCCAACACCTGAAAGTAACCCATTAATACATAATTTTAAAATGTTTTTTAACCTTTATTTAACCAGGAGAATGCTATTGAGAATCTGGGCCAAGAGGTAGATAAGTTCAACACATGTATGATGTTTATAGCATTATCTACTGTTTGTAGTCGTTGATAACAATTGACCAATGAGCTCCTTCGTTTCACATGCGTCACCGGAAAAAGCTAATCTGATTGGACGATCACGTTTGACCAAGCTGCAAGATGCAGCGGAAAACATGGGACCAGACTGATATAATCTGTATCTCCTCTCTCTCGCTTCTTTAGTCCCAGTTTAGCTGCTCTGTATGAAATCTAGTTGTGGTTGTGCGTTATGTGTGCGGTTTGACCCAAAAGAGATGTGTGTGAGGCAAGATGCAAAGAGACATATGCCTGATGTGAAATCACACTGAGAGTCTCATTCTGAACCAGAGGCATGTTGTCTAGCTCAGGTAAGATTCAAATATGTTGTATTATTTCAAATAGAAAACATTGTTATTTTGTCTGCTAGATAGTGATAATCTCATGCCCATGGCTCATTATGTAATAATTTGGACATATGAAATCACAATTGATGATGATCTAAAACAACTTCATAAAAGAAACAAGTCCGCTGACTTCCAGGTTGGAAAATTGTGGACCCCAATGAGGCATCAAGAGAAAGTTCCCGCATGTAGGCCTGTCACAATAACACATTTTGAAGTGTGATATATCGATTAAGTAAATATAGACAATAAACAATAATACTGAAGCTAATTTATGCCACAGGCACAATAAGATAAAGATTAAGATCCATTTTATTATAACCATTTTATTTTAAAAAATCCTGAAAAATGTCCCACTAGTGCAAAGGAAAGGAACCCATGAGACATACTGACCCCAAAAAATGATTGTTCCATCTGTCAGTTATAGAACAAAGTCAATATAGTGATTATTGTGGCAGGCCTACCCGCCTGTTACCATAAGCACCATCACAACAAAGCATCGCATGCTGTTGGCCTCTGCTATAGAAAGCTGCACATCACACTAGCAAGCAGCAAAAAATTTTTTTTTATATTTGGGCTGAAATGGCAAAGCAACACTGCTGAATCCTACGCGTATCACCGATTAACAAAATAAAATTGCAGTACCTCAATGGTGGTGGTGAAAATGACGTCTTGAATACAGGAGAATAAAGATTACTCAAACATACATGAATCACTCTAAATACAACTTTAACAAGGTCAATGAGAAGGATACAATTATAACAGCTCTGAAAAGTAGATTTTCTACAATAGGTCTCCTTCAAAATAGTTCACATTTTTGTAGTTTGCATGTTCCCTCTGTGTCTGTGTTTCTTCCGGTTGCTCCAGTTTTCATAAAACCAGCCACATGTAAAATAGAGTCACCTCTGGAGACTCCAAATCTCATTGGGACCATTTGTGTTTCTTTATGGCACTATACCTGATTTTTACTGTGTTAAAAATGTGAAAAACATAAGTAATTCATTTTAAACTAACTAATTATTTACAGCAAAGCGTTTATAAGCACTTTTCATAACTTTCAGAGTGAAGTTTTGCTCTCACGGTAACGCTAACAACTACTAGCAAGCTAACCACATACTTCCTGATTCTCGGACAATGAAACACTTTATATTTAGATGCACACATTAAACAGCAGACATATTTTGACCTCAAGAGCTGCTTATCTGGACTGGGGAAAGACACATTTTGCTCAAATTCATGGAATGAAATCAGGGAAAGGGCTTTAAAGTTGCTCAGTAATGCTGCAGCATTTGCTTGACTCTGAATCATGGCTAGAGTAGTAGCAGCTAAATTAAACTAATCTCTTTTGATCACTGTTGCCTCTTCTCTTCCTCTCCTCGCCCTCTCTGTCTCTCTCTCTCCCTCTTCTCTCTATTTTTCTTGTTTACTCAGTGCTTTAAGAATTACCCCATGGAGACAGTTTGTTTTTTAATTACTATTATTGACCAACACTCCCACTTTTAGTTGGAGCCATTTTAAATTCATCTATGCCTTGGTCATTTCTTTCTGTGATTAGTGGGTTAAAAATGCCCAACATTTTGAACGGCTCAGTTGAGGTGATGAATTGTAATTACTAACCTGAGATTTAGTTTGATTAAAAAAAAAAAAAAAGACTAAGGCAGTATCCACTATGCCTATATTTACTAGGTCTCATTGGCAGCTCTGGCAGCCTTAGTTCAGTCCATATATTCAGTGCCTAATTCCCCCTTTGTACATGTCCACAGGTTGGTGGCAAATTGTTGTGTCCAGAGGGATGGTCTACTGATTGGTTATTAAAAAGGACAAGGTTTAGAAGCGGGATACACTTTAAAGTCAAAGTGATGAGGAAATGTTTAAGGTTAGGTTTTGGTTAAGGTTAGGAAAAGGGTATACATATATGTGTGTGTGGGGGGGGTGTAAATATTTTTGTTATTATAAATAAATATTTATTTATAATAATTAATACAATATTTTTAGTTTCAGTTCCAAAACCATAAACAGTCTAGGCCCAAAACCCATGCTCTCAGCTCTCGCGATATCTGGATATGTATATAAACCCTGAACGCTCATTCCTCTTCCTTTCTTTCCCTTTAGAGGTGAAGGTGCAACAGTTTTCGGTCGTCCCGAAACCGGGTTCATCCGACACCCTCACCACAAATCCAGCTGATCTGAGCTCCACAGCGGCACCATGCCTCCCAAATTCGACCCCAACGAGATTAAGATTGGTACGTTTGAATCAATGACGTTTTAATAAAAGATATTCTCCGCAGCCAAGATGGAGTCGCTTCGTGCGGATCGTATTCTTGTGTCTCGGCCTGGGTGATCTGAAAATAATTGAACATGGTCATACGAGTGTAGCGAATAGATAGTCGTTACATTGGCGATCGACGTGGTGTATTTTACTCGATTGTGGTTAGCTGTGAGGTAAACGGTTTGACAGCGACCACGTGTGCTAGCCGTGGATGATGCTAACCTCAGCTGCTAACCTAGTAGCCGCTAACCTATTAGTCGCTCTCAGAAGCCCAAGTAGTGGCGTTACTGGCATAGTCTATGGTAACTGGTAGGGTTATTGGTCTAATCTAGTTACCTGGCCAATCTACTAAGTACCATCATATGATGCGTATCCAAAATTGGTAGTTATTATGTGTTCTAGTAGGTATTAAATGATGAAAGAATAGTCTTAAGAGTGGTGAAATTCAAATGTGTAGGCATGTCAATTTAGGTTATTTGTATTTGCATGGATTTCCTAATCACATCCTTCAAAATGATGGATGAATGAGCCAAAATTGCTATTTGACTACAGTATAACTAAAATACTACAAACGTGAAGTAAGGTATATGGAAGTAAAACGTTGCGGAATTGTCTCTATAGTGGATGCACTACTAACAATGGTACTTTTAGAGCTTTTGAGGAAAATTTGTTTAATTACTACGATAAATTTAGCTGTAGGACAATGTTGGTACATCCAAAAATTTGTTTGTGAAATGGAGATTGATCCAGTATCTAAACGGGGGCAAATGGGCAGGCATTTACACCTGATAAGAGTTTGGTGGAGGTATAGTGAATATATGGTTAGAGGGGTGCTGAGATTCCAGAACACTGGAAGCTTGGAGAAAGGCCAGAGAAATGTGTGGTCTTGAAGGACTACATCAGGTTGGTTGGAGAGGAGACTGATCGAATAGTGGCAGATGTTTTGTATAGCTTTACCCATACCCACTGGCAAGTATATTATTCAAAATTTGATTTACAAGGCAATGCTTTCAAACATTACCTTGAATATGATGCCTTCAAATGACAAGTATGTACAGTTGATGTGGTTAACTTGTCTATATTGCACATTCCTATGTAATTGTCTCTAGTTGTTTTAACTTCCATCAGCATTTGTACAATGATCACACAGGTTAGCATTACCTGGCCAGCCAAAACCAGACTTGAAAAGGAGCGGTGGTGGAAACCGTAAACTTATAATTGAGTACATTTTTAGCCATGCAACGTTTACGGAGTACAAATACTGCTGCCAAAATTGTATTAAAGGTACACATGAAAAATTCTACTCAATAGTTTATAACAATTTTAGCAGCATTATTTAAGTCTTTTATAGAAAACTTGAATTAAACATGTTAAACCAAAATTCACATTCAGAGTTCTGGCCAATCAGCAGGTGATGCAGTGCTGTTGTGTGTATCCAAGCAGACTGCTGTGTTTTTGGACTTGTACAGTAATCTGTAACACCTGTGATGTGTATTTTTATTACTTTTATAACCAATTGCCAATACATGGCTAGAATTTTACTGAAGTATCTTTAAAAAAAAAAAAAAATCTAAAGTACAATTACACAAAAAGTATAGTCGTATTTCTCATTGCAGTAACGGGACTATTTATAATTCTAATATTTTGTAATTGATTACTTTCCACCACTGCAAAGGAGGAACTGGCTGCTGAGGCAAATGTTTGCAATCTTTTTTTGTTTCTATTACCACATAATGAGTTAAAATTTTTAATCAAACCCTTTCACTTGTCAGAGGCTTTATACAAAGTAATTTCTGACCATAATGACTCAATGCAACCTTGCAGACCAAAACTGGTTCTTGTGACTGACTATGGCTGCATTATATTAGTTTTAATGTTTGCAGTAAGCAAATTGCAAAGACTGAACATCATCTCTAAAAACTGCAAGATACTTCTTAGTCCTTTATAAAAGCTAACATGGTTTAGACTTTCTCAAATGTATATGATTCTTGTATTGTTTGAGCAGTCCATATTTTGGTCTCAACTGCAATTTGATATTTTTTCAAAATAGGTTCTTCTTCAATTTAAATTAAGATCTAGCCATGGGGTTTACTTTTAGTTTTCTACTGTTTTTAAGACAAACCAGATTGGTCAGAAATGCATAAATAAGCAACAAAATGAAGCCGAAGCATATTTAGGGTAGCTAAAGTCCAAACCGTTAGAATCTGTATGAACGGTTTATTTTTAATACCTGTTCCTATAATATCCTACTGCTACACCAGTTTCATTTGGTCATTTAACAAAGTTCTGTTTCTTGTGTTTCAGTGTACATGAGGTGCACAGGAGGAGAAGTCGGAGCCACCTCAGCCCTGGCCCCTAAAATCGGTCCTCTGGGTCTGGTCAGTATCTCTGTAGTTTTAAATGGTTATTTTCCACAGCCTCCCGCCACTATGCCCGTCTGCAGTGACTGAGTATATTCCAGTGGAGGCTCAGAGAAACCCAACTTTAGGAAACAGGGCTGTTCAAACCAATGGACCGCTCTGTGCCGAAAAGACTGGGACAACCAAACTCATGTGGGATTGTGCACATTGGAATTTTCCCTTGGAATTTTTATTTTGGCACCTCACTTTTGACCCACATTTGGCTTCCTGCTATATCAGTGTAATAAGGCTACATTAGATTTATCTCTACCTACTGTGGTCTATATTTTAGTTGGTGCCATCATTTATTTATCTTTTTGCATTTCACTTGATTGGCCCTGCAGGGCCATATTGATTCTATTAGATGCATGTATAATTTTTGTTTCCTCTGTAGTCTCCCAAGAAAGTTGGTGACGACATTGCCAAAGCGACCGGTGACTGGAAAGGCCTGAGGATCACTGTCAAACTGACCATCCAGAACAGACAGGCAGCTGTAAGTGCAATTAAAAACATTTGTCTTGCAACTTTCATTCACTAGAATGATGACCAAGGTATTAAAGCATTTTAAGTGAAAGTGTATACCTCAAATACAAATGGAAGACTAGAGTAATTTTCAACCAGTATATGAATTTGAAATTGCACCCTACATTGTACAATCTCTTGTTAAGATGGAGAACCTTTATTTGTCCTACAATGGGGAAATTTAACTGTTGCAACGCAAAGTTGAAGAACAACTTGCAAACAAAAAAAAAGACATTAAGACACGACTTAGATTAATAATAGTTCACTATGTTTAGTAGTATAGCCCTCTACAGTTTCTTACGAGCAACACTTTGCTTTTTAGAGTAATGTTTGACTCCTTGCTCAGCCTCCCGCCACTATGCTCTTCTGCAGTGACTGAGTATATTCCAGTGGAGGCTCAGAGGAACCCAGCTTTAGGAAACAGGGCTGTTCAAACCAATGGACTGCTCTGTGCCGAAAAGACTGGAACAGGCACAAATAAAGACTCTAAGATGGGTGTTTTTAACTGGCTTGTACCATGTAACAAAATTTGAGATCGAGTTGCATGAGTGTTTTGTAAATCAAGTTATTTTGTTAGCTTGTGTCAGTTGTCTTGCATTATTTTGAGGAAGTCTTTGTGGCTTTTAAATGTTGAATTCAGGAATCAATTCAACATCAGTCAATCATTAGTTTACTGATATTTGCATAAACCTGTTGTATTGCAATCTGCAGATTGAGGTTGTGCCCTCTGCTTCAGCCCTGATTATCAAGGCCCTGAAGGAGCCTCCCCGTGACAGGAAGAAGGTCAAGAACAGTGAGTGTCAAACATTTAAACCAATTCTGATGTTAATAATTGACTGAAACTAAATGTAAAGTTTTATTTTTCAGTTAAGCACAGTGGAAGTGTGAGCTTTGACGAGATCGTGAGCATCGCTCGTGTCATGAGGCCTCGCTCCATCGCCAGAGAGCTGTCTGGTAAATACAACTATGCCAAAAGACAAAATTTCTCTTCAAGACCAGGACTCTTAATATCTTTGAATGAGCCAGAACTACTAGAGATCAATGTGTTTCTGATTGAAAATTTGTCAGCTTTGGCCAAAAACCTGTCTGCATTTTATACTTTACATAGATTTTTTTTTTTTACATGGACAGAAATATAATTTGGGCATTTAAAAAAATTACCATTAAGCATTCTTCAGTACTGGGAAAAAAATCACTCGACTCTTTACTTGTATTCAGCCTCCCGCCACTATGCTCTTCTGCAGTGACTGAGTATATTCCAGTGGAGGCTCATAGGAACCCAGCTTTAGGAAACAGGGCTGTTCACACCAATGGACCGCTCTGTGCCGAAAAGACTGGAACAACTTCAGCAGAATTCAGTGATAAAAGCACTACATATATGTACATATATTACCTCCTGTCCCCATGCACCACAACACAATAACCTAGATATTTTGTAGAGAAAAACTTTCCGTATTTTCTGGACTATAAGTCGCACCAGGCAAACGTATCTCACTACAGTAACTAAATTCATTGAATTCTTCATCCGGTCTCTTTTCTGAACAACTCTGCTAACTCCCGAGGTAGATGAAGCGCTGCTTCCTCTTCTGCGTGGCTGCTATCAGACTTGGCAGAATACAATTTTCTCTAAGGGGGCATTTTTTTTTTCAGTCTTTCTCAGATGTCTCAAATTTTCAATGGTACAGAAGTAGTAGATACAGGTACACAAGCCTAGAGTGCCCTCACACGGTTGTCATGTGTGAAATTATTAAAATATATGATTTCATATCTTTGTTATTGTCACTCTGTCGCACCCCAAGCTATAGGGGGAAAAAAAAGCATGACTTGTAGTCTGGAAAATACGGTACTCCAAGGGCTGTGTTCTCAAAATGATTCCAGCCCACGTGTTTTACATCCTAGAACAGTGTTTCTCAAACAGTGGTACGTGAACTCCTTCAGGTTGTACTTTGTCAGCTATTCACTGTGACCAAGTTGGAATGAATTGTATCCACTTTTAGCCTCCTTTAGTTTCACTGTAGTTTTAAACAAATTATGTGCATTTTTAGACCTGAAATAGCCCTATATTGGACCTGGAATAGTCCTGGTGATACTTGGAAATCAATCTTTTCTTTGACGGTACTTGTGAAATGTTTGAGAGCCATTTCCTTAGAACAGTTTAGTTTTTTACACTTTTACATTACCTTGTCAGTCTTGCTTTGTACAGCGGATATATTTCTTAGATGTTGACACTGATGTCTGTATTCTCAGGAACCGTGAAGGAGATTCTGGGCACGGCTCAGTCTGTCGGCTGCACCATTGACGGGCGCCCTCCGCACGATGTCATCGATGACATCAACAGTGGCAAAGTGGAGTGTCCCGCTGAGTAAATGGACAATAAATGACTTTGTATAAAATTTACTTGTTTGGTCAGTTTTTGCGTGTGTACACTCTGAATATAGACTAGAACAGTTGAATAAAACTAAAGCACTGGTTTAGGAGCTGTGAGAACACATGATTCAGGAGATAGACTGTCCCATTGCCTGAGCTCATGTCTCAGAATAGAAATGTTCCCTCTGTTGAATTTGCTTATGTGGGTGGCTTTCCTCACTTATCTGTCAAGTACAGGATATCCCAGGCAATCGACCTACAACTTGCACAATATCAGGTGTGTACTCAAGTAAGGATAACATTACTTCAAAATATTACTCAAGTACAAAGTAGTGGTTGAAGAAAAGAGTAAAGTATTTGGGGTGAAAACTACCTGAGTAACATCTGATTTGTAATTTGACAGAAAAAATATCAACTACAAAGTCTGGTATGTTGGAAGGATACACAAAAATTAGATGCAAACCCATATCTGAAGAAGCAGTGCAAGAAAAACAAATGAACAGTAATCACCTTTACTCAAGTAAGAGCACTTTAAAAAAATATATATATATACTCAATTAGGAGGAAAAGTACAAATTCTTCAAAAAGTTACTCCAATAAGTAACTACCAGTAAATGCAGTATATTTTCCAATACAGACCCACTATGCTTGTCCCTGATTGGTTAATTCATCTGTTAATCACACATTTGAAAACGTCGAGATTCACCAGTGATCAGACTCACATTGTCGTAGATTAGTGAAATGTGTTCTGGATCCCAGGCAAACCCCTCTGCACAGTAGAAAAAAAAATCCTCTAGATAAGGCAGTTCCCTTATGTTGGCAATGCTCTTTTGTTTCGAGTTAAAATCTGGTTTCAAAAATGATTGAGGGAGCAAACTGCTGTACATTTACAATACGCATCTTAAAGACATTTTAAATACAAAATGTATTTTATTGGTTTACAAATGTATAAATATCCAACATGACACATACCCAGTTGTCAAATTTTCTGTCCTTTTACTTTAAGATTGTGATAACTGTATGAACAAAAATTAGCTTGAATACTAAAACTAAAATCAGTATTGAGTGGCCTTTACAAAGAAATTTAAATTTCAGCTGAATTTCATTGTGCTTTTCGGACTTTTTAATAATCAGACCCAGATCTATAGCAATGTCAGATAGTGTAAAAATAACAGTTATTACTTATTATCACTTTAGGTAGGCGTGTTCAGCTTTTTGTTTAATTTGTAGGAACAAGTTTATCAAAATGTGAAGTGCAGGTCTTCGTTGATTTTCGGCTCAGAACCACAGAATGTTTAGGAAGACCTCAGATCATTTCCAGTATAAAAAGTCCATTACACTGCAAAACGTAACATCAAGATTAGTTAGAACATTACTTGAAAAAGATGCACTGTCACTTTTCTGATGGAGGTCTGCCACCTGTTTGTCCTCATGGAGGTGTTGTTGCTTGTCCTGGAATTGTCCACATTATGGCATCAAACTTGCATATATCCATGAAAAGAACAGATGATACCACAATACCTAGTACTGACCAAGCCTAGCTCAAGATCCCAGCAGCATTGAAGGATGGGTCAAATGCAGAGGACAAATTTCCCTACTGGCACAATAAAAGTCTTAGCGTGAAACATTCCAGTCAATATCCTCCATAGCGACAGGCAGGTGGCTGACCCTCTACCTGAAAAGTTACAAAGTGCACCTTAAAACAATCTAACAAACTAGATAAAAGTAGTCAAACTAAGGTTGCAAATGTGAAATCAAGCCATGTAGTTTTTGAGTGCATATTTGCAATAGTTAATTTCAGTTCTCAGCTTCGTCCTCCTCTGCCTCGGGCTCCTCCTCCATCCTCTCCTCTTCCTCCTCCTCCTCCTCTTCTCTGCTCCTGTCATTTTCAGAGTCCTGTTTCTTTTCTTTGTCCTTTCGTTTCTGCTCCGACACCTCCTTCTTCCCTTTCTGGCCCTTTTTATACACTGTTGGAAAATCAAAATTAGATCTTGATTAAACAAAATCTAGTCTTTTTTGTAAATTCTCACATCACATTTTTTTAGATGCATTTTAAACAGCTTTTTTTGCAGCCTCCTCGAAAGTGTAATGTTTTAATTATAGACCATATATGTTCTATGTGCAAATCATGTTAGGTAGAATAATTACTTTCATACTTCTATCACCTCTAAGCAGTAGTGGCCAAGTACACAGTTCACCCTCAAACCTCAAAGTTGGTAGTTTAATCACAGCTCCGATCAGTTAATACTGTCCTTGAACAATCACTTTGTTCACCTTGTACACATATGGTCTGTTCTACTGCTGCCCTCAGTCTGTCCCAGGGCAGATGTGGCTTCAGGGAGATTCAAAGCATGTCTCGGCATCGCTTAACCGATTTTCTTTTAATCCTTTTTTATAATGGATTAAAAAACACTAATAAATAAAAAATTATGAAAGAAAATTATTTGAGTTGACTATTTTATTGCCAATAGAATAAGTGTTTTTTTTGTTTAGAGGTACAGTATGCAACTTGGTGGAAATGGCACATCACCAAAATGAAAAAATAAAACTTTTATTTTGGCTAAAAAGTTCCATACTGTTGTTCAGTGGAATATGATTAGGTCTATTGGCAAACATTTTTCTAAACTAGTCAAAATATATCATATAAAAAACTATGAGTAGAATACTAGTTTAAGGTCATGTGTCATATTGAGGGAAAAAATGTCCTGTTGTTGTGTTACATGCTACAAGTACCTCAATAGACAATATGTTTACATTCTGAGTATTTGCATGATTTGTACCAATATGGTCTTGAGCTATAGACATGCTCACTATTTAATGCTCTAAATGTAACAATAAATCCTTGAACCTTGGTGTGCTCAGAGTGCATCATACATTCTGCTCAATAATTGTCCATATACCTTGAACCATGTGTTATTTTCAAACAAACCTTCTAGAGCTTCTTTGAGGGGCTCCAGAAACCTTTCAAACTCCATCTCCTCCATTGCAGCCATCACATCCCCCGCGTTCAGGGTTTTCCTCTTGGCCTTCATTGCAAAGTTATTGGCACTACACAAAAAAAAAAACAGACATCAGACAGTGAAGATATGCTCAAGCCCAGTATAGTGTTAGATCTATTCTCCATGTAGTTACCAGGAAGTGGCGTAGAGTACAAAGACACTGGCCGCCTGAGAAATGGCTCTTCTGGCTTCTTTCGACACATTCACTCCATCGGGGAGCTGGAAATAAACAGGTTTTAAATACCAAATAGGGTGCATTTCAGATGTTTAGCAGCAGCCTATAGCACTGTCACCGTTTTTATAACAAATACCAACCACAAACTCCACAAACTTACCATATTAATCTTTGGCCTAAAAGTTCTTTAAACTGACATCACATCTTCGAGGTAGAATAATGGTATCACTTTTTGAATACTTTCAGTTCAGTTTATTTATGCTGACAGAGAAGACTCTGAATTCTGTGCCACTGTGTTTTGAATGTATATAGGCCCGAATAATACAACTATATTGAAGATGCACCATGTAACTTTTCTGGTGGAGGGTCCACCACATGCTTGTTTCTATGGAGATATTATTGCTGTGCCTATACCTTACAGTGTAGCATTAAACTTCAATTAGCAATCGGTTAACATGGAGACAACAAGTCGAAGGCGCAACCAAACCAAGTTATAGGTGAGATATATGGAGAGGAGAGCCCACTCAAAGTAATGATGCATTTTTTCCCAATGTACTTTTGGGCAACAAAAACACCTGCAACTGAAAGAATGCAAGATATACGCATTTAATGGCACATTGTGCAATATTTCGGGCAGAGCAAAAACATCACCACGGAGACAAGCAGGTGGCGAACACTCCACCAGAAAAGTTACATAGTGCACCTTTACCCAATGACCTGGCCTTAACCATTACCATACAATTATGATGTAGAAAGAATGGTTTGTAAACAATAATTTCAACGCCATCATTCATAATTACACTTGCAATATTGTGGATACATTCTTCATTTAACAGTTTATGTAGATGCTCACCGCTTCTTTAATAATCCGAGTAATGACCGCGTTGGGTAGGTTTAAATCTTCTGGTCTCTCCGCCATCCTCACACAGGTAAATCCTTACGTTTAGGCCGGAGACCGAGACACCAGAAGCGAGTAGACACTCTGCAGACAGCCGCTAGCAGATAACCACGGATCCAAGACGGGACACAGCGCTGTTAGCCTCTTTAGCTAACGCAACAGGCTGCAACAAAATGCCTTCAATGTGTCGTTTTCAAGTAAAATAAATGTATAAATAGTCAGAAATTGTGCTCGTATTGCTCGGTTACATCTGCGTGGTCTATTATAAGGTTGCAAAACAGTTTTGACTTGTTCAGGAACCGATCAGACGCACTTTTGTTTTGAGAGATTTCCCGCGAAGCTTCCAACCACGAGTTCTTAACTTTCAACTTCCGCCGCTGATGTCAAAAATATGACGCACTTCCGACAACAACTTTTGTTATTATTTATTTATTATTGTTTTTAGAACATTAATTAATATGCTATACTGATTAAATGCTTTGGTATAAGTACGAACGTATGTTAAAATATTTCATTTAAAATCACTGAATTATAAATAAAACTATATATCTGCTGGTGGTACTCAGGGCCTTTTACCTTTTAGACTTAATTGTATTTATTTTTAGGAAAAAATATACTATTTTTCAGTAATTCATTAAAAATTAATGATGTTGAAATCCAGTTTATATCTTGTTTGTTCGGGTTTTTTTTAGTCCTGTTTTAAGTTTATTTTTAATTTATTTACATTATGAATTAATTCCAGAGATTTTCTGCTAGTAACTCAAGTTGTTAACGTTTCAAATTTGCATATTCCTAGTGTGCAACTGTGTGACTAGATATGATCAGAGGGCCTGTTGAATGCCAACTGCATCTGTGTCATTCAGTACCATTCAGGGCATTTCTGGCTAGCTAAGCTCACCACAAAAGAGAATGACTTAGAACCAAATCGTGAACTGTGCAGTGTGTATCTTTTCTGGTGGAGTTGCCACCTGCTTGACTCCAAGGAAATGTTTGGCCCGGAATGCAATTGCCACATCAAGTGATGCCACCAGGGCAAGTTACAAGGGTACAATCTGTGGAGAGACAACCCCACGCACAGTAAGAATGTATCTTTTTCAGCAACGACAATACCTGTACTTGAATAAATAATAAATAAAAGCAATAAGATCTCCATGGAGACGATGAGCAGTGTTGGACCCCACACACACGTTTAATCTAAGACAATTAAGAACATATGCATTAACTGTGACCTGGCAAAAGTAATGAGCCATAAGATCCCCTTTCCAACAGTTCTCTAAAGGGTTAAAAGCCAGAATCAGAATCCTTTTATTGCCATCGTTTGTGAACACAGTTCATAAACTAGGAACTTATTTTGGTGATAAACTGCAACATAAAACATAAAACACACTGAATAAATACAAATACAAATAAGGGCATGCACAAAGTAAAAAAATAAAAATAATAAAAATAGATATGCTTAAAAATCAAATAAAATACTTAAAGGTAGAAAATATATACAACAGCAGCATCAGAACAACAGTGCAAAGATGTCTTATTAAAGTGACCGGTGTTATAAGTGTCCAGTTTGTGCAAATATGATAAAGTGTTCATGAAACAAACTGCAGAGGGGAAGAAACTGTTCTTATGGTGAGAGGTTCTAGTCCCAATGGACCGTAGCCTCCTGCCAGAGGGAAGTGACTCAAATAGTCCATGTCTAGGGTGAGAGGTGTCAGCGGCTAAACGGCCTGCTCGCCCCCGAGTCCTGGAGACGTACAGGTCCTGTATAGATGGAAGGCTGCAGCCAATCACCTTATCAGCGGTGCGCACAATGCGCTGGAGTCTCTGTCTGTCCCTGGCAGTGGCCCCAGTGAACCACACAGTGATGGAGGAGGTGAGGATGGACTCAATGATGGCCATGTAAAACTGCACCATCATCTGGACCGGCATCTTGCGTTTCCTCAGCTGCCACAGGTGGAACATCCTGTGATGGGCTTTCTTGATGAGGGAGCTGATGGTCGGCTCCCACTTGAGATCCTGGGTGATGCAGGTGCCCAGGAAGTGGAAAGAGTCCACAGTGGTGATGGGGGAGTCCGTCAGGGTGAGGGGAGGCAGGGGGGCTGTGACTTTCCTGAAGTCCACGATCATCTCCACTGTCTTCTGGGCGTTAAGCTCCAGGTTGTTGCTGCTACACCAGGACACCAGGCGGTCCACCTCCCTCCTGTAGGCAGACTCATCGCCGTCCGAGATGAGTCCAATGAGGGTGGTGTCATCCGCAAACTTAACCAGTTTGACGGAGTCGTGGCTGGAGGTGCAGCAGTTGGTGTACAGGGAGAAGAGCAGGGGAGAATGTACACAGCCCTGTGGAGATCCTGTGCTGATAGTCCGAGTGTCAGAGACATTCTTCCCCAGCCATACGCGCTGCCTCCTGTCCGTCAGGAAGTCAGTGATCCACCTGCAGGTGGAGTCAGGCACATTGAGCTGAGCGAGCTTGTCCTGGAGCAGAGCAGGGAGGATGGTGTTGAACGCAGAGCTGAAGTCCACAAACAGGATCCTGGCGTAGGTTCCCGGGGAGTCCAGATGCTGGAGGATGAAGTGAAGGGCCAGGTTAATGGCGTTGTCTACAGAACAATTGGCTCTGTAGGCAAACTGCAGAGGGTCCAGGAGGGGGGAGGTGAAGGACTTGAGGTGGTGCAGGACCAGGCGCTCAAATGACTTCGTGAGTCGTCGTCAGCGCCACAGGTCTGTAGTCATTAAGTCCAGTGATCCTGGGCTTCTTGGGGACGGGCACAATGGTGGACAGCTTGAAGCAGGCTGGGACGTGACATGACTCCAGGGTGGTGTTAAAAATGTCCGTGAAGACAGGAGCCAGTTCCTCAGCACATTGTCAGTGGTGGAAGGTAACAAAGTACAAGTAGTAAAGTACTTATGTACAACTTTCAGGTACCATATACTACATACAGTCAGTCAGTATATATATATATATATATATATATATATATATATATATATATATATATATATATATATATATATATATATATATATATATATATATATATATATATACTGACTAAAGTTTTTGACTTCAAGCTTCAGCTTAGAGCACACAAAATAAAAGCACAAAACTACTGTTGATCAAAATATGTATTATGTTAATCAATATCATCACATTTAACATTTTAACAATTAATAACACTTCTGTGTGAAAATCTGTGTGAAATAAAGTACATTTAAAGTCCATTTTAAATGGACACTTAAATACTTACTTAAATAAATGTTTTGATGTGATACTTTTACTTTTACTTGAGTAACTGTATCTGTACTTTTACTTGAGGAACAAAAATTATCTTGATACTTGATTCACCATTGTTTAAAGCTCATATGACAGGTTTTCGTGTTTTTCTAATTATTACTTGGTTTGGTGAGATAGTACCTGCGGTAAATATTTCTCATACTTTTACATCAGTTAAGTGGCAGTTTGTGGTTGCAAAGAAAAGTACAAAAATACAGGAAGTAGTGATGAGTTTTAAAACAGACCTCTAGTAATGGAACAAGGAACACATTTTTCTGACAAATTAAAAAGGTGTTGGTGTTGAGAGGTGTTGTCTAGTCGTAACTATTGTGCTATTTACACAGGTTTTGGCCCTTGTTATTATGGAATTACCTCTATGTATGTCATATCTGCTGTCATAATATTTTTTTTAAATCTTGAATATGATGTTAAATCGGTTTTAGTGAAATGAGCAGCCTAACCTGTCATAGGCAATTTTAACTAGTCTTGTCAAATTCAATTTCAATACTAAGGAATAGACTCAATAAAGATTCAAATACTACAATGATAATAAAACCACTATTTATTTAGACAATAGATTGTAATTTTCAACATTTAAATATAGTACTTTCTTTTATATTCTTTCTGTAGAATAAGTCATCCAGGTAGATTCCATAGTGGTCCATTGGCGTATACTGGTCTGTATGTCTTATACTTGTTCTGACACAGCTCCAGATCATTCTAAAGCTATTCAGGAAAGGTTCATTTCTGTCCTGTGATTGTGACTTTTTAGTATTGATACCTGCTCAAATGAGTATGCAGTTTTGATATTAGTTTTAGTATTGATTAGTATCTGATTTTCGATTTGATTTTAACAGCCCTACTTTTAATTCTGATTTGATAAAACAGAATAACAATAACACATTTATGTGGTCATAAGCGCTCTACAGTTGTTTCCATAGCAGCTGCTGTTCATCCCACTCGTTTCACTCCAGAGAAAACTCCAAACAAAGGCCAGGTTTACACCCACCAGGATCAAGTCACCAACTGATTCACTGATCTGCTTTTAGATAGTTTCATTTTTATAGGCGGTTGACACTTTGCAGCTAATGCCATCAATATTCCCTGAGGTGTGATGCTAACTGTAAGCACTGCCCTGTTTAAAGCTCTGTTAAAATAGACTTTAATCTGAGCTTTGTTTTAACTTTGCAGGAACTACAATAGGAGAACAGATTTTGTACTGTTAAGTCCCTCTCAAATAACATTACAATCACAAGGTACCTAACATTAGCCAACAGTTTTCAGTTAGTCACGCTGACCTTTTGTGTTGAAAATCAAGCACCTAAACAGGACCATGAAAAGGCTCCTGAAAATGTGGTTTTTAACTTAACTTTTTCTTGAGTTTCCAGACAATCTAAAAACTTATCAGGATGTGTGTATTGTGTCATCATGATAACTGCTAAATATTCCACCACAGACATACATGCAGAACACTCCAGCATGATGTCACTTCAAAGTGTCAATTGTCAGGAGGTCCAAAACTGCTCCTCTGGTTGATCGATGGTCCCAGACCAGCCAAGAGACAAGCTCAGCCCCACCAGTGTGTCCTAGATCTTCTCCCGGTTTTCACACCTCAGTTGAATCCTCTCAATGTGGAGGAGAATCAGCTCTTTTCCGAGCTCCTCCTTTTTCTAAGGGAGCCAACATCCTTGCAGAGGAAATCATTTTGGATGTTTAATTAATGAGAAGCTCTCATTTATAGCAATTATCCAGTAAATATATGGTTTACACCATGTAATGGAAATAGCCAAACAAACAATATTTCAATGGAAACCAGCTGGAGGAGGCCCTCCTACTAGTCCACTCACAGTAAAGATGCATGTTTTTCAATGCAATAAAAAAAATAACAACAACAACATAAGCTTATTATTATTATTATTATTATTATTATTATTATTATTATTATTTGTTTTTTTGTTGTTTTTTTTTGTCTAAAAAGATACCTCCTCTGGCTTTACATAAATGCCTAAAAAGAGTTATTGTTGTTGTTGTTAGTCCCATTCTCCATTTAGGTTTAGAGAAGATAAAGAACCTTTATTAATCCCACAATGCAGAAATAAATGTCATTGTTGCAACACAAAGTACAAGTGCATCACGGAGAATTAAAGTATACAGACAAAATAAAATCAAGATAAATAACTAGGCCTATTTTGATCTTAAATCTCACCAAAAACATTATTTCTCTAGTATGGATCTGATGATGCTTTGAGAGAATTAGATCCTTTCAGCAATGAGGCTGAGGTGGGGTGCACACATGGAAGCATCTATGGGTGCACCCATGGATGCACCTGGACCACTTTATGGAGACAACACAGGTTCCAAACAATAAAAAAGCTATCCAACCTACTACAAATGCACAAAAAATTATTTAAATTTCCGCCCACTTAAAGAAACCCCACTACAACAACATACACACCCACCAATGAATGACATAAATCGTGACTAGTGAAAGAACTCCTATCACGCCCTTTAATTCATAATTTAAACAACTTTTCTGTGCCAACCTATGGGATTTCCTGGCGTTGCCTACTACTACTACTACCAATGCAATACATGCCAAGGAATAATCTAATAAGGGCTTCTATTTATGTAACAGATATGTACCCTCATTAAGGAGTAATGAGGGGCGGGTGCATTAAAACTATGGCAGTAAATGTGGATAAATGCACGAGTTTTATGTGGTTTCTATCTTTTCCTTGTCCTCGGGAGCCACTCTTCGGCCGTGAAATGTTTTAGGAAGAAGAGGAGGTTTGTTTATGCGGCGCTACTTTCGTCTCCATCCGAGGAGCCGTGGCGCACAGCAAACGCAGCGATTTAACATTTTATTCTCAACCATTACGTCATTATTATAGTACCATGTTGATTTAAAGTCTTTAATCATTCTGGATAGAGGTGTTTATCCACACTTTTACCCCGATTAGCGAGATTTTTCCGTCTGTTTTGGGTCTATTTTCTTGGGGATGGCCGAGCTGCGCCTTTCTCTCTCTCGCTCCCTTGCTAGGCCGCCATCTTGAATTTTAATGTTAATTTCCGAAAAAAATGGGTTTCCTCTGATATTTTTGTTATAGCTAGCGTGCCAATCCTGGAATATTTTTAAGATCCACCGCGTTGCTCTGCGTTTATCTTTACAAAAACACCTTGTAAGTATCAAATGTGGCGGTGCGGTTTGGTTTGTCGACCTGAAGCACTGCGTGGAAATGATCTCAGCTTAGAGATGGTTGCTATTGTAAATAACGCAGCGTGTGTTGACTTATCCGGGCATTTATTCCTCTGTTAAGTGCTTTTAGTGCGGTTCTGTCAGTTTGGGGCGCCAGGGGAACTTTTGATGCGCTCATGAACAGATTTGCTGAAGGCTTCACATCCCGAGCTAACGCACAGGACACTGTTAGCTTTAGCTTAGCTTAGCATGAGGATCAGGGCTCTGCAGGTACGTAGACGGTCTCATATTTGTGTGAAGTCTGAAGGAGATGGTTTGCTGTGGACGAGTGTAAATCATCATTTTGTGTCTATTAACCCTAATTTAAAACCTTAAAATGGCTCGGACCGTTAAATGTTTGGAATCGGCACTGCTGTGAGTCGAGCTAAGTTAGCTTCACTGAAGTTCAGTTTGATGCTATCAAGAGATAAAAAACACAAAGTAAGTACAAGTGTGTTGGCTTTCCTAACTAATGGTGAAAGGAAACATAGTAGCATATGTTTTAATACGGCTTCATCTTTTGTTCTGGACATCATTGGTGTTAATTGTTGCAGTATTGATATCCGCAGCACGTCGCTTTAAATATGGAGTTTGGACACAAATGCCACACCTCGAGCAAATTAGGATACTTCTGTGCTGCCCTATGCCCCATTTCCGTCTATCTGCAGTTGAAGTCAGTGCATGGCCCGGAGAGGAGGTTTGTGAGGTTTTATTCTGTATTTGAGCCCTTCAGAGCCGGAGCCGGTGTCGGATGCATGCTAATCCAGGACACACTGGGCTCTGTGGTCCGCCCGCAGCTGAGGGACTGAATATGGAGACGGGCCAGAAAAACACAAACAGAGCCCAAACTAAACCACACCGATCCACGCGGTGCCGTCTGCAGTGTGGATTCTGGCTTCGCTGTCTTTTTATTTATTGAAACATCCCGAAGACGTGTTAACGCATCCACTGCTCAGATTTTGAAACACCTTGCAAGGTGCTATACAGTTGTTGGTACTGCCGTTGTAAAGTATAGCAAAGTAAAGCTAGATATAAACATTGACATCTATGATCATATCAGAGGAATTTTGAGAATAATTCACAACTTGGATGCTGCCGCTGTTGTGCCTGACAGCATTAAACTGCATTATTTTGGGTTACCGCTGAGTGGCGCTGTCTCTCCACCTTTGGGCCTTGTTTACTCCTCTGGCTCAGTGTAATTACAATATTCATCAGCCCCTTTCACAGCGGCCCCAGTGTGTTTGATGGAAGAACCGACCGTGCATTAGACTCTCATCAGGATGTGTTAAACATAGACATTTATGTAGACTACCGTTTACTGCAGGGAAATTGGCAGTTAAGGTGGTAATGCAAATGCACTTCTTTAACGTTACTTCTTAATACTGCTTTGTGGAATGGTGAACTCACTGGATGCTGCTGTTGATCAGTCCACCTTTATTTCACCTAGCAACAGCCCTTCTTCTTTAGAGATGAACAATTTTGGAAAAATATCTAATTTCAGGGTTTTGGTTTTTTTTTGCACACTTTGTGATTATATTTACACTTTTAATAATGGGATTCTATTCAAAGTTCACATTTTAAACACATCTAGGTGAGACTGAAATATGAACTGACAAACTAATACAAGAATCCCATTTCAGAATATGTTTGTACAGATCTAAACTACAGGGTTAGCTGTTTTTTATGCAGAATAATATAGGAGATTTAGTTTTATTGTGGAGGAATTTATGATAATTCAAAAACTGGAGCCTTTGTGAATTGCATTCATTCAAATAGTGATTTCGATTCAGTTGTGATTAATCTTGCAGCCCTGTGCTCCGTTTGATTAAAACCTGCTGATTACATACTGTTTGATCTCGTAAGAACAATTGGTACTTTGCAGTGGTGGGTTTTGACATGTATTCATGGCAGGATCTTCGACAGTTACCATGGTAACCCAATGTACACATTAGCAATAACTACCAGAAAAGCTTTAAGATTGCCCGAAAACTCAAGAAAAAATACAAAATGAATTTAAACAACATATTTTTTCAGGATTTTAAGTGTTTGATTTTCCACAAAAAAGGAGAGAGTGACTAGCTGAAAAACTTTTAGCTAATGCTAGCTAGCTTGTGACGATAATGTTAAGAGGGAGTTGTTTAACAACATAAATCAGCTCACCTGTTGTAAGTCTGTTCTTTCTGCTTGAAATAAATCTCAGATTAAAGTCTGAGAGATTCATACAGAGCAATGCCTCTAGTTAGTATCACACCCCCAGAGAATGTTGATGACATCAGCTACAAATAATCTTCTTGTCCTTTCAATCAGTTAATGTCCAAGCTTTGATCTGTGCGTCTCTGTGTGCAGGTTTCTTACACTGACCCCAGTCTTCCCCACCTGAGTGCGTTTCCTCACCTCGTAGACTAAATGCACCTGGACCCGGGGGCTTGTGGGCATGAAGTGGCTGGGCGAATCCAAGAACATGGTCTTAAATGGCAGACGACACGGGGCCAAATTGACCAGCGAGACGCCCGCGAGCCGCTCCCAGACACAGAAGAGCTCCCCGCGCCACAGCAAGGCCCTACAGAGGAGCCGCAGATGTAGCCGAAGTGAGTACAGGATAGGGCTGAACCATTTGGGAAAAATACTGAGATACGCTTTTTCAGACAGACGTTGCAATTAGGGTTGTCAAAAGTAACAAAAATCAGATACTAATCAATACTAAAACTAGTAGCAAAATTAGATACTCATTTGAGCATGTATCGATACTGAAAAATCACTTTCATAGGACAGAAATTGGCCTTTCCTGAATAGCTTTAGAATGATCTTGAAGTGCATCAGAACCACTATAAGACCACATAGACTAGTATACGCCCATGGAATACTATGGAACCTACCTGGACCACTGAGGGATTACACAGATATAAGACCACATGGGCATATAAAAGAAAGTACTACCATTTAATATTGAAAATGATATTCTATTGTCTCAATACTCAATATCAATTCTGATAATGTTAATAGAAAACTCTTTATTTAGTCTATTCCTTAGTATTGAAATCAATTATGAAATTTATGTATACTTAGACTTTTTCTATGAATGTGATTCTAACATGACATCATCTTGTGTTTTCCAGGGTTCACTGCGTCCAGCCTGGAGTCGGAGCGGCGGTATGTGCCCTCCTCAGGGATGACCGCCAAAGAGCTGTGTGAGAACGATGACCTCACCACCAGCCTCATCCTGGACCCTTACCTGGGCTTTCAAACTCACAAAATGAACACCAGGTTTGTGCTGTCTCCAAAACGTCCTGGTTCACCTGCTGATGTCATGAGGTGGTATTTTCTTCGTTGTTTTCTGGACTCTTTCTCATTATATTAGCTATCTCATGATCAAATATGATACCCAATATGTTGCTTCTGGTGATAATATCCTACTATGGTGAAACTGAGTTAATCCACCTTATTTATATGGTGTACTCAACATACATTATGAAGACCTAATCAATTAATCTCTTTGAATACATTCTCATAAATAATACTACAAATGTACACGCACTGTTTAACATTGCTCAAAAAGCCATGTGTTTTATGGAGAGGCAACCCCACTCATAGTAAGATTGGACATGTGACTTGTCCAGTTGACCTTTGTCTCAAGGTCAGGTTACATTCAGTGCTATGCTGTGGAACATTTCAGGTAAAACAATAACAGAACAGAAGAAAGTTATGAACCCTCCACTTAAAAGGTTACATAGTGGAACTTTTAAGTAAAATTTTAAGTAATGGACAATTTACCATCCCATGTGGGAGAAGTTTTCTTCCACAAGTTTAGACTTCTATGAACTGTATCTTACTGGATGACAGTCACATGGCCTTGTATTTATAACCAGCTGTGAAGTATATGTCATTAGCGATAAATAGCTGAATGTCTTTAGTGTGTTGGTCACATGACTGATCTTGTTTATTTGTTTCCTCAGGTTTCGGCCAGTTAAAGGGAGACAAGAGGAGCTGAAGGAGATCATTGAGCGCTTCAAAAAACATGACAATTTAGAGAAGGCGTTTAGGGCGCTGACGTCTGGAGACTGGGCCCGAAACCTGTTCCTCCATAAAACCAAGGCTCAAGAAAAACTCTTTAAACAACATGTAAGAAATAGGAAGTGTTATCATTCATTAAGCCTACCTGGTGCTGTGATTTCTTTCATACAGGGTTCTGTAATCTTTAAAGGGTCCAGATATCTATATATTTTTTGCTGATCTATGTTACAATGTTTCCTCATCACAAACATACTTGGAGTTGTGTTTTGTTTCATCCACACATGTCTAACACACAAACTTCATATTTGGGCTGAGTTCTTCTCTCAAACAGAAAACACTCTTTTCCACCTTTTGATGTCATGTGGTAATACAGAAAGTGCTCCACTGTGTTTTTAAACTACAGTACATACACCTTCCCTAGAATCATTTGTACAATTTCAGTCTTGGAATGTTCGATCTCTACTGGACAAAGGTACCTGTTAACTTCAAAACCACTGCTTCATGACACCACAAGGTGGAACAGAGCATTTTGAGCTATGGAGATGTAGACAGATTAATAATAAAGGGTTACTCAAACATGTTTGAATGGAACAAAACACATCTAGGTGTTTTTGATGAGGTGACATGGCTTAAAGCTCACAATAGACAAAATTGTGTTCTCTCAATAGATGTTCTGTTCCCTCAGCTGATATCATGAGGTGTTGCCCTCTTTTTCTGTGTTCATACACTTTTGACTTGTTCGGCTTCACTGTATGCAGAAATTAAGGCTGCATTACTTTTACCCGATTATATTTAAAGGTTCTTTCAAAGTACCAGTATAAGGCATAATCTTCAGCTTTTCCATGGTTTAAAAGCAGAAATTTGTCTTTATATTTAGTTATTATTGTTGACATGACTTTTTCAGTGTTCCTCATAGTTATTGGATTTTTGAAAATTCTATGTTTTTTAGCCCTGAATTTAATGTGATGCTTCAACTAAACATCTAATTTTTATATCACAGGTTTTCGTCTACTTGCGAATGTTTGCCCAGGACAGTGGCTTTGAAATCCTCCCCTGCAACAGATACTCATCAGAGCAAAATGGAGCCAAAATCGTGGCAACTAAGAATGGTAATGGGCCACAAGGATCTATTATTAATTGCAGGTCTGGAAAAGTTTGGACCCTCTGGAAATGTACTTATTTGATGATTATCCAATTCAGAATATGACTTCAAAGCACATTTCTGAATTAAAATCAAGTCCTTCTTGTAATGCATCACATTTTCAATCTGCATTTAGCCTAGTGGCCAATTCTTTCACCTCACACTAGAAGGTCCTTGGTTTGATTCCCAGATTTTGTGGGTTCTTTCTATGTGTCTGGTTGAATTTCCTTTGGGTGTTCCTGTTTTTCTCATCAACCTATAACATGCAGAATTGACTAATCTCCCAGCTCAGTACTGCTGACAAAGAATCTCTCAGTTCTGGGTAATGTTGATGAGATCACTTCAGCAATTTTGAACTCTATTTTGAAGGAATAGAATCGATACTCAATACCAATTCCAATACCATACTGCTAATTAAAAAAAGAAAGAAAGAAAGTACTACCATTTAATGTTGAAAATGACATTTTGCTGTCACTTATACTTATATATATATTTATTAGTGACAGCAAAATGTAATTTCCAACATTAAATGGTAGTACTTTCTTTCATATCCTTATATGGCCTTGTATCTCTGTAATCCCTCAGTGGTCCAGGTAGGTTCCATAGTGGTCCATATTTTTTTTTTTTTAGTTGCTTGTTCAAGTTAGTATCTTGTTTCAATACTACTTTTAGTATCTGATTTTCAGTACTTTTGACAACACTATTTGAAAAGGTATCAGTAAACTAGTCTAAAGTGATTTGTCCTTATTTTTCAGGAAGAGAAATGATAAGATGGAGTACTTGGTGGGGTGCATCGCGGAGCTGTCTGAGAGCGAGGAGAACCAACTGCTGCGACACGGGGAGAACGACTTCAGTGTGATGTACTCCACCCGAAAGAACTGTGCTCAGCTCTGGCTTGGGCCTGCAGCCTTCATCAACCATGGTACTTGTGTGCAATATCTATGTCACTACAATTCTTGGTTGTTTGTTAATGTATTATACTAATGAATAATCAATCATTATAATAATCACAATAATCATCATAATTATAATAATTATATTATTATTATTAATAATAATAATAATAATAATAATAATAATAATAATAATAATAATAATAATGCATTAGTCTCTTCACAATTTTGTGAAAGATTTATTCACTCCATATTCAGTGATGGTTGCAAATTATTGTAGCCACATCTGCCCTGGGCCAGACTGATGGAATGAAGGTTGCCAGTTGGCCAGTTTACCATTGGCCCCTCCAACCATCACCAACGCTCACACACACACCAGATTCATACTAGGCAAAGCAGGTGAAGTGTCACCTACAAGAGGGTATGGCCAATAAACAAGACCTTACCAGTCTAACTTGCATTTGTGTAAATTTTAAATTAAAATATAGTTAAAATCACACCTTTCCATTTTATTTTAGTTTCCCAAATGTTTAATTAAAACTAAACTGTTCATGAATCTGGAGATTACTTTTAATGTTGTCCCTCTTTATGTATTTTTCAGACTGTCGGCCAAATTGCAAGGTACATTCAAAGCAACATAATTATATGTTTGAATATGACTGATATTTCCAGCTTCTTATTTGCGCTTTTTCTGTGCAGTTTGTGTCTACAGGTCGGGACACAGCCTGTGTGAAGGTTCTGAGGGACATTGAGCCTGGGGAAGAGATCTCCTGTTACTACGGCGACGGCTTCTTTGGCGAGAATAATGAGTTTTGTGAATGCTACACGTGTGAGAGGTGCATATTATTACAAAGAGGGTCAGAATTTTAAACACACAGGTCAAGGCTGCAAGATTATTCATGATTTGAAAGGCAAATCACAAAGGCTATAATTATTTAAAGTGCATTTTGTAATTTCTCTTGTAGAGAGGCCCCCAGCTTATCCCTATGGACAATATGATTGCTTTGCTTGGCATATTCCACAGCATGGCATTAAACGTCTTAATCTTGTATTGTGTGTCTTGCATTTTTATTGCTAAAAAACATGCATTCTTAGGGTGAACTGGGTGGCATTTCAGAGGGTGATCTGATGGCATCAAGTTTAATGCTATACAGTGGAACATTCCAGGTAAAGAAAGTAATAACATTGCCATGGAGACAAGCGGGTGGCTTTACCAGAAACGTTGCATAGTCCACCTTTTAAACTCTTCAAATGACAAATATCCTGTGTGGACTTCCTAATTCTGTAGTCCACCTCTCCAAACATGTTCTGAAATGCATGGTATTCTTGTGTTGGTTTAGCTGTTCAGCTTTCAGCCTTCTCTCAAATGTGTGTCTTGGATGTGTTTTAAAATTTGCACACGGTAAACAAATGTTTCCACACATGACTGATTTGGATAACTAGACAAAAGAAGTGTTTTACTTGAGTATGTTGTTAGGGTTTTGTTAATTGTTGGAAAATAACATGGACCATAGATTTCAGAAGCTAATGGAGATAATTATAAACTAAACCAAACCATAGAAACTGAACATAAAAGGTCCTATAACCTCACATGCTTCTGATTGTCCTCCCTTAGGCGTGGCACAGGAGCATTCAAGTCGAGGGCAGGACTTCCTGTGGAGGTGCCGGTCATCAACAGTAAGTACGGTCTGCGGGAGACGGACAAACGGCTGAACCGACTGAAGAAGCTCGGAGAGAAAGGAGCAGGATCGGACAGTCACTCTGTGGGATCGCACACCGACGCAGAGACTCAGGAAAACAACAACACACACACAGGTGAAAGCTGGCAAGCCAAGTTTATTTGTATAGCACAATTCGTACACAAAGTAATTCCGCAGTTCTTCACAGAATAAGGAAGACAATAAAACCACAATACACATAAATAAAAACCTAGTCCGAATCCTGTGACTATTTCATAGAGATCCAGTACTCCTTTTTAAGGTGGCTCTATGTTCAAGGTCTGTCACAATAACACATTTTCAAGTGTGATATAGCGCTGAAGTAAAAAATAGACAATAACCGATAGTATTGAATCTTTATGCCATACACACAAAAAACGGTTTATCCAGAAAAAAACTTTTCTAAATCTACAATATTGTTAAACACAAACTGCAATAAATGAATGGCAGAATGAAACACTTTTGCAACACGCAATTATTTTGAATAAATACCATTTCATCTACATATAGATAGATATAACCACCTACAGCTCAAATCTTATCGTACTGCCAAAAACAACCAAAAGTGTCCCACTAGTGCAAAGGAAACGTCCACAAACACAGACACATTCCCCTCTCACTCCTATTGGTCAGTTTCTACGAGTGACAGAGGGATTTAAGCAATCACATTGAAGTATGAATTTGTTGAGGGATTAGATGACTTTAGTTATTTACTCCCTAATGGCAATATAAAGATACTGTCTGTACGACCCCGGAAACAGGCAAAAACATCATCTGGGCTCTTTTGGGCATATTACCCAAATTCTAATCACAAAGTTTGTCTGATGTATAAAACGTTTGAGCTTGAGGCAGCTGTGTGGTGTTTTTCAAGAGATATATTTAATGCCTCAATATTGAACATTCCAGGCAAAACAAAAAAAAAACCCTCCATTGATACCGGAAGGCAACGGACCCCCTCATCAGAAAAGTTACGTGGTGCACTTGGTGTTTAACAAAACAGTCTCTTTCTGTATTAAAAAAGTCAGTCTTGAATATTGGTTTGATAAATCAAAATGTTAACTTATTCTCTTGTTGCAGCTGCCAGAAAAAGGACATCGTCTTCGTCTGGTCTGAAATACAAAAACAGGACTCAAACCAGATCCCTTTCTACCTCATGTTCCAAACAAGGTCGAGTCACCAATAACAGGGTACCAAAGAAACTGAAATCCTCCCAGCCACGGCCCTCCCTCAGCAGGGTGACGCTGCGGAGCCGGAGGAGGGACTCGAGAGCGCTCAGGGACGCTAAGACAACCACGCAATGTAAAAACGTTTCTGTTAAAAAGGAGAAGCACGACGCACAGGAAATCACGCAGCAAACTCCAGGCCCTCGGGGATGCCTCACAAGACACGCTGCCAAGGAGAATGGCAGCCTACAAAGCAGTGAGGGTAGCTCCACCTATAGAACTCGCAGATCAGCTCGAACTCTTAAAAATCAGGAAGGTAAAGAGGATAGTTTAGATGGTGCTAGCTCCGTTCCTGGTGGAGTGGTGATTAAAACTGAACCGGCCGATATGGAGGAGTACTTGCACCACCAGCAGGGGGTGAGTTTGCCTGCGGTTAGCACAGGGTATAGCCGTAATAGGTGTACACGACAGAAACGAGTGACTTTGCTGAGATCAGAGCGGACGATAAAATGCGAAAACTACGCAGAGACAATAATGCCGCTATCGGGGAGTAACACTAGCTTTTCAGATTGTGATAGTAATAATGTTTTGCTAAGTTACACGGACACACATCGGGATTATAACGGAATGTCCAAATCGCTCCGAAGGGACAAGAGGAAGTCGGGTTCTCCAGATAAAACCAAGAAGAAGCGACGGATCACGCGCTACGATGCTCAGCTCATTCTGGAAAACAGCACGGGGCTGCCCAAGCTAACGCTACGTAGGCGGAGGGACAGCAACAGCAGCAAAACAAATGAACCCAAAGACGCTAGCTCCGCCTCCTCTTCCTCTTCCAGTAAAATCAGCATCAAATTGAGCAAGGACCGTGATAACAAGGACAAAGGCAGCTCGTACGTGTCCAGACTCAATAACGGCTACGCTCCGGTGGTGCACAGTAACTCAACAAAGCTAAAAATACAACTCAAAGGAGCGGACGATACGCGGAGGGCGGCCCACATGACCAAACCCGACCAAGTGCCCTTTAACGGGGACATTTCTCAAAGCATGGAGCCGCGAAACGGAGCACACCGCCCCCCAAAGGTGATGGGGGAACCTTCATCAGACGAAGACAATGCAGACGAGGAGGAGGATTATTTTGACACAGAGTTTGAGGACGACTTCATTCCACTTCCTCCTGCGAAACGGCTCCGTCTGATCGTGGGCAAAGACTCCATGACCATAGATATCTCCTCCACGAGGAGAGAAGAGCAGTCACTGAGGCTCAATGCATAAGCTCACTGCAAACTGGGAACACCTACATGAGCGAAAGTGGCTTCAACTCAGAATATTACTTATTTGAGTAGTTTTGACTTGTTAAAGTTGCACTGTGTAACTTTTTTGATGAAGAGGCTGCTTACCACCTTGTCCCATGGTGACGTTATTGCTTTACCTAGAATGTCCCACAGTATAGCATTACATTTATATATTTAGCTTATGTTTATTCAGTTACGGGTGTTTTTATTCCTCAAAAATACCTTGATAAACATACATTCTTACTGTGTGCGGGCTTGCCTTTCCACAGATCTTACCTGCAACCTGGCCTGGTGATGTCACCTGCTTAGAGATAAGTTAAATGTCATACTCTGAAACGTTCTGGACAAAGTAGTAATCATCTCCCATCTCCATGGTGGCAAGCAATTCAAAAAGAAAAGTTACACAGTGCGCCTTTAACATTTATTTACTTATTATGGCCAGATTGTTAAACATTTTACGCCAAATACCACAAAGAAAGTACTTGGCCACCTCATACTGACAAGGGAGATCTAACCCAAGTCTATAACAGGACTAAACTAGGTCTGACTCGGGACTAAACTAGGTCCAAAGTAGTTCTTGATTTGAGTAGATTTGATTAAGTTTGTTTTTTGTGTCTAGCCCAGAGTGTGTGAGCCTAATATATTTCTCATAATAGGTTTTTGATGCGTTCTTGTGTATTCAACTGACAGATTTTGCTTGAATTTAAACTATTGAAACTACCCTGAAATATTGTAAACCCTTCAAATGGGGCTGATGAGTAAATCAGAACAAAACTGGTCAGAATGCAAAAAGGAATTACTGAACTAGGGCACAGAACCATTAAAAGGTGTCATTGAGCAAGAAAAAGGTCCCCATCTAATCGCTTCAAGGACTCGACTAAGATTTGTCTCTAGTTTCATGGTTTATATTTTCAGGTTAAAATATCTTTCAGTAAAATTAGATTTTATTTTGAGTGAATTGGCCTTGTTTAGAATATGCTGGCAAGTAATTTTTTGGCGTTAATTATGAAAAAAAAAACCTAGTCTGATCTACCAAAAGTCACTTCTATATGTCTGATAACTAATTAAATAAAAGCTATCAAATAAGTCATCAAGATCTAATTTTAAAGATTTCATATTATTACAAATGGATCTTGCATTAAGTAAATCTAAACTAGTCAATGGTATTAAAATCAACCTATTATTTGGAGCTGAAGTCACTCAAACTCGTGGAGATGTTTCTTGTTGTGGTGCTTCGTGTTTTTCTGTAAATAAAGATCACTCGCTAATCAACTGTTGTGTTGATGTAAAAGAAGTAATTTAAAAACAAAATGGCTTCCTGGAAAAATCATTGTTACTAAAGTGAGAAGTTGACTTGAAAGAATTCTTAAACATTTTGTATTTTGTAATTTGAAGGTTGGTTTGGGATATTGCTAGCTTTGGCAGTTCACAAGCATTTTGACAAAGATTATTTTCTATAGTAAAAAGCTTATAGGTTGAAAGGAGCATACCCAAGCACTAAAATATGTATGTGTGTGAATTTAAATTATTAAAGGTGTCTCTAATTGTTCTGGTCGCTATGGAGATGATGCACTTTGCCTAGAATGTTCCACAGTATGAAATTAAACTTGTTAATGTTGCATTTGATCAGCTACATTGTTTTTATTGCTCCAAAAATACACTTAAAAACATGAATTCTTAGTATTTGTTTCCATGGAGATAAATATGTGTATCTCCATGGAACATTGTGGAATATTATAGGGAAAGCTATAACCTCACCATGGAGACAGCTATGACAGAACCTTGACTAGAAAAGTTACAAAATACACCTTTAAAAATAAATCTCCATAAGTTTTTTTTTTCAAATTCTTTGTTAATCATTTTAATAATAGGCTCCAGGAGAAGTTTTTAGGCAGTCATATGTGTTGTAGTATTGTATAGTTAAATAATAGAATAAAAAGTGTTAGAGCTGCACAATTAGGAAACAAAATAAATTTCGCAGCCCTAGTCACATGATTCACAAATCACTTTTACAGACTGTCATTGTATAACGTGACAATTGTTTTGGTTATTTTCACATGGCACAAAGTCTGTTTACTGCTCCTCTGTACTACTAATAGATATAAATTGCCAATAGGAAATATCCCATATACCTTCATTGTACAAAAGAACTGGCATATCCCTATATTTGAAACCATTTGGCAAGGTTATTTTGTCATTTGTACAATCATACACCTATGAGATGCCCTATAGAGTCAAAGTCAAAGAGGTTGCTTTCTGTCTATGTATTAATTATGCACAATTCAACAAATAACTTGAAATACTCTCGTTAGCATTTTCAACACATTTTAGTCACAAATAGCTTGAATCGAATAAGGATACAGTTCAACAGTTTGTGGATATGTTAGTAAAAATCAAATTCATTTTACCATTGACTTAAACAATATACAACTTAGAAAAAGGTATGCTTATTGTAAAAGTGTTTAAAATTTGTAAGTTTGTATTTTAAAAGTGTTTAAAATCATTTCTTAAATTGTAAAAACATCTTAAATGCACTTAAAATAAAAATGTAAAAAAATAGCCTTTTGCTTAAACTTTTAAGGTGCACTGTGTAACTTTTCATGTGGAGTGTCTGTCTCCATCTTGGTCCCATGGAGATGTCATCACTTTACCTAGAATGTTCCACAGTATGGCATTAAATTTCTTTATTTCAATGGGGACAAGCCAGGGAAGCTACCAGGCCTAGTTAAAGGTCAGCTCTGTGGAGAGATGACCTCACTGACAGTAAGTTCAGGTTTTTTTTCAAGTATATTTGAGCAATAAAAACACTGTTAATTAAATGAATTCTTGATAGGCAACTTTAAAGCCATATGGTGGAACGTTCCAGGAAAAGCAATAACATTTCCAGGGAGAAGAGCTTGTGGCGTACCCTCCATTAAAAAAGTTGCTTAGTGCACCTTTAATAGTGAATTCCTATTTGATTTTCCAGGTAAAATTACAATGTTTCACCATAAATGTCCACAAACTGTTGAACGACATTCATTTTAAGTTGAACTCTTCCCTTAAAAAGAATGCACTTGATGTGACCACACAGGAATTGGGTGTTGTAGAAAATGTACAGTTATGGTGACTATCTTTGTCTCACGGGCCGCTAATTGTTTATTGTTTATTTTCTGTTTATTTGTTGTTGTTTTTTTTTTAATATCACAAACCATTAAAGGGCCCATATTACACTGTTTTCTGATCTATGGTCTAATGTTGTTTCCTCATCACAAACATACCTGGAGTTGTGGGGTTTTTTTTATTCACACCTGTTTAACACATTTTAAAACACTGTTTCACCTTGTAGTGTCATGTGGTAATACAAGAAGTACTTCATACACTTTCACTAGAATCATTTGGATGATTTCATCACTGGAATTGCCAATCTCTACTAAACAAAAGTTAAAGGGCAGCTGTTAACTTGAAAACTACCACTTCATAAAATCACAAGGTGAATCAGAGCATTTTGAGCTTTGGAGATGTAGACAGACTAATAATGCAGGATTATATATGTGTGAATGAAACAACACAACTTTAGGTATATTTTTGAGGAGGTAACATTATTACATGGCTTAAAGCTCACAAGAGTCTATTTTGCATAATGTAGGACCCAAATGGTCCAGAACTGCATTATTCTCACATAAAGTTAAATGGAATACATTTAAATTGTTGTTGCCATGTTATAATTATTGCTATGGGACTTTTAAAGGTGCACCATGTAAATATTTTTGTGTGTGGCGGGGGCAGTTACCTGTTTGTCTCCATGGAGATGTTATTGCTTTGCCAATAATGTTCTACTGTTTGGCATTAAACTTAGCTATCTTACATTTACTCAATTACAGGTGTTTTTATTGCTCAAAGATACAGTGGAAAAACATGCATTACTTACTTTATGCAGGCTCATCTCTCCACACACCTTGCATGTAAAGTTAAGTTTAATGCCATACTGTGGAACATTCTAGGTAAAGTAATAACATCTCCATGGAGACTAGCACTTGGCGGACTTTTACCACGTAATTTAACACAACTACATCCACGGGGTGCACTATTTTTTCCAACAAATTTGTTGTGTTTAAGCTTCTTGATTAGTCCTGGATTATAATAGCAAAGATAATTGGTTAATAATTTATTTTTGGAAATGATCTCTAGAGGAATAGTAGACTACACTTAATGATTTTGTGCAGCCAAACATTTTAAAACTGAATTTTTCTAATTGCCATCATACTTAATTAGACTGGATTATAGTGGGTCATCCCTTAACAGTCCCATATTTGGTGCATAATTTCAATATAGGGCTAAAATGCTGTGTTCTTTTATTATTGTGACATAATCTCAATGCTCCTTATGACTGAGTTTGTATTCTGGTTTCATTTGAACACAACTGTTATTTGGCGGCTTTATTTCAGTAATAACAGTTTTGCAGCAGTGAAGGAGCGGGTATTTCAGTTTTTGCATTATGAAATCATGGTGCTTTTCCAGATGAGAATTATCATTAGTTACTTATATGTTTAAAGTAATAAATGGGAAGACTGGAGGTAACTCATGTTTTATGCAAATTTTACTTAAAAAAAATAGGTTAACTATTTGGTGCTACTTGGAACTTCTGCCACTGCTGTATCACTATTCATGGGTTTCAAATTTAGAGTAAAATCGTCTCTATGGAGATGTCGTTTCTTTGTCTGGAATATTTCATGGTATGGCATTAAACTTACCCATTAAGACAAGCAGGTGCTGCCCCAGGCCAAATCACACAGTTCGCAGTACGGAAGGTTTTTACAAGGTATTTTTTTTAAGAAACTGAATACATGCAAGTTTAATGTCATACTGTGGACCATTCTAATCTAGACAAGCAAGAACATTTCCATGTAGACGAGCAGAACATAGCACACCCTTAACAAAAAGTAGTGTCACTGCCCCCCCCCCCCCCCCCCCCCAGTTATAAGTTCGTAGACCTTGAACCCAAACTTTTTTTTTTTTTTAGTAAACCAATACAAAAGTAGGTATCTGTGCTCTCCCCTGTATCTTATTGTGTCCAGTCTTCCTGTGTATTTACTTCACCTGTTTGGGATCAACTGGTTTGAATCATTTTTCTGTGTTTAACTGTTCATATCACCAGCAGCATTTTGAATTTCGTCTTTTTCGTTTCTGTAACCCTGTTCATTGTTTTGAAATGTCTGTGTGTTCTGCCCTATACACCGCTGTCAAGATTTTTCCATCAAAAAGACAAAAAACAAAATGGTCACTCATTATCCCACTTGTGAATAGCTTGGACCGTTTAGCGCGGGGTAGTGCAGAGACGTGTAAAAAGAGAATTTAAATCTGGACCGAGTGGGTTGTCCGATATGTAAATGATGTTGTACTTATTTAACAGTTTTGAATACTTGAAAACTACATAAAGTTTCTTTGTGACTCTTGGTTTCAAAGCGCCTTTTGTTCATTGAGCCTTTGCTTAATATTGACCCATACATATATTTGGGTGGCTGTTTTTTTTTTTTTAAAAGATTACTATTTTGTTACTGGGCCCATATTATTATTATTTTCTGATTCTGATGTTATAATGTTGTTTTCTCACCACAAACATAATTAGAGTTGTGTTTTGGTTCATTCACACATGTTTAACACACAAACCCTGCATATTTAGGCTGAGTTCTTCTCTCAAATGGAACGGAAAACATGTTGTTGTAATACCATGTGGTATGTTTTTGAGTCAATTTTGTGTAACATAGGACCTTTAAAGGAACTGTATGTAGCCTGCACTTTTTTGAAAGTACTACCATCACAACTATTTATGGGTTGCTGCAGGTACTTGGGTTTAAGTGGTGAGGATTCAAATCAGATCCTTTTCGGTTTAAACCAACTGGATTTCAGCATTGAAACAGACAACCCAAATCAGATGTCCATTGTTTTTGTAATTAAGAATAAATCAGCATTACAATTGTCATCAGTAAAATTATAACTATATTTAACTAACTATATAACTATATTTGATTTGAATATGTTTACATCATATCTGAGGACACAGTTAGGGCATGTTTATGGAATTTAGTTGTTTTTATTGCACTGAAAAATATAGAAAAACATACATCCTTACTCTGAGCGGGTTTGCATCTCCACAAACCTGACTCGTACTTAGCCTGGAGGAAGGCCTCCTCCTGCTTGTTTCCAAGGAAATGTTGCTTTGGCTATGATCTTCCACAGTGTGGCCAAAACTGCTCTATCACCATGGAGAATGTTTGGTATAGTTTTAACTTTCTATTTCCATGGAATCATGCAGGTGGCCGCCAGAAAGTGACATACTGTACCTTTAAGTTACTTTAGTTTCCTGTAATGAAATGTGTCCTCTGCATTTTCCCCACAAATGAGTTGAGGTCTAAACCTGTCTGCAACAGTGTGCAAGCACAGTGCAGCACCCATCTCCAGATCTTGAGGTAGTCTTGGTCAGGACTATTTTAGCTGGAGGATTGGTCTATTCTGCTTTTAGCTTTTGGGTTGACATCGCATTACACCAGCCATGTGCATTTCCTGTGAAGGTAATATCATCTTTATTATGTTTTCATGTTTAAATTCAGGGGGCCTGGATTTGCTATTCTGAGAGATAATCCTTGATTGTATGTTTCAGTGAGATAAAACATCAGATTAGGATTAGGGATATTTTCATTCATAATTCCATCTTGTTTTTTCATGATTGTGTCTGTTATGTTTAAAAAATTAGGTCAAACACATTTGCAAGAAGACAGTTCAGAAATTATTTTGTGTTTTTTTGTTTTTTTAATCTCAAACATTGTATCCTTTATTTTATAATGGATCTTCACAGTGCAACCGCTTTCATTGCATCTGACAAGGTCCAAGCATTTCTTTTGTGAATAGAAATAGTGATGCATGTTAATAATACGCTCACTTGCAATACATAATACATGTATTGTTTTATTTTTATTGGTCAAAATATTCTTGCAATTTGGGGCAAAACCAAACTAAGTGGTAATGCGTTTTTAAAAAAACAAACAAACTAAAAAACAATAACTGCATTAAAGTATCATGAACAGGTTAAAATAAAATTGAAATAAAACAAATTAAAGACATACGTTATAATTAAATAACATAATTACGGTGGAAAAAAATGGAAAACGCAGTTAATACATTTTAAATTAAATATAAGGTTAATAGATTCACTAGAATGATAAAGGCAAAATTATATAAGTAATAGTATACCAATGTATGTTATTTAGTCTACCTGCTGACTGACCCTCCCTGTGCGTCATACGTCACTAAAGACAACGCTATCGTTGTCCACCAATCAGCGCCGTCCTTTTAAGCCCGTAGTAGCCAATCAGATTTCAGGACGCAATATTTGAACTCCCAGAGCGTCGCGTCCTTAGTTTCATTCTTGTTTATCTGCACAAGTCTTCGTTTTTACTCACAATCTGCTCGTTCGCTGCTGTTTTCGGTGTTGATTCACATTTACTTCGCTGTTGGCATTAAAATGGCGTCTCTGGGGGTCAGGGCCCAGGTAAGTGAAGTCTTATGTCTTCTTGAATATTTTACACGCGTGTTTTGTGTTCTACAGTTGGCGTCTGCTCCGCAGGTTAGCATTGCTGCTAATGCTAGCATAAGACTCCAGTGTAGGTCGTTTTCTGGTTTTGTTAATGTACGGTCCTCTTTAGCAGCCCGGAGCCGGAGAGAACCCCGTGCGAATGGGCAAAGCGGCTGTAGCGGGTCCGAGGAGAGCAGCTTTGGGAGAACTCACAAACTTCAACGTTGCAGCCGTCAACACAAAGGTAAGCCCTGATCCGACCTGGTCTTACCTGAAGACTATGTGTTTTGGTTGGACACTTCATCAGCTCGTACTGTAAAGAATTTGGTATTTCTAAATTAATGAACAACGATACGGTAATGGAAGTTTATTTCTATAGCACAATTGATACACAAAGTAATTGAAGGTGCTTTACGGAATAAGAAAAAAATCCTCAAAACATAATCATAAATTTAACATTAAAATAGGATTAACATTAATAGGAGTGCAGAATAAAAACCTTTCAGTTATGCACAGCTAAACAGAACAGTTTGGAGCCTGGATTTAAACATAGTCAAAGTAGAGGCCTGTCTCACATCTTCAGGAAGACTATTCCTGGTTTTAGCTGCATAAAACTGAAACGCTGATTCGCCATTCTTAGTCCTGACTTTGAGGACTTTAGGGACCAGCCTGTACTAGATGGTTCATAAGACACTAACATGTGGGGGATGGAGTTTGGTGCTAGGCCATGGAGAGACTTGTATGTAAGCAGAGCTGCTTTAAAATCTATTTGAGCCACAGAAGCCAGTGCAGAGACCTGAGCACAGGACTTATGTGGTGATTGTACAACCTCAGCTAGGAGGAAAAATGCTGGCTTAGTATCTTACACTGCTCTCTCTACAGAGAGGAGCATCTAAATCCAAGCCCCCTGCTGCTCTGAAGACAAAGCAGCCTGAGGCCCAGCCCCCGCAGTTGGAGGTCCAGGCAGTCCCTGAGGTCCCCGAGCATCCGCAGCAGCTGGATGTGTCCATGAAGGAGGAGAGTGAGCTGTGCCAGGCCTTCTCTGAGGTGCTGCTCACAGTGGAGGATGTGGACCAACAGGACTCAGACCTGCCTCAGCACTGCTCCCATTACGTCAAAGACATCTACAAGTATCTGCACGAGCTGGAGCAGCAGCAGGCCGTGCGTCCGCACTACATGCAGGGCTATGAGATCACAGGCCGCATGAGGGCTCTGCTTGTCGACTGGCTGGTCCAGGTGCACTCCAGGTTCCAGCTGCTGCCGGAGACTCTGTACCTGACTGTGGCTGTGCTCGACCGCTTTCTGCAGGTGCAGCTCTGTGCGGCAGTACTTGGTGCGCTAATGCTTACATGCCAATAAGCTAATGCTAACCCTGTCCTCCAGGTGCAGCCAGTGTCACGCAGGAAGCTGCAGTTGGCTGGGGTGACAGCCATGCTGGTGGCCTGCAAGTTTGAGGAGATGTATGCTCCGGAGGTGGGTGACTTCGCCTACATCACGGACAACGCTTTCACCAAAGCCCAAATCCTGGAGATGGAGCAGGTGCTCCTGAGGACCATCAAGTTCCAGTTGGGACGACCTCTGCCTCTTCACTTCCTGCGCAGGGCATCCAAAGTGGCCAATGTGAGTGGGGCTGTGGGGGGCTGTGTCTGTGGTCAAGTCTAAACTGTGTCTGTGGTCAAGTCTAAACTGTCTGCTTCTGTCTGCGCTCAGTCTGATGTGGAGAGACACACTCTGGCCAAATACCTGATGGAGCTGACTCTGCTGGACTACGACATGGTTCACCTTCGTCCATCTGAGATCGCAGCTGCAGCTCTGTGCCTGTCGCAGCTGCTGCTCGAGGGGCTACCCTGGGTCTGTACACATACGAGTCTAGGATACAGGTGTTGCTGTTTAACAGTGCTGCCAATTGAAATCAAATTTTGATTAAGACAGCATAAAACACCCTATTTAGAGCTAGGTTTTTTTTTTGTTTTACATGATGCACCAGTAAATTTTCTTTGATTTTTACTAGCCATTGATCATTAGACTTGCTGTTTTTGTCTTTCACTTTGAATTTTAGTGTTGAGCTAATGTGTTGAGTTGAAGGCACTAGGCAACGGTTTACTGTGTAGGTAGCAAACGGGAACTTGCCTAGATGTTTGCAGGGAAGGCACACAACCATGGTAATGACAGTTGCAGCAACTGATCAGTTGTGCACCATGTAAACCAAATGTTTAATGGCCTCTTAAAAAAATTAGATGAAATGCATTGACTTGTGTAGCGGCAGGCATTTGTCCCTCAACTCTGCTCTTGTCTCCGCAGTCTCCCACTCAGCAGCACTACTCCACTTATGACGAGGCCCACCTGAGGCCCATCATGCAGCGCATCGCCAAAAATGTGGTCCAGATCAACGACGGCAAGACAAAGTTCACGGTGAGTCCAGATTCAGGTCAAAAATTAATATTCTGTGATCTCTTGATGACCTTTGCCCTCTGTCCAGGCGGTGAAGACCAAGTACTCAAGCAGTAAACTGATGAAGATCGCCCTGATCCCTCAGCTCATCTCTCCCATCATCAGGAGCATGGCGGCTGCAGTGGACCAGACTCACAGAGACTAGAACCAGGGACAATTATGCACTTTATTTTTCACTCCATCCTGGGGAGACATGATTTTAAATAAACTGTTTTTATGTATATATATTTTTTTGCTTAAACTTAATTTATTTTTTTATTTTATTTTTTTGACACATTTTAATTGTTCTAATCAACTAATTACTAAATCATATACAGCTATGGTTCCCAATTTTTTTGACTGTAGTATTTTTCGCACTCAAAGTACCCTTTGTTACAAGGCAACAATTTTTTTTTATTTTTTATTCTTGGAATAATGGTAAAATATGTCAATATTGATGTCCAAACATAGGATAACTTTCTTTTTTTTTTCTTTTTTTTTTTTTTTAAATAAACTTAAAAAAAAAATCATACTCTTCAATTATTACTTTGCAGCTGATGTACTCAATATTTCCTGGGGGTCAGATACTCTTAGTCACTCCAGTTTTTGTTAAAACAAAGGTCAGATTAACGTCCCACCATTAAGAACTGATCTAGCTGAAACAACAGGAGAAGGGATTTATCCTGTTTTAACAAGTCAATCTAAACTGGAACATGAACAATTAGTTGTATTGACCAGACTCCTGAAAATGTGGTTAAATAATGAGTGTGTTTGTGTCACCATGGTAACTGCTGAACATTCCCAGGTTGGAACACTAATACAGGATGTCCAGTGTTGTAGCTTCAGCATGTTATAAAAGGCTGAGGGCCAAGAGCAATATAAATGGTACATAACTGAAGAGGGCACATCAATGTGACAAAATGGTCCATAATCCCTATAGTTTAACCTGAGCTGGAGCCAGTTCAGAATTCTATAGTGGAACTGTCAGATTGCAAGTTTTTTGACCTGGTTTATGGTTAATATCTCAAATTACTGGGCCTATCCAAAAAGGCAAAGTTCTGTCTTCATCAGGTTACATATGGAGAAAGTACATTTTTGTTTTAACACATTGAAGTATTTAATTGAAAAGTGCAGGGCTTTAACGTTTGGTCGTGATTTGCCTTTTAATTTGATGGAAGTCTTATCAGATTACATGAGGCTAATACCTGTAAATATAATAATGCCATGGATTTACATCACTGTTCGACAGCTGCCCTGGGGTAGACTGATGGAAGTGAGGCTGCCAATCTGTGCCATCAGCCCCTCTGACCACCACCAGCACACATGCTCACACACCACTTTAATAGGTGATATGGGTGAAGTGTCTTGTAGGGCTGTGGTTGTTTGGTTGATTGATTCATTGGTCAAATGGAGGTTTATTCCATCGAGCGATCACTCAGCCACTGCATCATCGTATTACCCCATGCCACTACTTCACTTTGCCCATACAAGTCATTCTAATATATGTATAAAAAGTGGGATATTAATGTGAAATCTCATTACGCCTGTGTATCGGTGTTGGCTCTTTGCAGACTTAATTAGACCCACATAATGAATGTGAATGTGATGATGTCATACTCCTAGATGAGGGGCAAGAGACTTGATTATATATATATTTTTTGCCATGAAATATCAAAAAGGTAAATGCACAAATGTTTAGCCTTATCATTTCTATTAGTAACTAGGTAATAGTATTAAATATGCATTTTATCAATATTTATTTTAGCTGTCCCCATCTGTACTAAATAATATTGGACTATAGAATGTTGTGATGTCATCTGAGGCCCAGCAATAGTGTTGAAGTTTTATTTTACTGGAGATAGAGTTGGAGAGGTTTTCTGTTCATAGGTAGAATGAGAAAATATTTTGGACATACAGTTTCCAAATTGGAAAGCAGGGATAGAGGAGGGGATAAAAAAAAATATAGATGGATTATGAATGTATTACTATTTGAAATGTATATTCCTTCCTAAAAGTGTTCTTCCTTTAAAGTCTCAATATTAATAAAGCAAAACAAAAATATATATACATAAATGACTACCCGGGGCGGTCTTTACACATGATGTGCATCGTTCTCCAACAATCAGCTCTATTCGCACACAGACCCGCAGCCAATCAGCTTTAAGGACGTTTGTGAACTCTCGGAGCGTCCTTTAAAGTCACTGTTGTTCAAGTGCACACAGCTTCTCTTTTAAATGTGCTGGGTCGCTGCTGTTTTTTGTGTTGAATCACATTTAGTTTGCTGTTGGCATTAAAATGGCGTCTCTGGACGTCCGCGCTTTTGTAAGTAAAGTCTTGTATCTGCTTCTTGACAGATGTACTTTCTCCAGTGTGGGTTTGCTCCTCTGCTTCCACGTGGGGGTTCCTCTGGTTCCTCTGGTTCCTCTGGTGTGTAGCGCTCACAGTGCTGCATGTTAGTGATGGGAATGTTTAAGTCCCTAGCGATTCGATTTCGATTAAATCCATATGGCAGTGATTCAACTTAAATATGTAGGCATATTTGCCAAAGATAAAAATGCTAAATATTTTCTAATACAGTAGAAAGTATACAGTACAGTATAATCGCCCATTCATGCTGAGTGGGCTCTGACCCTTTGACCCCCAGGTATGCTGTGGCGCATTTTATATGCCTTTCACTTTTCGTCGGTCGATAATTTTGGATATGTTCATCCAAATGGCATGAAATTAGTTATCTAGCTGATTAGCCCTGAGCAAGCTTTCAAACTTGTAATATATTTTTTCCATGGAAAAATGAAGTAGAAAGTTAGTTCCAGGCCAGAGTGAGCAGCACTGTGCTCCATTTGGGCATCCAGGACATTTTTTTTCATTATATTTTCTTTTCTTTTGGCTCATTCTTTTCAGACACTTATTCTCTAAATTTTAGAACAAAATATTTCGATAACATCTATGATTTTTAACCCTTTAAATGTAATTTCATAAAGGGACCACATTTTGTGTAAACAAAAACACAAATTTTCACCAGATAATTTGGTGCTGTTTTCTTGCATCCTGGGACAGGTCCATCTTTGGCACTTAGTTTGGTGCATTGTTCTCTTCTGTGTAAAATACTCATGTTTGTGCCAGTATTTAGACAGCCATAAATTTCTTGTTCACCATTATATTCTACTTTCTTTGGACTCATTCTTTTCAGGCACTTCTGCTCTAAACGTTGGTATAAAATATTAGTTTAATATTTGAACCCTTTTAAATTACATTTTTGTTTTGAATTGACCCTGATTTGAGTTGAAAATTATACATTATTTCTTTCCAGAATATGAAATGACAAGCAGATTATTTTGAGCTCTTTTATTGCAGCCTGGTGCAGGTCAGTATTTGGCAGCTGCAGTAGTTTTGGTGCATTGTTATCATTTTTGTAAAATAAAACATTCACTTTTGTACCAGTGCCTAAAATGTACCATTGAAACCCATTCAAACTGCGGTTTGTGATTTCCTTCCCATGGAATCGTAAAACATGATTTTTATATATGAAAGTTTCTAATGGAGCTGTTGACTCAAAAGTGATCATTTTTACTGCTCTCCACCAGATGACACATTTCTGAACATATCCAGGCTTTGGCAACGAAACCAGATTTTCCCCATTGAAATGTATTTGATGGGGACAAGTATGTACATTAGACATGTAACATACAACATTAATAGTAAAGGCTAATCTGTCCTTGAAAGACTTTTACAAACAACCAAAAAAAAACCCCAAAAAACAGGGTACACATTATGATTTAACAGTATACAAAGGCAAACGCAGGTCCTCACTGTTTATCAGTGATGACATGTCTGATTACTTTTTAAGACACATTTTAAGTTCATGTTTAAAACCAGACCAGTCAAGGCCCAGTTTCAGGTCTGGGCTTAAGGAGTTCCAAAGCTTATGATCTGGACAGAGAATGCAGACTGTCCAAAAGATGCTTTTCTCAGGAGCACTTTCACATTCTCATTGTTGGCTCCTCATGTGATGGACCCTACTGCTCTGAGTGGGACTATGGCCTTACTGACAACGCCTGGAGCTCTAATGTGCAAACCTTTTACAGAGAAAAAGTTGTGGTGAAGTTTAAAGCTGGGCTTGCATCTAAAAAGATTTCCCAAGCTTTGAACAAGGCTCTCAAGGAGCACTGTTCAATAGAGTATGGCACAACTGCAAACCTACCCAGACATGGCCGTCCACCAAAACTTACAGAACGAACAAGAAGAGCACTCAGCAGAGATGCAGCCAGGAGGACCATGGTGACTCTGGAACATGTGGCAGAAGGTGCTCTGGTCTGATGAGCCCAAAAATCAAACTTTTTGGCCCAAAAGCAAAACGCTACATGTGGAGGAAAACTACCACTTCACATCACTCTGAACACACCATCCCCACAGTCAAACACGGTGGTGGTGGCAGCATCATGCTGTGGGGGTGCTTTTCTTCAGCAGGAACAGGGAAGTTGCTCAGAGTTGATGGGAAGATGGATGGAGCTAAATACAGGGCAATCTTGGAAGAAAACCTGTTGGAGTCTACAAAAGACTTGAGACTGGGGTGGAGGTTCACCATCCAGCAGGACAATGATCCTAAACATAAAGCCAAAGCGATAATGGAATGGTCTAAAGCAAAACATATTCATGTATTAGAATGGTCCAGTTAAAGTCCGGAAATCCAATTGAGAATCTTTGGCAAGATCTGAAAACTGCAGTTCACAAAGAGTCTCCATCAAATCTGACACAGCTTGAACTGTTTTGCCAGGAAGAATGGGCAAAAATTTCGGTCTGTAGGTGTGCAAAGGTGGTGGAGACATACCCCAAGTGTACTGGATACATGTGTTCATTAATCTGCTTGAAATAACTTCAATTAAACTGAATATTATTTTTTATCATCTATATTTTATTCAGCAAAATATCATACTCCAAAATGTGTTGTCTACACACACATGCTTTCAATGGGTAAAATCTGGTTTTGTTGCTTGTAAAAATGATCACTTGAGTCAGAGGCTCAGTTAGAAAACAAGCACTTTTTATATATCAACATTTCTGTTTCCACAGGAGGGAAATAAAAAAAAAAAAAATGCAGTTTGAATGGGTTTCAATGGTGCATTTTACATTGAACAGCACTATATAGTATAGATAGTATTTGATATTGCATAAAAAATAACAATACACCAAACCCACTGTTGCTATCAATAACTGACCTGCTCCAGACTGTAATAAAAGAGCTCAAAATTATCTGCTTTGCATTTCACATTCTGGAAAGAAATCATTTGTTTATTTTCAACTCAAATTCAAAACATGTCATTTAAAGGGTTCAAATATTAAACTACATTAATATTTTATATCAATATTTAGAGCAGATGTGTCTGAAAAAAATGGGCCCTTTGCTGCTAACTACATGAGTTTCCCTTTCATAAACTGGGAATACTCTGAATCACTTTGCCTCTGCAGAGTTTGCATAGCAACGCAAGACAGAGCTAATGTCAGGTGAATTTAAAGGGGGCATTTTATTGTGGTAGAAACACTGTCATTTTATGTAATTTAAAATCATTTTTTGAGAATTAGGAATTGATCCAGAATCATTAAGATATAGAATTCTGATCCTTTTTAAGATTTTTTTTTCTCCCCAACACCCCTATAGCATTTGTACATATTTTGTAGTGTATAGCATGGTAGTATAGTAAGAACTCATTACAATGCATCCCTATTCTCTGTACGGTCCTCTTTAGCAGCCCGAAGCCAGAGAGAACCCCTTGTGGATGGGTAAAGCTGCTGTAGGGGGTCCAATGAGTGCAGAGTTGGGAGAACTCACAAACTTCAACTCCACAGCCGTCAATACAAAGGTGAGCCCTGATCAGACCTGGTCTTACCTGAAGAGTATGTGCTTTGGCTAGAGGCTTCTGTAAAGAACTGGGCATTTCTAAATTAATGGGCAATGGTGATTGTACAACCTCAGCCAGGAGGAAAAATGCTGGCCTAGTATCTTACACTGCTTCTCTCTCCAGAGAGGAGCATCTAAATCCAAGCCCCCTGCTGCTTCCTGCGCAGGGCGTCCAAAGTGGCCAATGTGAGTGAGGCTGTGGGGGGCTGTGTCTCTAGTCAGGTCCAAACTGTCTGCTTCTGTCTGTGCTCAGTCTGATGTGGAGAGACACACTCTGGCCAAATACCTGATGGAGCTGACTCCGCTGGACTATGACATGGTTCACCTTCATCTGTCTAGGATCGCGGCTGCAGCTCTGTGCCTGTCGCAGCTGCTGCTTGAGGGGCTGCCTGGGTCTGTACACATATGAGTCTAGGATACACGTGTTGCTGTTTATAACAGTGCTGCCAATTGAAATCAAATTTTGATTAAGACAGCATAAAACACCCTATTTACACCTAAGGGATTTTTGTTTTACATGATGCACCAGTAAATTGTCTTTGATTTATGATCCATTGATCATTAGACTTGCTGTTTTCCCTTTGAATTTTAGAGTTGAGCTAATGTGTTGAGTGAAGGCTCTAGGCAACAGTTTGCTGTGTTGGTAGCAAGACTTGCCTAGATGTTTGCAGAGAAGGCACGCAACCATGGTAATGACAGTTACAGCAACTGATCAGTTGCCAATACAAATTGGTACACCATGTACACCAAATCTTTAATGGTCACTTAAAAAAATGAATGAAATGCATTAATGCATTGCAATTGTGTAGGGGAAGGTATTTCAATAACATGGCATTTGTCCTCTTGTGGAAAAATTACAATTCTAGATCAAAAGTAATCCATTTACAAAGGCTGGTGAGTTTTGAAATACAGATAAAGGTCCCTTGAGTATCTGAGCTCTGAGTATTTTGTACCAGGATGACAATGCTACATACATTTCAAAGCAAAGTGAGTTTTGTTTCACACCCATATGATAATGAACTTTTACACTTAGACAGGTAGAACAACAATGAGTTTCCTGAGGGATGAAGACGGAGCCTTCACACATGTTAATGTCTGGCCTGGGTCTGACAGACTGTCACAGATCAAATGCTTTTAAAGATATACGATAAGAATATTTTCTTCACAACATGAATATGCTTAAATTTCCATCACAGTCCCTTAACTCTGCTCTTGTCTCCGCAGTCTCCCACTCAACAGCACTACACTTATGACGAGGCCCACCTGAGGCCCATCATGTAGCGCATCGCCAAAAATGTGGTCCAGATCAACGACGGCAAGACAAAGTTTAGACTGAGTCCAGATTCAGGTCAAAGGTTAAAATTCTGTGACCTCTTGATGACTTTTCCCTCTGTTAAGGCCAAGTACTCAGGCAGTAAACTGATGAAGATCGCCCTGTCCCTCAACTCATCTGTCCCATCATCAGGAGCATAGCAGCTGCAGTGGACCAGACTCACTGAGAGACCAGAACCAGGGACAGTTATGCACTTTATTTTTCACTCCATCTTGGGGAGACATGATTTTAAATAAACCTTTTTATATTTTTTAATCTTTCTACCATAGTGCCAATTAGGGTGACACTACGGTAGAATTGTCCCTAAATACTACCACACCAGTAAAAGGGCAAAACTGACCTTCTTGCTGTATTGGCCTCTATAGATAGATCAAATATATACATCAGCCTATCTGCCTTAAATCTCTTGTAGAGGCAGATATAAAACGTGCCTACTCAGCTCTTGTACCCACTTTAGTAAAACCAGTTTATGGATGACTTGTAATTGAAAATCTCATCTGGGGGAAAATAATATATCAGAGGTTATGACCATCGGTTTCTGAGGATTCTAAAGTGTTGGCCGTGAGGAAAAAATTGGCCTCTCCGAGTTTGTCTTGAACAGGAGACTTTGGCCAATAAGCTTGTCAGTTTTGTTTGCACAAATCATGCATCACTGTAAATAAATAATTGTATAGTTCTGTTATGTGGCTTTGCCAACCTTTGCTGTGGTTATAATTTTACTGCTTTGAATTGTTATCTTTTTCATATAAACATTATGGACATGTAAATTGTTTTTGCACATATACTTTTTTTTTTCTATTCTTGTAATTATGTTTATGGAATATTACAATTTTTGCTTCCAGTTTGACAAAATTTGCTGTAGTCATTGTTGCCAAGCACATATTTTGTTTACATCTTGCAGTTTGAATTAAAACTATGGGCTGTTTATACCATGTATGCACCCTTTTTTAAATGTAATTTGTCAAAATGACGGCTGGTTGTTCCTTAATCTGTGTGTAGATAGGTTCAGGAATCCGGAGTTTGGCCAGCACGTGCCTAATATTCTAGATAAAGTAGTTTCCAGATTGGTCTGGACATATTCAGAGGAGGGATAATGGATGTATATGGGCCAAATGATGCTGTGGTTAATTGCCAGAAAAAAGGACTTCTAGAGGAAGAGCAAATATATTTATGGATGTAGTGAAAAAGGAAGTACGCTGGTGTGAGAGGAGAGGGTTAGATGTGGCTAGAGGTTTCACATCTGACATTTACTGGAAAAGAAAAAATTAATAACTTACTGATGGTAGCTTTAAATTCTGATTTATTCTATCAAATGTATATGCATATTTTACATAAATATGTCTATTAATCTTGAATATTTTTGTTTTTGTTTTGGCATTTCTTATAAGAGTGATGCTTTTTTTTTCCTAACATAATGTTCAGCTCAAGTAAGACAAAACATGTGCAGATAAAATACATAAAAACTAGAAAAATATTAAAATAAATAATTACAATAAATAATTACAATAAATAAAATCACCATGGGCGTGTCTTTACGTGAGGTACAACATTCTCCACTAATCAAATGCGCCGTTCTAATCCCAGCAGCCAATCAGGTTTCTGAACGCAGTATTTAACTTGTTGCGTCGTGTCTTTAGATTCACTGTTGTTTACCTGCATTAATATTTGCTTTTTACTCAAAGTCCGATAATATTTAAGGCTCTTTACCTGTGACTTCGCTTCTAACGTCGTCGGTAACATGACTTCTCTCGAAATGCGCGCTCTGGTAAGTAAAAATAGCGTTATTCCTTCCATATTTGTAGCTAATGTCACTTGTGTGATGCTAGTTGTGAGGCTAAGAAGACTTTTTATCCTACCATTTTTCTGATTACATGTTTTTAAGCATATAGTTTTTATACTCTAGGAAAGTCTCAGTAGTTTTGTGTTGTCATTTCTTAAAAGTTTCACAAATGCACATTCAAATGCCACATTTTAATGTTCTTTAAACATGTGGATGATTGACATTTGCTCATTTGTGTGACAGCCCGGAGCCGGAGAGAACCCCGTGCCGATGGGCAAAGCGGCTGTAGCGGGTCCTAGGAGAGTGGCGCTGGGGGAACTCACAAACTTCAACGCTGCAGCCCTCAAAAAAAAGGTGAGCCTCACCTTTGACACCTGGAATTAGCTGGTGTAAGCTGGCCAGCTGAAGACTAGGCTTTATCAGCTCTTACTGTAATGCATCAGGAATTTGTCATTTGGCTAAGGGACAATGGAGATTGTACAACTTTAACCGGGGGGGGGGGGGGATTTGACCTAGTATCTTGCACTGCTTCTCTCTCCAGAGAGGAGTTGCTAAATCCAAGCCCCCTGCTGCTCTGAAGACCAGGCAGATTGAGAAGCAGCCTGAGGCCCAGCCCCAGCAGGTGGAGGTCCTAGCAGCCACCAAGGCCCCTGAGGGCCCGCAGCAGCTGGACGCTTCCACAAAGGAGGAGAGCGAGCTGTGCCAGGTCTTCTCTGAGGTGCTGCTCACAGTGGAGGATGTGGACAAACAGGACTCTGACTTGCCTCAGCTCTGCTCTCATTATGTCAAAGACATCTACAAATATCTGCACGAGTTGGAGCAGCAGCAGACCGTGCGGCCACACTACATGCAGGGCTATGAGATCACGGGCCGCATGAGGGCTCTGCTCATCGACTGGCTGGTCCAGGTGCACTCCCGGTTCCACCTGCTGCAGGAGACTCTGTACCTGACTGTGGCTGTGCTCGACCACTTTCTGCAGGTGCGAGACTGTGTGCTCAGGCTAACATGCTAACACTGTAATGCTAACCCTGTAGTCCTCCAGGTGCAGCCAGTGTCTCGCAGGAAGCTGCAGTTGGCTGGGGTGACAGCCATGCTGGTGGCCTGCAAGTTTGAGGAAATGAGTGTTCCGGAGGTGGGAGACTTCGCCTACATCACAGACAACTCCTTCACCAAAGCTCAGATCCTGGAGATGGAGCAGGTGCTCCTGAGGACCATCAAGTTCCAGTTGGGACGACCTCTGCCTCTTCACTTCCTGCGCAGGGCATCCAAAGTGGCCAATGTGAGTGGGGCTGTGGGGGGCTGTGTCTGTGGTCAAGTCTAAACTGTGTCTGTGGTCAAGTCTAAACTGTCTGCTTCTGTCTGCGTGCAGTCTGATGTGGAGAGACACACTCTGGCCAAGTACCTGATGGAGCTGACTCTGCTGGACTATGACATGGTTCACCTCCGTCCGTCTGAGATCGCGGCTGCAGCTCTGTGCCTGTCGCAGCTGCTGCTCGAGTGGCTGCCCTGGGTCTGTATACATGCGAGTCTAGGATACAGGTTTTTTTGTTTAACACTGCTGCCAATTAAAATCAAATTGCTTTTAAGGCAGCATAAAACTCCCCATTTAAACCTAAGGGTTTTTGTATTGCATGATGCACCAGTAAATTCTTTGCTTTAGGAGTCATTGATCATTTAGACTTGCTTGTTTTGTCTTTTGAATTGCTCAGTTGTACACAAACTCTTAATGTCCACAAAAAAATTTGATTATTAAATTGTGTAGCGGCAGGCATTTGTCCCTTAGCTCTGCTCTTGTCTCCGCAGTCTCCCACTCAGCAGCACTACTCCACTTATGACGAGGCCCACCTGAGGCCCATCATGCAGTGCATCGCTAAAAATGTGGTCCAGATCAATGACGGCAAGACAAAGTTCACGGTGAGTCTAGATTCAGGTCAAAGATTAATATTCTGTGCCCTTGATGACCTTTGCCCTCTGTCCAGGCGGTGAAGACCAAGTACTCGAGCAGTAAACTGATGAAGATCGCCCTGATCCCTCAACTCCGCTCTCCCATCATCAGGAGCATGGCGGCTGCAGTGGACCAGACTCACTGACAGACCAAAACTGAGGACAATAATGCACTTTTTTCACTCCGTCCTAGGGAGACATGATTTTTAGATTGCTTTTTTAACTTTTTAAAATTAATACTTTTACAGCTTGATCACTCTCTAGTCACTTTGAATAATTCCAGAATTTTACCTTCGTTGTGATGTGTACATAATGTTATGGTTTGCAAGATTTAAAATAAATGTGTACTCAATTCATGTTTAAGATTTTACTGATGCTCATTTTCAGCAGTTTTGTCTATGGTGGGTTATTAAACAGTTCCAGGATCATACTTTAGTCTTCTGTTACTTAAATTAGATTAGTTCATTTATCACATTTCTGAACACAGGTCTGAAAGTATAAGGCTGGCAGACCTTTTATAGACTGGTTCATGGCAGATTATCAAATTTTAGACTTGCAATTGAGATTAAAGCCCTTTTATGACTGACACATCAACCCTGTCACTATTTGTATTCTAATGGGTTGCCATTCCTTTGGTATGACCACTTTTATGGACTGAACAAAGCTGCAGTGTTTCCCATATGGTTTTGGTGGCACAAATAATTTTCATTTAAATAATTTGATCTCCATTTGGAGTAATGTCACTGCCTTTAATATTTAACCAGTCACTTTTTGAAAGTTTGATAACACAGTGACAGTCTAATTTTGTTTTTGCCAATATACGGACTATGGCGGGCCAACATAGACTTCTGTGTTAGTGGGACAGCTTGACATAAGCACTTTGAGTGTTGTGAAAAGTGCTATATAAATTGTAATAAACTGCCAGTAAAAGTATTACAGATTTAGATGGCATACAGAGGATCTATAGAGAAGCCCTGATGTCATGAATCATGATGCTGCAGTGACTATAGACCAGAGCCCAGACCAGGGTTTAACAGGGACTTTGTGTGGGCCCAGAATGTCTCATCACTGATACTGGAGCCTGAAGAATCACATCATTTAGTTCACACTGTGAAAAGACTATTGTACATTCATTTATAAAGCTGATCTCACCATTGCATGCTCTGAGTACTGGGTGACTACTGCCAATGTGAATCAATATAGTTTTATTTTACTTATTTAAAGATGTACTGTAACTTTTCTGGTGGAGGCTGGGAGTATGCCTTTTGCTTGTTCATTGTAAATCATAAAATTGGTTTAAAACTGCTTAAATTCCTGTTCAGAACTGAAGGCCCCCACCTCTTCAAAATAAATGTAATTGTAGTAAGCATAATAAAACAGAAATTCAAATCTGTCAACTTGACAAAAAGTTGAAGGAGTGAAGAGGTTTGGCTGCTTTTCCAAGCCGTTTCTTCGGTTCATTCACTCCAGAACTGACAGATTTGAATTTTTGTTTTACTATGGATCATATCTGGACCAGTGAGGTATTATACAGATATAAGATGAGATAAGATAAGATGTGCCTTTATTAGTCCCACAGTGGGGAAACTCCAGTATTGCACTGCGCAGATCAAGAACAGTAGAAAAATGGTAACATGCAATAAAACAAGATAATAGATAATAGCTTAAAATAATTTAGAAATAGACTTTAAAAATAAACTAAAAAATAGACTCTAATAAAAAATAGACTATTACGTACAATAAGAGTGACAGTGCAGCATATGAACAGAATAAATCTCAGTAAAGTGACTTCAGTAGATTTACATGGTATTCAGTATTGCACTTAAGTATAGTTGAATGAAACGTGTTCAGTGTTAACAATGTTCGTTGTACAAGACCATAAGGGAATATAAAATGTACTGTAATGTTGGAAATCACATTCTATTGTCTAAATAAAGTGTTTTTTTTATTATTATCATCATCGTTGTATCGGAATCGGTATTGACTATCAAGTCTTTTTTATTAATGAAATCGAGTTTGAAATGTTAGTATCCTGACAACACTGGGCTCTACAGGGTTAAATCTATTCGTGCAGTTCTCCTGTTTGTCCACACGGGGGAAAAACAGGACAAACACGCTTCTCTCTCCCTTCACTCAAGCTTCTCCACGCACGCACGCGCTACCGTCGCTTTGTTGTTTGTCCGTGTGTCGATCAGTGCAGTCCGTTTGACCGCTGCTGCAGACTATTCAAAGCGCAACCCGAGTCTAGACCCCACGAATCTAGACCAAGAACTGAATTCCAGCTCCAACTTTTATACCAGACCAGCTCCTCGTGCACTAGAAGACCCGGTTTGAAACTTCTACCACGCGCCAGAACGGTGAGTAGTGAGTACGCACGGCTCTTGTGGCTTGTATCGTTTGGATTGGCTTAACTTTGTGGCAGAGAGCGCTTCGATTGCATCCATAGACTGGACTAGATCGGATCTACGTGGACCAAATGTAGAGCGCTACTGCTGCAGTATGTAAAAAAAAAAAAAAAAAAAAAAAAATAAGAAAAAAAAAAAGCGAAAAAAGCGACAGATTGGTCCAAAAGAGTTGAGTTTTGCTAAAAGGATTTGGAGATAAGAAAGAGACCCGGGCCTGCAACTGTGTGGACTGAAACGACTTCTGGACTTTATCTGCTTGTTTTGTTTGTTTAAAGCAGAAATTCAATACATTTATATCGAGTTTGGTAGAACACTTTAAATCTTGAGGGGGTTGTTTTTTAGGGGTTGGGAGAAAACTCGTACAACTTGTTGACAACAGGTAGCAATTGGCACCATCCCTGTTTGGAGCTGAAGTGTGTTTACCCGTCGGACCAATGCAAATGCTATGTTTAAGCGGGCTTCTTTTCTAAACCATTGGAATTATATGTAATCCATGATGGTTTGGGTGGTGGCAGAGTCGTTAGCCTCTTATTTAAATCCCACCCAGTTTGGAGTAGTATATAGGTGAGATCAGGTTAGTTTATTTGCCATTTCTAGTAAAAAAAATATATATATATGAGTAGTATAGCAAGCGTTAATGCTATAAAATACCGCAATTTTCGGACTATTGAGCACACCTGAATATAAACTGCAGGTTTTCATGTTGCAACGTGGAATATTTACACAGAACGACAGTACACAGAAAGCGTGGGAAAAAAGTAGCGGCTTATAGTCCGAAATTTACGGTACTTTAGGTCAAAATGCTCTACACAAGTTTACTTTTAAAGGTGTACTATGGATGTTTTTGATGGAGGGTCTCTTGAAAATATTATAGTTTTTATTAGAATTTTGTTTTGATGCCAAAAAACACTTTGTTTGATAGTTGGTTTGGTGATGTCATCTTCTGGTCTCCATGGAGATCCCTAAGTTAATGCCAGGTTTTAGACCCCTCCATGAAAAAAATGAAGCTGATTTTTGGCAATAGGGCTGGACAATATGGCATTGTCATTATAATAATCATTTTTTCTCTCAAGATTTTTTTTAGTCTTTTCAACAACAAATTTAAATGGGTCTCTGTGTTGTTTATGCTCATAAAATCAACACTGATTTTTAAACAGTGCTATTTAACACAAAAATAGTCAAATGTATTCCTCCAAAGCCTGAACTCTGCTCCAAACCGCATGTTTTTACTGGAAGAGGATTGGCTGTGGACCTTTTGATTCAAAAACCCAACTATATCACTGAAAATTAGACATGACCGATTCATGATCTCTCTATTAATGACCCAGCCCTAGCTGAAAATTAGACCTCTCTTATAACGAGGTCAATGCAAACACATGTTTTTATTTCTAGTTTACAAGTCATATGCATGCACAGTGGCAGAGGTTAGGCTTTTTAAACATTGAGCCAGTGAATCTAATGACTTCTGCGTGAGTGAATGTGTGTGTCACTGTGTGTCTGAGGGTCAGTGAGGGTAGGTCCGGGTGTGTCCTCCTGCCCAAGGCCCATAGTCGCTGCCAATTCCAAACACACACACAATTGGAATGAAAGTGAAAGAGGACGCTGGCACAGTGAAATAAACTCTGTTGCCTTGGGCACACATCACAGTTAAAGATGTTCATTAATCAGTTAATCGGTAATCGTGATCTTTCATGTCACATTATAATTGAATAACTAAAAAATCAAAACGTTTTAAAGCAATTTAATCCAAAAAGTAAATCTAAACGTTACATGTTTAAAAAACAAAACAAAACAACTTTAACTTGAAGTGCATTTTAATATATTGTTTCAATTATATTTTGGCTTGGTTGGCCTGTCACAGTAACACATTTTGAAGCATGATATATTGTTACGGAGAAATGCCATTGAGAAAATAGAATAGAACAGAATTATCCCGGTGGAACACTTTTAAATAGATAGTATCATTAAAAATTCCGAGCTGTTACAAATAAATGGCAGAATTAAACAATATTTAGCCATAGAAGTTGTGTATTTAACCTACAACAGCTCAAATATTATCATATTACAATTAAAATGACAAAATGTCCCCATTATTTCAAAGAAAATGAACACACAATAAATATTGATGCCAAAAATATCATTCAGTACATAAAAGCTAGAGCAATACAAATGGATATAGTGATTGTGGTGGCAGGTCTGTGGTGTTCCACAGCATGGCATTATGTTGTCAATTACAGGTGTTGTTATTGCTAAAAAAAACAACTTTAAAACATAAATTCTTAACTTGAGAAAGCTTGCCACTCCACAGATCTCACCTGTAACTTGAACTGTTGGTTAGGAATGCACCAATACTAGGATTGACTATCTGTGCTGATACAAAAAAAAAAAAAAAAAAAGCTGGATTAGGTATCGGTTCCATGATATTGGTTCAGCTGATATCTTGGTTGGGCCTTTAATTGGATCTCTTGTGTTATAAGTTAACTGTGTGTAAGGAAATAAGTGGCATTTTTTTACCTGCTTGTCTCTATAGAAATGGATAAGCTTAATAACATACTGTGAGACATTCCAGGCGTATCAATAACATGTAACTGTCCATAATGAAAGTTGCATAGTGCACCTTTAAAGTCTAAATAATAATGCCATCAGGTTTACACTTTTACACTCAGAGACCATTATACTTACACACAAGTGCTCCATACACATATTGCTGGTACTGGTGTGAGGGATTGCATCAGATATGACAGACACCCACACAATGGCCCGTGTTTTACCCCAGCAGAGCCCTCCTTGAGTGGGCATCTGAGTGACGACGCAGTGGGCACGTTTCCAGGGTCCATCAAGTGGCACAGTCTGCTACCTCAATGCTGACGCCATGCTACTGTCCACAGTATGCCTGCATACAAGATACTGACCTAATTTTAACAAACAATGCAGAACAAGCACCGGTGTCATCACGATACTAACATTTCAAACTCTATTTTGATACTAAGGAATAGACTTGATACTCAGTACCAATTCTGATACCACAATGATGATTACATAAAACACTCTTTATTTAGACCATAGAATGTGATTTTCAACATTAAGTCATAGTACTTTCTTTTCTATTCTCATGAGGCCTTATATCTGTGTAATCCCTCAGTGGTCCAGGTAGGCCCCATAGTGGTCCATGGGCGTATAATAGTCTATGTGTCTCACACTTGTTCAGCTCAAGATCATTCTAAAGCTATTCAGGAAAGGTCCGTTTCTGTCCTGTGAATGGGACTTTTTTAGTAGATACTAGTTAATTTAATTTTCAATACTTTAGAATAATACGCATTTGGAAGTGCCCATATAGGTTTAAAGGCTTCCAGTTCTCATATCAATGGTAGAGGATTGGATACACTTGCTGGTCTCTAGCTGGAGATGTTATTGGTTTGCCTAGGATCTTCCACAGTATGACATCTATCTAACTCCATATATACAAGCAGGTGACCAGGACAAGTTACAAGTCAGATCTGTGAAGAAGCAAGTAAGAATTCATGTTTATGAGGTATTTGAGTAATAAAACACCTTTTATTGCTTTTTCAGATCCTAGAATGTGATTCTGCCATACTCTCAGATGGGAATGGAAAGATATTTTACTTTGCCATGAAATATTCAAAAGGTAATAATGATTCAGAAGGTAATAATCATTTCTATTAGTGACACTCTCTACATTTGAACAGTATGACTAGCTGCCTCCAGTCTGTGTTAGATATAAAATATCAGCCAATAGAATGATGTGATGTCATCTGAAAGCCAGCAACTCATAGATTAAAGGTCATATATTATGCAAAACAGACTCTTGTGCGCTTTAGAATGTTGTTATCTCATCAGAAGCATATCTGGAGTTGTGTTTTGTTTCATTCACACATGTTTGAGTAACCCTTTATTATTAGTCTATCTACATCTCGAAAGCTGAAAATGCTCTGTTCCACTTTGTGATGTCATGAAGTTGTAGTTTTCATGCTAACAGCTCCTTTTACCTTTTAGTTCAGTAGAGATTGGCATTTCCAGGGCTGAAATCATCTAAATGATTCTAGTGAAGGTGTATGGATTTTAAAAACACAGTGGAGCACTTCCTGTATTACCACATGACATCACAAGGTGGAAAAGAACTCCTGAATATGCAGGATTTGTGTGTTAAACATTTGTGAAGGTGTGAAATGAGAATGTTGTACTGTGAAAGATGGAAGATCACAAAGTCCCCCATCAGAAAACCATCACCTTTACACCCCTATTCAAGTGTTTCAAAATTATGTCTTCCTTATTACAATGATTTGCCATGGCAACGGTAGCAATAAGACCATTCAAACCAAAATATGATATCTTTTGGATGGGGAATGGTCCTCACAAAATTCTCCAAATCAGGAAGGAATCATTTGCCAGAAACCCAAAGCAGTACTTTACTTTTCCATTTTCCATCTTGTTTTTTTTGTTTTTTGTTTTTTTGTTACCTCCCTGACCCTAATGAACTGGGAATTAACATACATATTTACAAAAGTGAAAGGGTTAAAGCCGGAGTACTTGTTTTTGATCGGTGGGAGGGAAGTAGATATGTGGACTGTTACTTGTGGCTTTAGCTCGTCTTAGTTATCACAAACCCTTTGGCATATCGCTAGTACCTACACAGGTTTCACATGGAGAAGTGAAGTATGGTGGTCATCCCAAAGCCTTATACAGCGACTTCTTGGTTTTTTGGTAATTAAGCAAATATTTTAAAATAAGTTCTGTAAATGAATATATTTTGGGCATTTCCAAACTCATTTACTGTAACGTGTCTGGAGGAAGTGACAGATCTGAGGTTTTCACTTCACACTGGTTTTATTTGTGTTCCAAGTTCCGGGTCAGATCTGTGGAGAGGCAAACTTGCTCTGCCCTTTGTGTGGGGAGCAAAGGGAAGACGGACTCATAGCATTAAAAACAAATGTGAAACTTATAAAGCATATTAATATGTTGTTTTCAGAGAATATAGCTTTATAAAACAATAAAATGTAACATTGTGATCTAAATATATTATGTGTTGGCAGTACACCATAGAAGTAAAATAAATCATTTTAAAATCTATTTTTCAAATTTTATTGAAAAAAAAAAAATCTTGAATTGAAATTTTAGATTTGGTTTGCACCATTTTACTTGTGCTCTTTGCTCATCTTATTAGATGTTGAGGTAAAAGTCGTTTTTCACTACTATAACCCAACCTGTGACTCAGAAACTATGTTAAGAAGCTTAAAGTTACATATTTTCACTTTTCCCTGGAGCAGAATCGGCCTGTTTCATGAAGTGTTTGTGAGTTTAATCTTAATCTGAGTGTGGAGGGTCATGTCTACCAGCCTTTAGTGAAGGGTCTCGTATTGGGTCACAAACGTTTTTTTTTCCCCCCATATTGATTTGCTTATGAGTTTTGATTCAAAGTGTTTCCATTCTGAGCACAGGAAGTGTTTGATTATGCTTGAATACATAACTTCTTAATTATAGATACAAATTAACTTAATGCTTTCATTCTACAATTATTAGTTTCAGTTTTACTATATTTTGAATAGTGTGGGGTTGATTGTACTTTTGGGTTTTTGTGTCAGAGGCCTTAATTAGTTTCAGTATTATCGTTTATTGTCTGTATTTTTTTCAGTCATAAATCGCAGTGGATGAGTTATCGAGGTCTACCAACCTGTTGAATGAAAAGCAGACCTTGCATATTCATGTGAAATGTTGCATGTGCATGTTGTAAGTAGGTCTTGTAACAAATTGTTAAGCCCATGTTTTCTTGGTTTGAGAGCAGGGCCTGTGTGAAACATTGAAGGCCTCTATTATTCTAGTCTGTCTGTTCTGTCTTATAACACTCTTTCACCTCCTCTATTACTAGCCTTTGCAGCTATACAACACCATAACCTGCATATGGTTTCAGCAAGTTAAACATTTTTTCTTCTCTTAAAGGGGCCACTCACTGTTGGCATGTTGGACTCATTTTTATCAATTTTCTTTCCAGTTAGAGGTTGAATATTATTTTTATTTTGAACCAGGAAATTATAAAAAAAAAAAAAATTAATAGAAAAATATTGATTCTTGAAAATAATTCTGTCATACATTTCTGTTTTGTAGGTTTAATTTTAGAAGAATAATTATAGCCTTTAGTGCACGCTGGGGTATTTACATTTTCAATTATATTAGAGCCACACATTACTAATCTGTTCATCTTTGTCATTTGTTTATTCCATTAATTTCCAGATTCCTTTTTAATTTACTAAAATGTATTAAGTCCTGGTTAACCTTTGATGCGCTCTGCTTATGTTAAAAGTAGAGACACGGTACATGAGGATTGCGCAGTTTAACACGTTTTTATCATGATTACTATTATTGCTCCAGCCATAAATCTCTTGTATGCCTAAAACCAACTGATTAAAGCTGCACTATGTAACTTTACTAGCAGGGTTCTGCTACTAGCTTGTCTCCACAGAGATGTTATTGCTTTCCCTGAAGTGTTCCACACTATGTATCTTGCATTTATTCAGTTACAAGGGTTTAATGTTAATATTAAGCATGATGCCATACTGCGGAACATTCCAGGCAAAGCAGTAACATCTCCATGGAGACGAGAAGATCAGACCCTCCACCAGAAAAGTTCCATAGTGCACCTTTTCCTTTTCTGAATAATTTATTAAAATATTGTCATGTAACCTTTTCAAACCACAAAGTGATCTCTACACTTCTGATTGCAGTTATTCATATGTTGCACAGCTATTTTCCCTGATGCTTGTCCTTATGTTTAAATGTGTTGTGCCCGCCTTAACTTGTGCTGAGCTCATGTTGTCATGTATTGAGCGTCTATGGGGTTACTGTGTGTTAGCTTAGCTTTATATGGGGCAGTCTAATGGTGCCTCAACACTGCCAGTGTTTTCTACACGTGTGGCCCTTAACAATCATTGATTTGGTATGTTGTTTATTTGTACAGGGACAGTGTGCAGTAAACACTGACCAAAAGGAAAGATGCATTCTACCATGTTATAGCAGAAGATTTTCATTTGTAGGCTCTGGGCTGATGTAACAGTTTATGTATGTTTATGTAAAAGGAGATTGACATGTGACCATATTATGTGGGTTAAATATTTAATTACTTTCTCTATAATATAATATTGTGATTAGATTTGCAGTTTATTAACAACCGTTAGCATTTTCCAAACAATAGGCTATGCACTAAATGTTGCAAAAAAAATTTTCCTTCCCATATCATCTGGAAGTCCTGAAATCATTTTGCAACCCTCAGGTTGAGAATCACAGGCCTAGAGACCGATTAAAACCATATGAGTTTAAGGCTTACTTCATGGGTCCCTTGTGAGAGAAATTCTGTATTTGACTCATCTTTCAACTAGTGCCTCTGATGCCACCTGTCAGGAGCAGTGAGCTGCTGCCATACAGCACTCAGCTGCACCTTCTTGCTCTGAGGCGAGAGAGTTAGCCACTCAGCCACTGTGCACCAAAGATCTAATGAAAATGATGATATAAAAGAAAGTACCACTAGTTAATATTGAAAATCACATTCTATTTTATTATCATTGTGGTATCAGAATCAGTATCAAGTATCATGTCTATTCCTTTGTATTGATATTGTATTTGAAGTTTAGCATCGTGACAACACTAAAACCTAGTCTTGTTGTCTGAACTGCATTTCAGACATGTGCCGGGCCGGTTACAGGTCTGTTCCTGATGTTTGTTGAGTGACTCTTTGGAGGTGAATGTAGATGAACTGGTCCAGTCCTCCGCATGGGGCTAGAGTCTGGTTTGAAAAAGGCCAAGACTTAAACGTGTTCAGATGTAGACGTCTGCTCCTACACACTCACATGAGGAGGGGGTGTAAGCAGAGGACAATAGGACTTCAGTTTGACATAATTTACCACTTGCACTGTGTAACTTTTTGCTGAAATTATGTAAGTTTTTTGTAAAATGTCCACATTATAACATAATGATCCACCAGTCTGTATAGATTATAACTATAGAGCAGACTGAAGCACAATATATCTTCTTTAAAAGATGTGATGGTTGATGTACACATTCCACTTAAATACTACCGCGTGTGTGTACCGCGTGTGTGTACCGCGTGTGTGTACCGCGTGTGTGTACCGCGTGTGTGTACCGCGTGTGTGTACCGCGTGTGTGTACCGCGTGTGTGTACCGCGTGTGTGTACCGCGTGTGTGTACCGCGTGTGTGTACCGCGTGTGTGTACCGCGTGTTGCAGCTCAGGATAAACCAGCACTGTTCTTTTAAGCACAGTTATGTCAGGGTATTCTGCTTTTTGCAGAGGAAATTACGATGATTAAAATTGCAATGTGTAACTTTTTCCGGAGGAGGATATGCCACCTAATTGTCTCCATGGAGATGTTGTTGTTTTCTTTTGGAATGTTCCGTAGTATGGCATTAAACCTATCTATCTTGTATTTTTCAATGACAGTTTGTATTGCTCAATAAGCCTTGGGAAAATATGCATTATTTTTACTGTGTGGTCACCTCTCCACAGATCTGACCTGTATCTGAGTCTGGTCACACCACCTTTGTATTTCCATAAAGATGGCAGCTTAACGGCCTACTATGGAACATTTTAGGCAAAGCAATAGCGTCAGTAGTTTTACATAGCTTTCAACTTGTGTTGCGATACTAAAATTTCAAACTCAATTTCGATACTAAGGAACAGATTCCAGTACCAGAGTGTGATTTTCAACATTAAAATATAGTACTTTCCTTTTATATTCCCATGTGGCCTTGTATTTGTGTAATCCCTCAGTGGTCCAGGTAGGCTCCATGGGCGTATATACTAGTTTATATGGTCTTATACTTATTCTGATACAGCTCAAGATCATTCTAAAGCTATTCACCAAAGGTTGTGACTTTTTTCAGTATCGATACCTGCTCAGATGAGTAACTGGTTTTGAGTATCATATTTAGTTTTAATATCGATTAGTATCTGATTTTTAATGCTTTTGACAACACTTTTTTTTTTCAGCTCCAGAAAGATTGAAAACAGCAGTACTGGTGGTAGGTGTGGGAGAGATCCTTAGACCCGTTTAACCAGTTCAGAAGAATGGCCCTGCAGCAGAGTCTAAGGTTTCCTCTGTTTCAAATGAGAAACACGAGTCCAGCGCTCCTATGTGCTAATGTAGAGGGCTGTCCTGAATACACTGATGAGGAGGCAGGGTTGTCAAAAGTATCAAATCAGATACTAATCGATATTAAAGCCAGTATTGAAACTAGGTATCGACATTAAAAAGTCCCCTTCACAGGACAGAAATGAACCGTTACTGAATAGCTTTAGAATGATCTTGAGCTGTATGAGAACAAGTATAAAACCACATGTATTTATTTATTTATTTCTCTTTATTTATACAGGGGAACCCAATGACAGCACTTGGGCTCTCTTTTTCATGGGCACCCTATTTAAAATACAACACAAGCTAAAAAAAACAAACAGTCCATATAAAACAAGAGCAGGTGTGTGTGTATAAAGGTTTGTTACCAGATTATTAAATTGCAATTGTGTCACCGATTGTGTATCCAATTTAGCTTTTCCTTTGAGTGTGTTCCATTTTTGTGAAGCATCTTAAAGCCCTCTTTCAGCCCTCTTTCCCATCTGTTTTGTTGCGACTCAGCCTTATACAGTCATGTGAAACCTGAAATTAAATGTTCCTTATCAATGATTAACAAGCAGGTGAGGTATACTGGCAATTTTAGAAGTAGTCTCTTATACATTTCATACAGTGCTGTTCTCGTCTAACAGACAGTGATGGCTAACCCACTTTTTGTAGAGAATAGAGAATCCATCACCTGTAATAAAACATGAAATAGTGGATCCAACGGTTTCAAAACAGAGGCCAAAGTCTGCATGTACACCACATCCCTATAATCCAGTACGGAGAGGAAGGTTGCACCATTTCTTTTCTGTTACATAGACTACTATACGCCCATGGACCACTATGGAACCTACTTGGACAACTGAGACATTACACAGATATAAGGCAACATGGGAATATAAAAGAAAGCACTACCACTTAATGTTGAAAATCATGTTCTATTGTCTAAATGTTTGCTATAATTGAGGCATCGGAATCAGTATTGAGTTCCTTAATATCAAAGTCGATTTTGTAATTTTAGTTTCGAGCTGACGCCATTAGGAGGAAAAGACTCAGAATGTATGGCATATTGTTTGGGCTAGGCTTGAACTATTTTTGGAACATTTTACTATTTTAAATGTATTCCATGTAACTTTGATTTCTCTTCTCACTCTGAGCTGATTCTTCGATCAGTCAGCTTAAAGTATTAAACCTGAAGTTCTACCGTTTCTCAAGCACTTTTAACACATGTGACACACAGGAAGCTGCAGGTTAAAGGAGGAGGAGAGAATAGGAGAAATGGGAGGAGGGGGATGGGAGGAGGAGGAGGACAGGTGGAAGCGAGGAGGATGAGGAGGACTGGTGACGGAGAGGAGGACAGGTGAAGGACAGTAGGAGGTGGGGAGGAGGAAGAGGCGGGGAGGAGAAGAAGAGCAGGAGAAGGGAGGGGGAGGAGGCCAGGGAGGAGGCCAGGGAGGAGGCCAGGGAGGAGGCCAGGGAGGAGGCCAGGGAGGAGGCCAGGGAGGAGGCCAGGGAGGAGGACAGGGAGGAGGCCAGAGCAGAGGACAGGTGGAAGGCCCTTCATTTGGGAGATGGTTTGTGAAGACGAGGATTGAGTTTCTCTTTTGTCACAACAGAAAGCGTGAAGTTTGAAAGAGCTTTTGTATACAGAGGCATGGAAAGAGAGGAGACAGGGTGAAAAAGGGAGAGAGGGAGAGACGGACCGAAAGTGAGGGGGTAGGCCTAATCAAAGAAAGTAGACTGTTGTAGAAAGTAGACGGTTGTAGTAATTACAAAATTCTGTTGTAATTTATCAGTGCTTGAGTGCTTGTCTAGCTATTGTGTCTGACTCTGTGGTGGTAAAGTACAACTGTAGCCACAGCTGAGTCAGAGTATAAAATGAATGAATGATGCAATGTAAAGTGCTTTTGAGATCCAATGCACTGTTATTATAATTTGAAGATTGGAGGTTCGATCAAAGCTCTGGTCCCCTCCCCTCACCTGGCCTTTGTTCAGACTCACCTGTGCTCTCTGGTCGTCTTCTGTCTGGCCAAACCTGGAACACTGTCAGACTGCAGTATTGTAAATAGCTGCTAGTGGTAACATGTGAGAATACAGGGCCAGAATGTAATTACAGACTGGAACTTAAAAAAGGTCTTTTCATAGTTTATTTTCAGCTGGACGCTTTGGTCCCAGAGTCGCATGTAATTGTGTATTCACTGTTGTCTTTGAATCATTTGTCCAGAAAAATCTTGTTGTTTGTGTGAATGGAGCACAAACAGAGTTTGAACTGGAGGAGGATTGTAGTCTGTCTCAAAGAGTTTGTTGTCTCTCTCAGCCCACTCTCTCTCTGTCTCTTTCTGTCTCTCTCTCTCTCTCTCTCTCTCTCTCTCTCTCTCTCTCTCTCTCTCTCTCTCTCTCTCTCTCTCTCTCTCTCTCTCTCTCTCTCTCTCTCTCTCTCTCTCTCTCTCTCTCTCTCTCTCTCTCTCTCTCTCTCTCTCTCTCTCTCTCTCTCTCTCTCTCTCTCTCTCTCTCTCTCTCTCTCTCTCTCTCTCTCTCTCTCTCTCTCTCTCTCTCTCTCTCTCTCTCTCTCTCTCTCTCTCTCTCTCTCTCTCTCTCTCTCTCTCTCTCTCTCTCTCTCTCTCTCTCTCTCCCTCCTCTGAGAACACATCATCACTCTGCTCTCCCCTCTTCTGTCATCCCTCTGTCTCTCCTCTTTACACTCTCTCCCTCTCTCTCTCCTTTGAGAACACAGCATCACTCTCCTCTTTCTCTCTACTTTCCTGCTCTCATCTCTCTCCTCTGAGAACACAGCATCTCTCTCTCGCTCTCATCCCTCTCTTACCTCTCTTTTCCCCCTCATCAGTCTCCTCTCTTCAACTTTCCTCAGAGAAGAACACTACATCTCTCTTCCCTGTCTTCTTTCTGTCTATTCTTTCTCTCCCTCTCTTCAGCTCTCTTGTGTAAAAGACCATCTCTGATCCCTGTGTGTCACTGTCAGCTGAGGTCATCTGAGGTCACCATGTTGAGAGTTGTGAGTGTACAGGATTTGACCGACCTCTCACGCTATGTAAATACTTAAGTACAGTTGGCATTAGTATTTAGTACTGTATGTGTAAGGCATGGTTTGACCTCTGTAGGTCATTTGGAGCAGGATATTGTTGCTGTGAGGGGAGCGGGTTTGCCCACTGTTCTGTCAGTTGCATACATTAGACTTTAGGTGACACTGGGAACTGCCACACTTTCACATTGAACTTGAAAGATGTGCAGGGAGTTTGCGGAGACGCCTGGGGTTCAGAGAGGACTTTAACCATCAATTGTCTATAATACTGATACTGGGACTTTCAGCTTTTTCGTGGGATCTGAATCTTTTGGATCTGTTCATTTCAAAGGGCCGTTCTAAAGACTTGCTCTTTTTATATTGATTTTAGTGTTGTCAAATTATTCAAAAGAATGAATCAGATTAACCACACTTTTGAAATCTGATTTGTCATGATTCATTGAACTGCGTACTGATTTTAAAGTTGTAATTTATTTAAACATTCTCATTTGAAGTATTTTTGAACATTGTTAAAGAAACTTATCTCATTTAATTATTCCACAAAGCTAAAAACATTATTTTAAAGTCCAACTGGCTATAATTTAAACAACAGGTTTAGTGGGGTTAAAGGCTAAAGGTAAGTGGTGACAGTTTAAGCTCTTACGATAGACCCGGCGGCTTCCAGTGTTTTGTGGCAGTTTGGTGAAATATTTGTCCCATTTTTAATTGTTTGAGCGCTCACATGTGACCATTAGTTCTGTTTGTCTGCGTGTGTCTGCGTGTGTCTGCGTGTGTCTGCGTGTGTCTGCGTGTGTCTGCGTGTGTCTGCGTGTCTCTGCGTGTCTCTGCGTGTGTCTGCGTGTCTCTGCGTGTCTCTGCGTGTCTGTAAACTTCCAGCCCATCTTACATGTGCAATTGGTGAAAACAAACCGTGTGATTAATTTTGTGTTAGTTTTGATTAATCTCCTGTTAGCGTGCACTAAATTTGTCAAATTGTCAAATTTGTTCAATGTAAATCATTGTAAAAATGAGGCCTGTTATGATAATCACTTAGTCAGTTTATTCAACATTTGAAAGATGGAACTATATATTTTTGAGGTCAGTATTTATGCACGTCAGGATCTTTTTCTTTGGGCTTTTTTGATTAATTTTGGGTTTGATGATGAGATTGAAGACATAAAAGGTTGAATTACTAATTTCTCTGACTCATTACAGATGCAAACTAACGACTAAAGTGTTTCATTCTGTTGTTTGTTTATTGCAGCTCATGATTTTTAACAGTATTGTAGATTTAGAATAGTTTATGTGGTTTAAATCTGCTCTTGGGTTTTTGTGCCAGTGGCATAAATTAGCTTCAGTATTATCGCTTATTGCCTATATTTACTTCCATATATCGTGCTTCAAAATATATTGTCGTGACAGGGCTAGAAAAAAAAAGCAGGCTGTTGTTATGGTGACGTGGCCACAGATTTAGATCAGCAAGGTAGGGGCTGTTGTTATGGTGATTTGCCCACAGCTCTACATCAGCAGGATGAGGGTGGTTATGTCGGTTATGGCGACATGTCCACAGCTCTAGATCAACAGGGTGAGGGCTGTTGCTATGGTGACAGCTGTTGTTATGGTGACGTTTGGAGCAGTGTTTACCAGGTGGATGCTGGTCACAGTGTGTCGTCTGAGCTCATTAAGCTTTCATAGAGTGTCTGTTTCAGGTGTGTCAGGTCATGGAGCTGTGTGAGGGTGACACGTTTAGTCCAGGCTGTTTCTCTGTACTTCAGTGTTCAAGGAAAACAATGAAACTGGTGATTTGTTGCACCAGATTTCATAGTTGGGGTTTGACTTAAAATAGTTTCTGTTGTGAACCCCAAGTCTAATTTTTAAAATCTTTAGCTATTGATACTTTGCAGCTGATATCTTCAACATTCCCTATGGGTGTGATACTACCTGGAAGCATTGCTCTGTCTGTAGCTGTTAATCAAGTTAGAATTTAATTGTGTTATACAGGTCCCTCTCAAATGACATTACAATCACACGCTAGTTGGCATTAGCCAACTGTGTTTCAGTTAGTCGCTCTCACCTTTTGTTGAAAATCAGCCTCCTAAGTGGTTCCATGTATGCTCGTATTGATCATGTTGTTTAAATCCATTTTGTATTTTGTAAACATATCAGGTTGTGTTTGCTAATGTGTGCATTGTGTTACCATGGTAACAGCTTATCATTCTGTCATAGACATACATGCACTCCTCACCAGTGTGGTGAAATATGAAATATTTCTTTTCTTGTGCTGCATAGTCCGCACATTTGAATCAGATCTAAAATAACATGTTGAGGAGTTGCAGTAGTAAATGTAACATGACTGATACAGTTGGTAATTGCAAACCTATTGCCGAGTGCCTAGTGATGAGAGCCAGCGCAGATAATAGTCACTCTCTGTATCACATTCACAGTAAACCAGCCTGCAGCTGCGAAACTCTGTGGTCTGTGTCGTCATAGAGACCCACTTTGTGCCTGGTACAACTGGACAGAAGAATCAGAGCTGTACTTCATTTTACTAGGGCAGAATCTTATGTATTTATTCTTTCAATAGTTTTAATGGGTTAGTTAAGAGTAGTATATCCACCAATGCATTGGAAATGCTTTACTCACAAGACAAGGTCATTTTTACAATTGTTCTAATGAATTGATGCTGTTTTATTCCAAACTGAAGTTGCACTCAAGCAGATGTTGTACTTTGCCCAATATACTAAATAGCTGTGTACATCACACCAAATGAACTTTTCGTTTTAAAGGGGAACTAAACACTAAATCAGTTTTAAAAAAAATATATATGTATATGATCTTTTAAAACCATTATCTACTGCTTCGAGTCATTTTTTTGTCAACTTTAGTGCAATCGAGGTCAATCTGCAGCTTTCTGGTTAAAAATGCATAATCTTGTCAGTGGCCTCTGCAATGTTCAAGTACTACATGACATCACACAGGACTGCCCTGATTTCATCCAGGTGTTTCTGATTACAAACACATGGCTGCAGGGGCAGAGTTTGAAGTGTCAATACCTGTTAGACCAATCACACTGTTCTTTATACCTCCAGATCCCGCCTCTCCTCCCCCTCACTCTTCCCTTTAGTCCTCCAGGTACTGCTCAGCTTAGCAGCGCTGTTGGAAATGTGGTTGTGTGCGGACTTTGGGTGTTTAGTTGCACTTTAAAGTTTCACTATTGCACTTTTCTGGTGGTGGGTGGGACTTTGTACCACCGCTTTTCTCCATTGCGGTAATGACATACTGTGGAATATCCCAGAAAAAGCTAAAACATCTTTACAGAGACAAACAGACCCTCCACCACAAATGTTCCATAGTGTACCTTTAAAGTAATGATAATGTAGATAAGTAAAGTACAGTACAAGTAGTAGATATAATGTTTGAGTGAAAATGAAAGGTATTACACAGGTACTTTGTTGACATCAGAACTGTCTGTCAAAGCCAGACATACTTTTGATTCCTGTTCTATTGTCGTATTTATTTTAAACGCTGGTTTGTGGTTTGTTTGTTTGGTTTCTGATTACTGCTTTCAGAGACGCAGATGTTGTAATTGTTGTGTTGACTCAGACCTGGTTACTATGACAACTGTTTGAGGCTTAAACAGGGCAGTAAACTAGTGATTATAAAATGTCATGTAATCTTATGAAGTAGATTCTGTGCAATTAATCAGATTTAAAGGCTCAATATGTAACTTTTCGAGTGTGAATCCACTACATGCTTGCCTCCATGGATATGTTGCTTTCACTATAGCATTCAACTGAAAAATATTGCTTACCTAGATGATGTCCGCAGATTATTAGGCCTGGTGGCAGCAACTGCTTGTCTCCATGGAGATAAATTAGTTTACAGGCTTTTTGTTTTTGTTTTAGCATAATTCACACCTCTCTAGGCCATGTTACAGGGTAGATCTGTGGAGAGTAAGAATGTGAGTGGGTTTGGGTTCAAGGAATTTTTGTTTATGAAATTAATGAAATAAAGGGTTAATGCCATACTGTGGACTATTCCAGGCAGCACAATAACATCAGTAATGGACTACGCATGGCACAATATTGAAATTTGGTGTCACGACTATCATGGGTAAAATAATTGCGATTAACATTTATATCTGTATAGTGGCTGGGATGAGAATCAGCTCCTGCAAATCCCAGGTCATGGTTCTTGACCGAAAAAAGGTGGTTTGCCCTCTCCGGGTGGGTGGTGAGTCTCTGCCCCAAGTGGAGGAGTTCAAGTATCTAGGGGTCTTGTTCCCGAGTGAGGGAAGGATGGAGCGTGAGATTGACAGGCGGATTGGTGCAGCTTCTGCAGTGATGTGGTCATTGTATCGGTCTGCTGAGCCGAAAGGCAAAGCTCTCGATTTACCGGTCAATCTACGTTCCTTCCCTCACCTCTGGTCATGAGCTCTGGGTAATGACCGAAAGGACGAGATCGCGGATACAAGTGGCCGAAATGAGTTTCCTCCGCAGGGTGGCTGGGCGCTCCCTTAGAGATTGGGTGAGGAGCTCAGTCACACGGGAGGAGCTCGGAGTAGAGCTGCTGCTCCTACACATCGAGAGGAGCCAGCTGAGGTGGCTTGGGCATCTGTTCAGGATGCCTCCTGGACGCCTCCTTAGGGAGGTGTTTTGGGCATGTCCCACCGGCAGGAGACACTGGGGAAGACCCAGGACACGGTGGAGGGACTATGTCTCTCGGCTGGCCTGGGAACGCCTTGGGGTCCCACCGGAGGAGCTGGATGACGTGTCTGGGATGAGGGAAGTCTGGGAGTCCCTGCTTAGACTGCTGCCCCCGCGATCCTGCCCTGGATAATGATGAGAAAATGGATGGATGGAACAATTATATTATGATAATGATTAAAGCTGCTGCTGTTTAAATATGTTGTACATATGAATAATTATAATTTAAATGTTATGGACTGGTTCCATGTTTAAACAGCTGTCATAGTATTGTACTAGAGAAGCCGGTTTGTTCTGCACATTCTAGTGACATAATGGCGATTATCTTTGTTTACGATTCTCACGGTTATATAAAATGTCCCACCAACGATTATTGTGGACAATATTCTGGTTTATTGTCCCATCCCTATAATGGACCTCACACAAAAGTTAGGTAAGGTTAGTAAAGTTAAGGTACTCTTTATTGCCCCCATTTGACCCATCCTTCACTGTCACAGGGGCAACCTGTAAGGAGCAGTGTATCAGGTGGGGACTCATCTCCAATCTCATCTCCAAAAGTTAGTCTTGGTCATAGTGCAACTTTAACATTTAAACATCAACGCCTGCTACTAATATTTTCTCCCATCCTTGTCCAAAGGTGGAATTATAAAATTGCATCACTCAACAAAATATTGTCACATATAGCTATTTCAGTGTTAAGGTCATATAGATTTTTGTTTTGGTTCAATAGTATTTTTCTGGGCCACTGTTCACATGCTGGTTAGCCCACATCGCCACCCCACTGTTTCACTGTGACGGAACTTAAATCCACTCATTGATTTATAAACTGAGCCACCAGTGACCAGGTCAGAACCAGCTGTGTGACCCGGTTTAGACCAGAACTGGGTCAAAACCTGGGTCTAACTTACTAATACTGCTGCGCCATGTTCTGTTATAATTATAGGTCAGTGGGACACATTCAAATGAGATGTTTATGTGGTAGAGGAGAGCTGGGGAGTAAATGAGCTAGAAGAGTTGGTTGTTTTAATAATACTGAAAATTACAATAAAAAAAATCATGAAGAGCAGCAATATCCTATCTTACACAAAAACAACTTGTGAGCTTTAAGCCATGTTATAATGCTGTTACCTCCTGAAGTAACCTGGAGTTGTCTTTTCATTCACACATTTGGAGTTGTAGATAGCCTTATAATGCAGCGTTACTCAAAGCTTAAAATGCTCCATTCCACCTTGTGATTACAAGTAGTGGTAGTTTTCAAGTTAACTGCTACCTTCGGCAATTCCAGGGCTGAAATTATCCAAATTGTCCGAGGGCGTATACTAGTCTTGTGGTTTTATACTTGTTCTGATACAGCACAAGATCTTTCTCAAGCTATTCAGGAAAGGTTCATTTCTGTCCTGTGAATGTGACTTTTTTAGTATTGAGACCTGCTCAAATGAGTACGTAGTATCAATACTAATTTAAGAATTGATTAGTATCTGATTTTCAATACATAAATTGTAGTTTTTGCTTAATCTTTTGAGCTTGTGGTCTCGAGTGCAGTTTGGGTCAGATACCAGATTATAGAGATGCTGTTTTGAGCTTTTGCAAACGCTGCACAAAAATGTTTTTAGTCCCCCATGTTTTTTCATTGACTACAGGCCTAGTGTGAAGCCATATATTTATGCACCATCATCACTTCAGCAGTAACCTATATAAACAGCCCATGTGCTGGTGGGTCTAGTGTCTGAGTGTGGAGCTGACCCAGGCTTTACAGTCGCAGTAACCCAGATCGAGGAGCTCAAAGTGGGGCATGCGTGTGGGAGCGCTGGGCTGTGGCTGGAGGGCACCACCAGCCAATACCCACTCTGCACATGTGATGAAAAAACAATGGATTTATCGGGTACAGGAACAGATTTAGTCCTGGTCTCGTCCTGGTCTCGTCCTGGTCTCGTCCTGGTCTCGTCCTGGTCTCGTCCTGGCCTAGTCCTGGCCTCGTCCTGGCCTAGTCCTGGCCTCGTCCTGGCCTAGTCCTGGCCTCGTCCTGGCCTAGTCCTGGCCTAGTCCTGGCCTAGTCCTGGCCTAGTCCTGGCCTAGTCCTGGCCTAGTCCTGGCCTAGTCCTGGCCTAGTCCTGGCCTAGTCCTGGCCTAGTCCTGGCCTAGTCCTGGCCTAGTCCTGGCCTAGTTCTGGCCTAGTTCTTTGGAGGGAGACCGGGATGAAGTGACTTAGACGGGGCTTAACTAGAAAACAAATCTTAAACTGACTCTACGAGGACTGAACCGGGATTACGCCGGGACTAAACCAGGACTAAATTATGAACTATAAGCAGAATCCTCTCCCCATTTTTTAAATTTTTTTTTATCTTATTTTGTCTCTATAAAAATGATACAAATGTTAAAAGTTAAAACAGGAAGGACATGGGATAGATGGCGCTAGCATGTGATGCTATCTCTCAGAAGTGAAAGACAAATTACCTTATTAGGACTTCCACTTATCTCACGCTTCATCGTGGTTTTATCAGTCATCATTCGATAAGAGTTATTTTTAGTCTTCCTAAGTCAATACAACACAACATGTGGAAAGCAGCAGTGGTGTAGCTGTTTGCCTCTGAACTGAAGTATTGCAGGTTCACTTCCCATTCAAGTACACCCCATTTTTTGTGTTTGCGTTGTTACTTTCACATGGGCTTTTGTCTCCACGGGGATGCTTTTGTTGACCTTGGATTTATTCAATTATATGTTTATTGCTTCAGCAGTGAATGTAACCTTTTTACACTAAAATTGTCTTGAATAAAAGCTTGTTTTTATTATTTATTGCATTTAGAAACTTATGGAATAAATGCATCCTTACTGTGAGTGGGTTTGCATCTCCACAAAGCTGACTCTTATTTAGCATGTCTAGGGATGTCAAGATTATTTAGGGAATCGATAATTGTGATTATTTGACTCATAATATAATGGCAAGAACTAAAAGTTTGTATCTGCATTTCAGAAGTTTATGTAAATGTTAAGAGCTTTCTATCTAATGGTATGTCTCATTAAAGAAAAGATATGGAGGCTGCACTTATGGTTTTAGAAAAATGTGTTACAGTCACAACTGACCCTGTGTGTGCCTTAACCTGCAGATAGACACAAGTGTGTCTCATTGCCAGTATATGGACAGGCCTCATGTGAAAGCTCAGAACCTCCAGAATTGACTCACTGAGCTGCAGAGGCTGCACTAGCACTAGTTCATGATGGGCTGCAGGTGCTGGCATTTGCATAGTGACCATTCAGATCATAGAATGTCCTAGTAGGTTTAAACCAACTGGATTTCATCTTGCAACCCAAATGAGAGACTCGTGGGGCTCATTCTGCTTTCAGATTGGATAATTGTCTGGAACCAAAACACCAAATTATTACATGATTTGTATGACTTCCAATGTTTTTATAATTGATAATAAATCAGTATTACAATTGTTTTCAGTAAAAGCTATATTTGATTTGAACATGTTTACCTCATATTTGGGGCACGAATGGATCTAGGTTCAAGGAGTCTATTAAGTATTGAAAAGACTCCTTGAACCTAGTTCATGAAATTTTAAATCTAAACCTAACATTTAATATTGCAACATCTTTACCTGTGTCTGGATAGGTTTTCATGGATTGATCTAATTCCTACTTTCTAAAAATTAAAATTTCCTTTAACCCACATCTTGTGCTGTGCAGATCTATTGTCCACACTGGTTTCCTCTAATCCCAATGTAAACATGATCATCTGGATTATGGCCCAGATCTGAGTAAATCTTTCAGTGATCTCTTCTGTCTCTATCTATCTCTTCCCTTGGTGTCTTATAGACAACGCTACAGTTATTCACACCAAATCTTCAGTATTAAAATCTAGGGGCTTAATCAGGACTAACCCATTTCTACAAGAAACCAATAAACTCAGACTAGACCAAGACTCTAGATCAAGCCCCGGGGACGCCTAGCCCCGGGGACGCCTAGCCCCGGGGACGCCTAGCCCCGGGGACGCCTAGCCCCGGGGACGCCTAGCCCCGGGGACGCCTAGCCCCGGGGACGCCTAGCCCCGGGGACGCCTAGCCCCGGGGACGCCTAGCCCCGAACTAAACTGGGACTAAATAGGGACTAAACCAAAACTCTTTTCAGATTGGTTCAAAAGGGTTTACTATTCTGCTGTGATTTTTAAAATGATGTGTATCGCAATACTTTCTCTAACATGATCACACTTCAGTTTGGTTATAGTTGTATAGTAATCCAAATAATCCAAATAAAATCACAATTTCAATAAACTCAGTTACCAAATTATCAAGACTGCAGTTTTTGCGGTACTATCATTTCCCCCACAAGCCACAATATATCCTGTCTTATTCTGCATAAAAACTGCCAACCGTGTACTTTAGATCTGTACAAACATGAAATGTTCTGAAATGTGATTCTTGTATTAGTTTGACTTAAACTGAAACTTGAACTGAGAGTTTTTTTTGTCAACAAGTGTTT